>NC_044580.1:19964220-20315087 GCF_901933205.1 Camarhynchus parvulus
GCAATTGCTGAGGGGCAATCCCAGCTCTGTGAGGTGACCCAGCCCAGGCTCCCCACAGCTCCTGTCCCAGTCCCACAGTGCCTGCAGCAGCAGCAGGTGTGCGGGATCAGCAGGGCACAGGGTGAGCCCCAGGCGGCTCTGGAACCCCCATCCCACAGCCCAGTCCCTGTGCATGCTGAAGCAGCTGGAGCAAGTGGCTCCCACAGCCTGAAAGGATATGGGATCATCGGGAAACGTTCCTTCAAGATCTGGCTTCAGCCCAAGCTGGCTCCAAACCAGCAGGGCAGAAATCTTGAGCAAGTTTTGTTTTCCAAGCCAAAGCACAGCACTTCCTGAGCAATCTGTGTTCCCTCTGGGACTCTGCAGCTGCTGAGTGCAGCTCACACTCCCCTCCGAGGTGGAAAGCAGGGCTGAGAGCTGAGCACAGCCCACCCTGAGCCCCCCTTGGACAGGGCATCCCTGCAGCTCTGAGGCTGGGGCTCCCAGCGCCGACAGCTACAAGCACTGGTGTCACTGGTGCCTGACCAATGCCCCCCTCCATCACCCCAGGCCTGCCACAGCTCTGGTCCCATGGCCCTGTGCTGCAGGCAGTGCAAGGTGGAACTTTAGGCAAAAAGAAAAATTACAGAATGCAGCCAAAGCTGCACCTGAAGCCCTGCCCAGGGAGACATTCACAGCCCTGGCTGGGGAAACACTCATGGCCCTGCCTGGGCATCCCAGGGGGAAAACCCGGGCCCAGCAGGACACACCAGCACACTCCCAGCACCCCAAACGCTGTCCCTCTGCAACCCAGCTCCAGGAAGCACAGGAACGTGAGTATATCTGAGAAATAAACATGTGCCAAATATAGAAAGAGACCGGAGGATGAACTGATAATGGCCAAGAGTTGAGTCAAAGCTGGGAAGCAGCAGGAGCATGGGATGGGAAGGGCTGGGAGAGCCTTGGTGACCGAGCTGGGGTCTGCACTACCAGAAACTCTCCTGAGAATGTTCTTGCAGGCAGGAGACGTCAGAGGAAGGGTGACCCCACTGCTGCTGGCCAAGGTGTGATGTGGCCTGCCCGCGGGCTGTGGGCTGGCCATGGGGCTCAGTGTTTTACATGCACAGCTCACGTAAAGCTGAGAGTAAGGCTGAGTGAAAAACTGCTGGCTCCTGCCCCTCCCACAGACTCAGCACCCAGAGCATATCCTCCCCCAGCTGTGGGCAGAGGTGACCTGGGCAGCTGCCAACACTTTTCCCACAGCTGCTCGGCCCTCCTCCCTCCTTTGATAAACACTTAGGGCAAACAGCGAAACCAAAGCCTGACCTCAGCAGCTGGCAACATAGAGATACCCGGGACCTGCTCACTCCCCCGCCCTGCCAGCTCCCCTGTTGGAATCACCAATGGAGAGGGAGCATTTTACTTTTTTTTTCCCCAGTGCTCTTTTTTGTTGATATGTTTTTGTCTCCAGCAAAGCAAGAAAATCTTGATCAACAGCAATGCAAGCCCAGCGCCCTCAGCCAAGCCTCCCCCCGCTCCAAGCCTATTCCTGGCTACCTATCCCCAGCCATCTTCAGCCTTGTGACCCAGGACATGATCTAAGAGGACGCTTCCTGCCCAGGATCTCCATCCAGCTCAAGAGGAAGAATTACAGGCTGTGGCTCAAACCAAAGTTTACCCAGCACTTTGAATTCCAAACACTCCCATTGTTCCTTCCCTTTCTTTCCCGGCAGCTGTAGTACAACGTTAACTCCCACGAGGTGTCACGGCCTGGAGCAGAGGCAGAACGCCCCAGTGCCAGGCCAGAGGCTGCCCAGCTGCAGCGGAGCTGGCTGTGCAGCACAGATCCACACTGACCACCCGGGCTGTCCTGGGGAGGTCACAATGTGAGTGCCTTTTAGAGAACACAGGCTGAAAGGTTGCCATACAGGACCTCAGTCCCCCCAAAGTGACCCCTGCCATCCCCACACTCTCCTGGCCAGCCCCAGCCCAGGAAATGCAGCTCCGGAGCAGCCCCGAGCCCAGCACCCACCTTGTCCATGTGGAAGATGAGGTCCAGCTCACAGACGTTCTCAAAGCACTTGTCCAGCGTCTCCACAAACACCTGGGACAGACGGAGACCAGGCAAGATGGTCACACCAACCCCATGGAATGCTCCAGGCACGGGACACAGGGACTGGAAAGCTGGAGAAGGACCTAGGCATGCTGGTGGCTGTGGCTGAACATGAGCCCAGGTGTGTCCAGGTGAGCGAGAGGCCACTGGCACTTGGCTTGTGTCAACCCCAGCATGGACACAGGCCCAGGGCAGTGCCTGTCCCCTGAGCTGGCACTGCTGGGGCACCTCCAGCTCTGGGCCCCACCTGCCAGGAGAGACCTGGAGGGGCTGGAGCGTGTCCAGAGCAGGGAACGGAGCTGGGAAGGGGCTGGAGCCCCAGGAGAGGCTGAGGGAGCTGGGAAAAGGCTCAGCCTGGAGAAAAGGAGGCTCAGGGGCACCTTCTTCCCATATCCTGGTGTTTAAAGGGTGGCTACAAAGCTGGAAACTCCTGTCATGCAAGGAGGCACATGGAAAGACACAGAACGATGGGTACAAGTTCCTCTTGGGAGACTCCAATAAGGTTCAAGAGGAAAATTTTTTCCAAAGAAACAGCCGGTGAATAATCTCCATGAGGAAGTGAGGGATTCCCCAACACTGGGTATTTTTCACATGCCAGGGTGTTGGGAATTGTCTAGGCCATGCTTTGGCAAGAAAGGCTGGACCAGACAATCCCTGAGGTCCCTTCCAACCTGGGATTCCAGAATCCTAGCATTAACGCTTGGACTTGGTGCTCCCAAGGGAGTTTTCCACCCTGAATGATTCTGTGTGTCTATTTTTAAAGACATCCCTTCAGACTGCCTTCCCTGCTGCTCCCAGGTGAAGAAGCCGTGTAGAAGCTCAGGGCATACGTGCAGCCCCCCTCCCCACGCCCGCCCCGAGGGCTTCTCAGGCCTTTCAGAAGGGCTGGCACAGGGCTGGCACGGCCACGAAACGGCCCTGAGTGGTGCCAGGGCAGCTGGGCGCTGCGGGGACGCACCTGGATGAGGTCCAGGATGCCCAGCTCGCTCTCGGAGGAGTCCACGCAGAACACGAAGTACAGCGTGGCGTAGTGGCGGTAGATCAGCTTGTAGTCGGAGCCGCCGAACAGGCTGTGGGGACACGGGCACGGCTGAGGGGCTCGGGGACAGCCCGGCACTCTGCGGGCTGCGGACAGCCCGGCACGGCCCCTCCCGGCCGCTACCTGCCGCACTCCAGGAAGTTGCAGATGTGGTCATCGCGCTTCAGCACCAGGTGGAAGGTGTCACGGATGATCTGCTGCTGCACCTCTTCTGCCTGCAGGAGGAGACGGTGGCTGGGCGCCCGTGGCACCCGCGGCTCCGGGCCACACGGCGGTCCCGGTGCCAGCCGTGGCTGACCCTCGGCATCCCGAAGGACACGGCCAGGGCAGCGGCAGGCGCCGCAGCGACCGCCCTGCTCCCGGGACACCCCCAGCCCTGCACTGCTCCCGGCCCCGCAGCGGGCTCAGGCACCCCCCGCCGCAGCCCAGCGGCGGCCCCGGCCCGGTGCCGGCCCCGGTGGCGCACCAGGTGCTGGTAGAAGCGGACGAGCCGCGGCTTCCCGTGGTTGTTGAACACGAGGATGGCGTTGATCATCCCGGCGGCGCGTCGGGCCGGGCCGGGCCGGGAGCAGCACTGGCAGCAGCACCGCGGCCGCACACCCACCGCAGGAAGCCCCTCGGCCGCCCCGGAAGCGCACCGGGCTCCGGTGGGCTGAGCCCGGGGTGACCCTGCGGTGCGCCGGGCCGCGGGAGCGATCAAAGCCGCTCCTGGGCGGCTGCACCGCGCCTGCCGCCGGGGCGGGCTCGGCCGTTCCTCGCAGCCCGACGGGGCAGACGGGCAGGCCTGGAGCCGGGATGCGGCGGCCGCTGCCCGTGCCGGGACCACCGGGACCACCGGGACCGCTGCTCCCCGCGCGCGCCGCCAGGGGGCGCGCCAGCCCCGCCGCGACCGGCGCCGCGCGCAGGGGGCAGGGCTATGTGCTGGGCCACGCCCTCTTTTAAAGGGCTAGCGACTCTGTCTGCCTGAAGGGCACCGGCAGGGGCAGAGCTCACCGGCCGCTGCCCGGTCCCGCCTCCCCCAGCGCGGGCACACACCGGCCAGGGCACGCAGTAACGCCCTGCGCTGGGGACTGCGAGAACAGGGCGGGGCAGTCCCGCGGGGCACCGGGCGCTAGCCACGGGCCCTTCCTCGGAGGGCAACGACACGGCTCCTCGGGACCGGCGGGCACGGCGGGGGACATGGAGGGCAGGGAAAAGAGGGTCAGTGCGCGCCGCGCGGGGCGGGGAGGAACGAGGAGGGAAACGGGAGGAACGGCGGGACCGGCGGCGGCACACCGCGCGTCCTGATTGGCTGGGGCGGCTGCGGCCTCGGGCCTTCCCCTTCCGATTGGCTGAGGCGGCAGCCTCATGAATCCGCGTTCTGATTGGCTGTGATGGCCGCATCCGTCTGAATCCGCGTTCTGGTTGGCTGAGGTGGCCGCATCCTTCTGAATCCGCGTCCTGATTGGCTGAAGCGGACGGGCAGCGGCTCCGTGACAGCCGGCGGTGCCGGGGCTGGCCCGGGCCTGCTCCGGGTCCCGCTCCCGCTCCCGCTCCCGGGCCGGGTCACACGGCGCACCCCGCTCTGTGCCCCGCTCTGTGTCCTGCTCTGTGTCCCGCTTTGTTCCCCGCCCCGCGTCCCACCCGTGTCCTGCCCGGTGCCCCGCTCCGTGCCCCGCTCCGTGCCCCGCTCCGTGCCCCGCCAGGTACAGCCGCTGGCCGGGCACCCCGGGATGCAGAGCCCCGAGCCTCCTGCGCCCCGTCACTGTCGGCAAATCCCTGTGCGGGCAGAGCCGTCCGCGGGCCACGTGCGGGGCGAGGCCGGCCGGGCATTGGAGAGGGAAGCGACATTTGGGGACCGGTAACACCGGCGGCTCCGGGCTGGGCAGCAGCAGGACGTGACGGGAAGCTGGGCGGCCCCAGACAGGCGGGGGGGTGTGAGCACCGGCAGGGGCAGCGGGGACAGGGCAGGGAGCTCAGTTCTCACCACGAACACACAAAAAAAAACAAACCAGGAAAGCAGAAGTGAGCCCAGACAAAAGGCTGCGTGTGGAGACTAACTCCACTGCGATTAGTCCGGCCGGCGCCACCTGCTTCCATGGAGATGAGAATCTCCCGACACACCAGCCGAATCACGGCTGCCTCCGCACGCTCCTTCTGCTATGGGGAGGAGACCCTCCTCCTCCTCCTCCTCTTCTTCCTCCTCTTCCTCCTCCTCCTCCTCCTTCTCCTCACGATGGGAGCCAAGCCCGCAGCCCGCAGATCCTTGGCTGTTGCCACCCACTCTCCTTCCCGTGCCACATCTCACCGCATCCCTCCCTTTGGGGACCGGCGGCCTCCTGCCACTCCATCCCCACAGCCACGTACCTCTCCCTCTGCCTTCTTGGGGCAGCCAACAGCACCCCTTTCCCAAACCCTCCAACTTCTGAATCTCCTGCTCCCCTTCCCACGCCGCATCCCATCTCGCTCCCTCCTCTGGCCACCTCCTGCCACCCACCGTGGCCTTTCCCTCCGCCTCTTTGTGTCGGGTGAACAGCATCCCCCCAAACCTCTCCAATTCCTGTAACACCCCTAATTCCTCTCATCCCATCTTTGGGGAGAGAGGAGTCCTTGCCATCAACCCCTACAAGGTTTTGGGGTGCACATGAGCTTTCCCACCGCCATGGCGGAGGACAGCGACGCCCAGCTGGATCTGGGTCTCCTGAGAAGGTCACCCCCTCCTCGGCATCATTCCGTGGGGTCACAGTCCCACGAAATGAGGGGTGAGGTAGAGAATGACCCCCGTGCTGCGGGAGGGGACTAATGCAGGGGCAGCGTGGGCACAGGGACCACTCCCACCCCCGGTGCCCCCACCTCCGACCCCCCCAAAACGGTACCGAGGGCGACCCCGGCTCCGGTGGACGGTGCTGCTGCAGCGGGCGGGGCGGTTCGCCGTGCTCGGGCAAGTTGAGGAGGGGGAGGAAGATGAAGGGCGGGCGAGTTAGGAGGAGCTGCTTTGCATCCCTTCACGTCAGCCCTGCCTCATTCCCTCCTTCTTCCTTCCTGCGCACCCAGCGCCGGGCCCGGAGCCGCCGCCGCCGCCCCGTGGAGCCGCCGGTGAGTCCTCACCGGACCCCCCCGTGCCCCTAAAGCCCACCCACCGCCCCCGCTGCCCGGGGGGGCACAGCAGCGGGGACACCGCGATGTCGCCGCCGTCCTGCCCCGCGCCGCCGAGACCGGAGCGATGGCGGCGGGAGGAGCGGGGCGGGCGGGGGTCCCGGTCCGCGCCTGGGGCCGCCCCTCCGGGAGCCCCCCCGGAACTTTCCCCGTGGCCGCGCTCAAACTTTCTCGGCCGGGAAAGTTGCGGGAGGGCGCGGGGCGGGGGCCGTGACCTGTTGCGGGCGGGGGGAGCACCGGGAGGGACCCGCGGCGCGGAGCGATGCTCGGGCCGGGCCCCGCGGCGGGGAGCGATGCTCGGGCCGGGCCCCGCACCGCGGCTCCGCTGCCCGGCCCTGCCCCGAGTTCCCGCAGTTTCCCGGTGTTTGCGAGCGGCCAGCGGGAGGGGTCCCGGGTGGGCCCCCCCGTTCGCGGCGGCAGAGCGCTGCGGGGAGTGCGGGGAGGCTCTGGCTGGTGCCGCACCAGGCGGGTCCCGCTGCACCTTCAGCCCCGGAACACCCCGGGCTGTCCCCGTGTGGGACCTCCCGGTGCTCCGGGGGGGCTCCGTGGGGATTGGGGGCCCTTTGAGCTCTGTGCCCAAACAAGGGCCCGAGGGGAGCCGTGTGAAAGCCCTCCGGAGCTCTGGCCCTGACAGCGCGTGATGGATAAATAAGTTATAATGAATTCATTAGTCGAGCATTAGGATTTTTCTTGTGAGGAGCTGTGCAGGAAGAGAAGGGTGACCAGGGCGAATAGGGGCAGCCCAGAGCCTGACCTGCCCTGGAGTGGAGCCTGACCCCACCCCAGGTCCAAAGCCTGCAGCTCCGTCAGCCTCCCTCCCACCTCCCACACCCTGCTCCCGTGTCCCGTGTCTCACTCTGCTCCCCACACGGAGCTCCTGCCCCACAGCACGCTCCTGTGTCCTGTACCACTCTGTGTTCCCCACACGGCGCTCCCAGGCGTGCCTTGGTCACTCCTCTAGCCCGGGTTTGAGCTGTCCCCCCCGAGCTGTGGGTCCAATTGGCTCCCACCGGGCACAGCTGGATGCTGTGGGTGCTCAGGCTGGCCACAGGGTTAGACAGACACATCCTGGGCTGGAGGCAGGCTCCAGGCACGGTCCCGGGGTGGCCAGGCCCTGGCTGGCCGTGGGGAGCAGCAGCTGGGGCGCTGCTGGCCGGGTGTGCCCGTGCCCTGCTGCCACCCTGGTGACAATGTCCTCACTGCCCGAGCTGCCTGGAGCGGGCACGTCCCCTCGCCTGGGCCCAGCTCCTCTCCTCGAGCAGCTCTGCGTCGGTGCCCTGTCTGTGGGTCACACTGTCCCCCCAAAAGGGGAAACAGGAGCTCTGCTGCACCCCAGGACTGCCCCAAACCCGGGGGTGCCTCGCAGGGTCCGACGCGGGTCCCTGCAGCAGCGGGACTGGAGCATCTCTGCTGCTGCAGGTCACGGCTCATGTTGGCATTTTGGGCTTGGTTTAATCCCTGAGAAAGTGTTTGTTTTGGGCAGTTTTACTGGGCCATTTTAATTTATCAGCTAGTTTGGGAATCACGGTGTGGAGAGGGAGGAGCACAGGCGCTGTCTGGCTTTGCTCTCTGGCTGGGAGCACTGAGGAATCTCCAAAGCAGTGTATTTGTACTGCCAGCAACGTGCCAGCATCACAGCCCATGGGAGAGAGGCTGCCCGCGCTCCTTTATTTCAGTTACTCCTGGTGGAGGAGTCAGCCCCAGCTCAGCCCAGTCTCTGGGCATGTCCCTGGGGGCTGCCAGCCCAGAGCCAGTGATGAGGGGCAGCCTTGTGCCAAGGGGCTTCCTGCTGGGTTTGTGGCACTGTGCCACCCGCTCCCAGATTTGGGCTTTCCCAAGCCCCATCACGTCCCTGGCTCACACAGTGCCCCTGTCTGGGCTCAGGTGCCAGCTCCTGGAATGCCCCAGGTGCCTGCTCGGGGCACGTGTGCCACGGAGGTGGGGCAGTGGGGCTGGAGGAATGCTGCAGGATGGCCGGGATGGGATGTGCCAGCAGTGCCAGCAGTGCCGGCAGTGCCAGCAGTGCCCAGTCCATTCCTTTGTGCTGCCTGTGGCTAGAGTCCTCAGGGTGAGTCATGCCCTTCGCAAAGGGCTTGGCCTTGGGGACAGAGGCTGTGATCAGTGTTCTCCTTTTGTTCCTCTGTCCCACATTTTCCCCTCAGCTCCCTGCACCCCCTCTCCTCCTTCTCCTGCCCCTGGCTGTGGGTCACAGTGGGGCTGGTGTGGGAGAAGCCCTGGCCCAGCCCGTGCCCTGCATTCCCTGAGCCCCAGTTCCTGCCTAAAGCACGGTGAAATGTGCATGTCAGAGGGGAAGGAGGTGCTGCTGCCGAGCTGTGGAGGAAGGCCTGTGTTTGTGTGTTTGGGGGGTCTGTGTTTGCACACAGGGAGGCTGCTCTGCTCGCCTGGCTGCAGCCTCAACAGAGGGCTCTCCCCCTGAAGGGAACAAGCAATGATGAACTTTCTTTCCCAGACTTTAAATGAAAGGGGAGAAACACGTTTTGACTTTTCCTGGCCTTTCCTTGCAGCTGTCCATCTGTTGTTTGAGTGACAGTCGGGTATTTCTGGTGCAAATTAACAGGAACAATATGTCAGCACCTGCGGGCGGCTCTGCAGTGTCCTGTGCTGTCGCCTCCTGGTCCTCAGAGGGTTTGGACAATGTTCCCTGCAAAGTGTCACAGTTTTTAGTTAAAGTGGCCGGTGTCTGGGTCTTTGCTGTGCAGAGCAAAGACAAACTTGCGGGAAGTTCACATGAATGTTCTCCAGGCTGGCTCCGGGGATAACCCAGGCACAATGGGGTGCTGGGGAGCCCCGTGGCTGTGAGAGGCAGGGAGGGCTGGTGGGACAGGGTACATCCTGTGGCCCTGGAGATTCAGCACCAGATTGCTCCAAGCCCCATCCAGCTGGACCAACAGGGATGGGGCAGCCACAGCTTCTCTGGGCAGCCTGTGGCAATTCCCTGCCCTCTGTCGGTCTGATGCCATCCTTCCTGGCACTCCAGACTGTCCCCAGTCCTTCTCTGGCTCTCTTGGAGCCCCTTTAGGCACTGGAAGGAGCCCTGGGTCACCCTGCAGGTGTCTGCTCTGCAGACACTGGCACAGGCAGGGCTTGGCACAGAGCAGAGCCGGCCGGGCTGTGCGGGCAGCACAGGCAGAGCGGGCAGGGAGCAGGAGGAAGCAGCACACAGCCCTGCCCATTGTTTCACTTCCACTTCTCCTCCGTGGGGAGCTGCCTGGTGCCCGGGCAGTGCACAGCCCTGACGTGGAGCTGTGGAACAGGAATTTCCTGCGGGTGGGACGGTGCTCGAGCCTGCACGGAGCCCTCGCTGTCCCTGAGCCCCCCAGCAGGGCTGGCTCCCTCCCTGGGCACGGCTGGCACTGGCCCCCAGCCCTCAGAGCCACACCAGGCTGGAGCCCACGTCCTGCCCGTGCTGGGGGGGACCTGGACAAGGAGAACAGGGAGAGGAAGGACGGGCAGAGCTTCCAGAGGAAGCTCTAAATTTATCTTTCCTGTTTCTCAGCAGCAGCATTGTCTCATGCCCATTCTCTGTGGTGTCGGGCATTCTCCCCTCTCTGCCTCTCTCCTGGCACCTGTCCCTCACCACGTTATCCCGGTTTAACCAGCTCTGTCTCTCCCCTTCTTTCGCTTTCAAGTTTTAATCCTGGTGAGCTCCTGGCTGCTTTTCCCTTCTCTCACCTCCGGTCTGTTCCCACACCCACCATCCCAGGGCCCTCCCCATGTCCCGCAGCCCCAGCCCTGCCCTGGGGGTTAAACTGGGGACTGGGTGGTTTCCAGTTCCCCTGGGCTCAGGACTGGAACCCACGAGCAGAAGAGAGAGAACAGAGAACAGAGGCGGGAGGTTTGCCTTTGTCCAACCCATGATGGGCTGCTCTGAAGGGAGAGCTTCTCCTTGGAACCATTTTGGTTTGACAGGACCTTTGAGATCACAGAAGCCTCAGGGCAGCCTGGCCCGCTCATCCCAAGCTCCCCAAGAGATGCTGCACATGACCAGGCAGATCAGGGTCACTCTGGGCTGGCTGGGAGGGTCAGGGACACCCTGGGCTGGCTGGGTGGATTGGGGATGCCCAGGACCAGCCTGGCTGGTGGCTGCTCTTGGGAAGAATGGTTTTTCTGGTTAGGATGGATGTTCCAGGGAACTGCTTCCCTTCCCAGTCAGTGCACAGGGATTGTGAGGGTCTCCTTCCTCACAAAGGACTTTCTACTCTGAATCCTGACCCCTCTGCCCTCCAAAACGTAGGCATGTTAAACTCCCAGCCCAAGCACCTCCCTGCTCCATGGCAGTCAATTCTTTGTTAGTTTATTGAGCCGGCTGAGCGTCGCCCCTGCCAGGCGCAGACTGAGCTGCCCTGCTGGCTCTGCCCTGGGCTTTGCTGCAGAGCCTCCAGTTTGTCCTTGCTGTGGCCACGCTGTGCCTGCTGTGCACAGAGCCACCAGCCCTAGAGGTGTTCCGAGGCTGTGTGGATGTGGCACCTGGGGACAGGTTTTGGTGGTGGCCTCGGCAGTGCTGGGGAGTGGCTGGACTCTGATCTCAGAGGGTTTCTCAGCCCTGGGCTCACATGTGGGGGCACCAGCTCCCTGGGAGCTCACGCCCCTCAGAGGGGCTCTGAGCTGGGGCCAGGAGTGCCCTCTGCTTCCCCAGAGGCAGAGCCGAGGCCAGAGCTGGGCGAGTGTCCCCTGCCAGAGCTCTGAGTCTCTGCCGGGTCCCTCCATCCATCGCATCTGCCTTGGCCCCCCCGCCTGCCCCAGCAGGGCCCGGCTGGGCATCCCCTGCCCAGAGCTGGCCAGGCCTGCGGGGGCTCCAGGGTCTGCTTTGGCTCTGTGGTTAGCAACCAGGGACACACAGAAGGAAATTATTTCAACAGCCAGGTATCGTGCGTGCTTATGGGAGTTTCTGGCCGTGACAAGGAAGGGCACAAAGTACAGGGCTTGTGTAGGTTGGGATGAGAATGGGGAGGGCAAGTGGTACAGAGCCCAGGGTGAGCCAGAGCTGCCAGAACCAAGGCAGAGACAGCCCAGCCTCACTGAGACCTCGGGAAATATTAATGAGCAAATGGTGCAGATATCCCCACCCTCCCGCTCAGGAGCGGGATTTGCCCACTGCATCTCCCTGCATCACCCAGCCAGCCCTGTCTGAGCCCTGCGTGCCAGGCAGGTGACCCATTCCCAGTGCCCCCAGTGCCCCCCATGCCCCCAGTGCCCCCAGTGCCCCCGGTGCCCCCAGGCCAGGCGCACCCAGCACTGGCTCTGTTTTCAGGAACAGGACAGCCCTGAGCTGCAGGGCCCTGGGCAGTGCTCCCAGGGGTGTCAGGTTCTGTCCCTGTCCCCTGTCCAGCCACTGACACTCTGGACAGCAGTGCCAGGCCTGTTCTTCCAACTCCTTTGCAAAAGATAAATATGTGTATTTTGTATAAAATCCCGGCCTGTGCCCGGGGTCAGGAGCACTGCAGGAGCTTTCACAGCATGATGACACACGAAAGCACATGAGCAATAAGTGGGAATTACATTTCACCTTGGCCCTGTGAGCAGCAGCCAAATCCTCTGCTGGGTGGATCTCAGAGGTGCTGGCCATGCAGACGTGGTGCTGTGGGGGCAGCAGGCACAGCTGGCTCTGGGCCATAAGGGGATGTGTGTCCTCCACACCTGGCTTGGGTCAGCCCTGGGCTGGGAATTCATGAACTGCCACCAGCAGGGACCTTTGTCCGGTGCCTCCTGCTCCATCTGTCCAACCCAGCCTCCCAAACGCTCGCTCGTCCTGACCTGCTCAGCTGTGCAGAAAAGGATCTGAAACGTTTCCCGCCTTGGGGATCTGAAAGTAGAAGTGGTGTTGGCAGCTGTGCAGCTGGGTTTGTTCCTGTACGGGGGGACACGTCAGAGCGCCTCGTGGGGCTGGGACACTCCCAGGTGGCCGGCCCAGAGCCTGGTGTGGGTGCCAGGGGGCTCAGTGCTCCCCAGTTCCCCCCATGCCTCCTCCTGCCATGGTGGGAAGCTCTGGTTGCCTCCCCTGTGTTCGCTGGGCTCTGTGGGAGGTGGCACTCACCGTGTGTGGGACTGGGCTGCGTGGGCTGAGCTGCACAGCTGCTTCCTTGTGCCACAGGTGATCCCTGAGCCGCAGAGCCCGGTGTCCCCCCTGCAGGTTGCTGGGACCTTCCCCAGCACCGAGGCACACCAGGGCTGCTGGTGCCGTGCTCGGGGTGTCCCGGGGGCTGTGGCACACAGGGGCAGTTTCTCCAGGGCAGAACAGGCTCAGAATCTGGGGCTGGGGCACAGACACAGCATGGAGTGTCCCTGCCCTGCAGCCCCTCTCCTTCCCCAGCACAGCCCTCCAGCAGACACACACGTGGAGGATTACCCGCTTCAGTATTAGTTATCACGCTCAAATCAGTGCCCCTCAGCTAGGATTAACTCATACCCAGCCCTGTGCAGGGACAGCAGGCACAGGGAGGGTGGCAGAGCTCAGTGTGCCCGGCTGTGGGGGCACAGCATCCCTGGCAGCCCCAGCCCTGCAGGAGCCTCTCTCCAGCTGGGATGAGCTGCAGGAGAGCAGTGGGAGCTGCTTGTGCTGTGCTGGGCCCTGCTGAGGCTCCTGTGTGCTGGGGGCTCTGAGGGGCAGCGTGTGCCCCGTGCAGGGCTCAGGGGGTGCTCCTGGGACACTGAACCTGTCAGCAGATTTTGCTGTGGGTGAAGGTGCTGTTCGCCTTCCTCAGTGCCCCTAGCTCTGGCTGGACACCCTGGTGCCAGGATCTGAGCCAGCCCTGGGTTTCCATTTCTCTGTCCTCGCAGCCCCGCACAGGACAGAGCCTGGGGACACAGGGACAGGCCCAGGAGCCACTGTCCTGCAGAATGGATGGGCTCCACGCATGGAAATGGCAAAACTGGACTGAAATTGTTCCAGGATAAGGGCAGTGATGCTGTGGAAAGCAACACCCTCAAGTGAGACCCTTCCCACTGTGGGGATCTGCCCTTGCACCTGAGCAGTTCTTTCACATCCCTGTGTTCCCTTTGGGGTGACAGACATTTGTGTCATTTTGGGTTTTCCTCTTTTACAGCCAGCTGGGTCGCACACACCAGGATTCCTGAGCTCCTCCTGCCTGTGTGTTGTCTCCTCAGACCTCTGGCCACGTTTATGGCTCTGCCCCAAAGTCCCAGCAGTTTACGATTAACCCCAGCCTGGGGGTGCTGAGCAGGAGCTGTGTCCAGCAGGGGTGATGCCACATGGGCTCAGGATGTTCCTGTCACCCTCACCCCGGGGTGCTTTAGGGTCAGATGGCATCACCTGGGTCTCTGCAGGACACCAGGGTGCCCACCTGCTGTCCTGGGGGCTCCATCTCCCTTTGTCCCACTGCTCTCCCCCGGCACCTTGGTTCCTTTGGGCTCTTTGGGCGCTTTGCTCCATCTCCACACCCGAGGCGCTGTTAACCCCTGCCTGTGCAGAGGATGCCAACGGGGCAGTGCTGGGACTCACAGACCCGGGCAGAAGCCCTGTTGGGTCTTTCCAGGCAGGGCTGGATGCTGGCAGGGATTTGCAGGGCAAAAGGGGCTGCACCCGCGCTTTGCCCTCTGCTCCCTGCAGGGCCCAGCAAGCATCAGGGCCTGGGTTTGCCTCTGCCACAACCATCCCTGATCTTTCCCTGCCAGGTTTTGGGGGTGACCTGGATTCGCACTTGCTCCTGCAGGTTTGTTTGCCTGGGGTGTTTGCTCCTTCGTTGTCCAGAGGAGCAAACGGTGAGGTGGTGAAGGTAGTCCCGTTGCAGAGTCCCTTTCCTGCTGTCCCCATCTGCGTGTGTGAGTGCTGGGAGTGGGTTTGTCAGCGCCTCGGCGCCTTTCAGGGGCTCCGCAAAGAGCAGATTTATTTTCTGCTATGCTGAGAATTAGCTCCCCTTTCTTCCTCTTCCCTCTGCCCCCGCTGGAAAGAGAGAGAATGCAGGGAAGAAGAAAGGATTTCCATCGCGGCGGTGATTGGCACAGCCCTGAATGAGAGGTCATTCCAGCCGGCTCTTTCTTTTCAGGGCCCTTTTTTCCTGCTCCCTGTATTCAGGCTGGCAGCATTCTTTCTTTTCAAAGCTCCTCTGTCTGTCTCTCTCTTCCCCCTCCTTTATTTTTCATCCCTTTTCTTTACTTTTGCTGTCTTTTCATTCTGTTTTTCTCCACCCCCTTGGGGCTCCATTTTTTTCTTTCCCTTTTCCTCTATTCAGTTCCTTTTTTTCTCCTCGCATCTCTTTTGAATAGCTCGGCTATTTTCGGAGAGGAAAGGGACTGTGCCGGGGAGAAGCCGTTACAGCAAGGAGGAACTTGAAAGTCTTTTCTTTCCCTGTTTATTTCGTTTAAAAGCAAAAATTGTTTTCCAAGGCAGAGCCAGGGTTCTGTGTGGAGCCTTTGAAGGCAGGCTGGGACAGCAGCAGGGCTGGGGGCCCTCCCTGCTCCTGGAGAACCCATTTACTGCTGGTGCCAAACCCCTGGAGCACCGGGGCTCTGTGCTGCCTTGCCTGGGGGTGCTGCCACAGGGGTCCAGGCAGCAGCAGCCCCTCTCCCTCAGCTCTCCCCACACCACTTACCTGGTTTGAGGGCTCTTGCTGCCTCTGGGCTCAGAGCAGCAGCATTTGTAGGGATGGGGTGACCGTGATCCCTAAGGGCAGGTCCTGGAGCTCTCTGCTGCAGCACATACCTGGTGCAGGGGGAATGGAGGGAGGGTTTGTTCCAAAGGCGGGTGGGGGGCTCACACAGGGAGCCCGTGAGGACTCGTGGGATGTGCCAGCTGTGCAGGTGCCAGCTGTGCAGGGGCCAGGTGTGCAGGGGCCAGCTGTGCAGGTGCCCCTCGGTTGTGCCCAGTCCCTGCGCTCAGACCGGAGGGACACAAGGTGCCAGGCTCCCCAGAGCAGTGACAGGAGGGGTCTCACACCCCTCCCCAGGGCCCCGGGGTCCCATGGCTCTGAGGAAAGCAGGTGAGTCTCAGCAGGTGAGGCTGGGCCCATCACTGCTCCAGGTGCCACCAGAGCTCAGCTCACTGTCCCCGCTGCCATGCTCTGGGAGGGCAGAAGGGCTGGAAGAGCAGGCCTGGAGCTCTGCGAATATAGGGAGGAGGTGTTGAGCCCTGTGCCATGGCAGCAGCTTGGGAAGGCAGGTGGGGCCCAGAAGAACGCCCTTCCCAAACGCTCCCTGCCTGGGCACCACTCTGGGCATGAGCCATCGGTGGCTTTGGTGCAGCTTCAGTGGGGCTTTGGTGTGGTGTTGATGCAACTTTGGTGAGGTTTTGGTGAGGTTTTGATGCACCTTTGGCTGCTCACAGACCACCCCAGCATTTGCTCTGGCTCAGCCCGTACAAGGTTCCCTAAGAGACCTCCCCGAGCAGGGACGGTGCTGGCGGCCACAGGCCTGCTCTGGTGGCCTCCTGGCTGTGCCACCATCAGGAGTGCCATGCAAGGGACCCCAAGTCAGAGCCAGGCTCCTTCCCTGCCCCTCCACTGCTCCCAGAGCCCGGAGCAGCCTGCCTTCCTCCCCTCTTTCCCTGACCCCCTGCCCCAATGGATGCAATCAGGACTCTGGTTTTCAGGAAACACCTTTCCCCCTTGTTTTGCTGTCACACAGAATTTGAGGAGGAGCTGCTGGCTTCCGTGCTGGCTGTGTTGGGATCATGGAGTCAGGGATCCCCACATCTGGAGGGACCTCAGGGATCACCTGTCCAACCTTTTCTGGGAGAAGTCCAGACCGGAGCAGAGGGGCTGCAGGTCAGGGCTGTCAGGGCTGCACGAGGGTGGCAGGGCGCTGTCACCCCCTGTCCTTGGCCACCTTTGGGTGGGGGCAGGGGCGTGGGCTGCGGGAGGGCAGAGCGGGGCCAGGGCCCGTGGTTAATTAAACAGATCATTCCTTTCAAGTGAGATTCAAATAATTGTAACCCTGAGATAGAGAAGGCATTGGAGGAGATGAAATGGGAGAGAGAGAGAAAGGAAGCAAAGGACAGAGGTTCAGAATGGAGAGGGAGATTAGGAGAGAGATGAAAGAGAGAGGAGAAAGATAAGAGGGAGAGAGGGGACAGATCTCGGCGCGAGATGGGCGTTGCCAGGGAAACGGGAAGAATGAGGGAGCAACTGGAGGGATGGAGGAGCAGAGGATACTGGGGGTGGGGAGAGAGGGATGGAGGAACAGAGGGATGGAGCAGCAGAGGGATGGAGGAACAGAGGGATGGAGGAGCAGAGGGATGGAGAAACAGAGGGATGGAGAAACAGAGGGATGGAGCAGCAGAGGGATGGAGAAACAGAGGGATGGAGGAACAGAGGGATGGAGGAGCAGAGGGATGGAGGAGCAGAGGGATGGAGGAACAGAGGGATAAAGCCCCAGTGTCAGAAGGAGGAAAAGGGGATTTGCAGCAGAACAGGAAGCAGGAGTGGGATGTCACAGCTCAGCACAGGTGCCTGTGTGCTGGGAAGAGCATTTGGGATGGCAGCTCTGTCCCCCTGCAGTGAGCAGCTGCAGCCCCTGCTGCTGTCCTTAGCCTGACCCGCTCACCCCAGTGCCAGGGCTGGATCCCAGATCCCCGGGCAGATAACGGAGGAACCAGGCAGCTCTGGGCTCGTCACACTTTCGTTCTGCAGCACTGGTAACCTCTGGTTATTTGAAACCATTCCCTTTTCCCTCCCAGTCAGAGTTTGCCAATAACCATACATTTTCAAAGGGGCAAATACTGACCTCTGACTGATGGACACAGAGTGAGAATATCCTGGTTCCATGGAATGTTTACTAAAAACTTTATCAACATCCCTCTGCAAAGCCCAGGTTGTGTCCTTTGTTCTGTGAAGCCAAAGCCCCCAGGGACTGCTCTGCCTGCACTCAGAAGCACTTCAGGGACACTGGGATGTCACTGGCTGGAGACTGTGGCTCTCTGAGCCACTGACAGTGGAGGTTTCTTTTTCCTGGAGAAATTTTCCTTAAGACAAAAGTTTTCCTTTAAAAATGTAGTTTGACAGTATCTGGTGTGGAGACACGGACTGAATTTAAACAGGTATTTGTCTTCTGTGGCTCCTGCCTGTTTCTCAGAGCTTTGGCTCATTTTTGCAGCAGTTCCTCTGTATCAGGGTCAGTTCTGGGGCAAGAAGTGCCAGTTTCAGTTCTGCCACGGTGTGTGGAGCCACTGAGTGGGTCAGCCCCTGGCACACACCACCAACACAGAGCCAGGGCCAGCAGTGCAGCCAAGGTGACCCCCAAATCCCTGGGCTGGGGCAGGGCAGACATGCTGGGTCAAGTTTAAGAATAATTTTAGTTGTGATTTTCAGGAGAACAACATTTTTCTTTTTGGAATTGTGGGGGGTTGAGCAGCTTTATGTGAAATCTGCAGGCAAGATGAAAGCCTGTTTTCCCCTTTATTAAATTTAAATGAAGGCTGCTTTTGAGAAAGAAAGGAAAATAAAATCAAAGGTTTTCTCACAAATATCAGATCCATTATCAGCCATTTTCTGGCAAAAATTCTTGAACAGTTTTACTCCCCCCTTCCCCAGTGAGAGCCCCGAATGCCCAGGGTCTCACTTTGTCCCGGGGCTCAATCCTCTGCCTTGGGAGCTTTTCCCCAACGTTGGCACCACCACATCTGTCCCCAGGGAACCTCCCAGGCACTGGGAGCAGAGGGGCTGCAGGAGGGTCCTGCAGTGGGCTCCTGCAATGGGGTCCTGCAATGGGGTCCTGCAAGGGGCAGCCAGGAGCAGGTCCTAAATGTCCTCTGTCCCGTGGCAGCAGGCTTGTCAGGCGCCCTGGGAAGCTGTGCAGGGGTCGGGTGACACAAAGTGCTGCAGGTGCCAGCACTGGGCTCTGGCACGGCCCTGCCCCTGCCGGGCTGGGTGGGACAGAGCCCTGGCAGCAGGGTGGGCTCCTGCACGCCTGCTGGGGGCTGCTGCTCCCTGGGAGAGCTCAGATGTAAATCAGTCCCCAAACCCTTTGGATTTGGGTACTGGGCCTCCCTTCCCTGCAGCAGTGGTTGGTGAGTGCTGCTGCCTCTGGGCTGGTGAGGGGAGCTGGCAGTGGAGCCAGGTGGCAAACAAGGGTCACTAATTGGTCACTAATTGGTCACTAACTCCTCCTTGAGGCTGTGGGGCAGCTGGGGCCGTGCTCCCCCCCAGAGCTCTCCTGGGGCTGTGGCTTGGGTGGCTCTGGGGCTGTGGGTGCTCCTTTAGCTCAGACCCTTTCGGATCTCAGGTGTTACAGGCAAACCTGTGGGTACCAAGGTGAGGCTCCTGTGGACCAGGTGAAATGTTTCCATGCTGCCCAGCTGAGGATTTACCAGGCTCTTATCTCTGGAGTGGTGGTGCTGGCCAAGGGGCCGCGTGGGGTGGCACAAGGATTGGGCAGGTGCGTGAAACCGAGGGAGGGAAAACAGCAAAGGGAAGGGAAACGTGTCCACAGACACAGCACTTAGCCTGGTGGCTGGAAAATCTGAATCCAGCTAGGAATGTGCTGGGAGTGGAGAACCTGGTGTGCAGATGCTGCTGCCACAGAGACCCAGAGAGAAAGAAGTGAGTGTTTGGGGAGCTAATCATGGAGCAAGAGAGGAAAATAGAAGTAAAATAGCACAAAGAAGTGAAAGCCATGAAAAAAGGCTACTGTGAGTGAGCAGGTGGTGAGTGAGGAGCTGGTGGAGGCTCTGAGGGGGCAGCCAGGGCAAGGGAGGGCAGGGTCTGCAGGATGTGCCAGGGCAGAGCCCGGGTCTTCCCAGATGTGCTGGGACACACGGGAGGAGAGCTTGCACCAACACTAAACCTTGGACTGGGAGGAGAAATGAAGGAAGAACCCCAAATTTCACAACCCCAGAGATCAGGCACATCGAGGGGGAGGTGGGTGAGTGGGCTGGGAGCTGGGCACTGCCGCTGGCACGGGGGACACTGCCTGTGTCGCCCCCAGTGGGACAAGGGTGGCAGCGAGGGGAATGAGCCCGAGCGAGCCGAGCCTGGCCCGAGGGCTGCCCTGGGAAACTGCGGCTTCTTGAGGCTGGAGGAGGGTTTGGTTCCCAGCAGCAGCGTGGAGGGGCCCTGAGCGCGGGGCTCAGGGGCTGCGGGTGCAGGCACCTGTGCGGGCTGGGCAGGAGCAGGAGGAGGTGCTGGTGTCCCCGCCGCTGTCCCCGCTGCTGTCTCTGCTGGGGACAGGAGCCCGTGCGGCGCTCGGGGCCCGGTGTGCCCGGCCCGGGCACGGTGCTGCTCGGTGATGGGCCCGGGGCCGTGCCCGTGGTGCTGCTGCAGCGGGGCTGGCAGCGGGGCTGGCAGCGCTGTGCGGGCAGCGGGGTTGGCAGTGGGGCTGGCAGCGCTGTGCGGGCAGTGGGGCTGGCAGCGGGGCTGGCAGCGCTGTGCGGGCAGCGGGGTTGGCAGTGGGGCTGGCAGTGCTGTGCGGGCAGCAGGGTTGGCAGCGGGGTTGGCAGTGGGGCTGGCAGTGCTGTGCGGGCAGGGGGCTGGCAGCGCGCGGCGGGCTGGCAGTGGGGCTGGCAGTGCTGTGCGGGCAGCGGGGCTGGCAGTGGGGCTGGCAGTGGGGCGGGGCTGGCAGCGGGGCTGGCGGGGCGGCGTGCTGTGCGGGCAGCAGGGTCTGGCAGCGGGGCTGGCAGCGCGGGCTGGCAGTGCTGTGCGGGCAGCGGGGCTGGCAGTGGGGCTGGCAGCGGGGCTGGCAGCGGGGCTGGCAGTGCGCTGGCTGGCAGCGGGGCGGCAGCGGGCTGGCAGTGGGGCTGGCAGCGGGGCTGGCAGTGCTGTGCAGGCAGGCGGGGGCTGGCAGTGGGGCTGGCAGTGCTGTGCGGGCAGCGGGCTGGCAGTGGGGCTGGCAGGGGCTGGCGGCGCTGGCAGCGGGGCTGGCAGCGGCGGGGCTGGCAGTGGGGCTGGCAGGGGGCTGGCAGCGCGGGCTGCGGGCGGGGGCTGGCAGCGGGGCTGGCAGTGCTGTGCGGGCAGAGGGGCTGGCAGTGGGGCTGGCAGTGCTGTGCGGGCAGCGGGGCTGGCAGCGCTGTGCGGGCAGCGGGGCTGGCAGCGCTGTGCGGGCAGAGGGGCTGGCAGCGGGGCTGGCAGTGCTGTGCGGGCAGCGGGGCTGGCAGCGGGGCTGGCAGCGCTGTGCGGGCAGAGGGGCTGGCAGTGCTGTGCGGGCAGCGGGGCTGGCAGCGGGGCTGGCAGCGCTGTGCGGGCAGTGTCCCGGGGCAGCCGGAATACATGACCGCCCCTCAGTGCCGGAGCGTTGGGCAATGGTGAAATGGTGTTTCCAGCTGCCGTGGCAAGTCCCGGGGCGCGGACAGGGAAGTGAGAGCGGGAAGTGCAGCGGTGCCTGCGCCCTGTTCCTGCTCCCGGTGCTGTTTGTGCAGCTGCGGCTCCGGGCGAACCTCCTGCAGCGTGTGCCGGGCTCGAGGGCGCGATGGACGCAAGTGCGGAGAGGTTTGTGCAGCACGGGCTCAGCTTTCCTGCTGGGAGGGCAGCTCGGCCCTTTCCCGGTGCCCAGGGCAGGAATCCACGCTTGCTTTCCCCTAAAAGCCTCTGTTTTGGGGTGGCTGGCTACAGAGAACGCAAGATTCTCTGTACTGCTCTGGGGAACGTGTAGGTGCGTTGTTCTCGTCTCGTGGGGCTTGTTTTGGGGGGCAGAGACCCAGGGCCATGCTGGGGGGCCACTGAGCCCTCTGCCCCGCTGGGCTCGTGGGGACAGCAGCTGGGTCCCCTGTGCCGTGTCCCCTGTGCCTGCGAGGGGCACTGGGGGCCCCGCGGGAAGGGGTCGCAGCTGGCGGGGTGCGGCCCCGGGGCTGCTCCGTGCCCGCCCGCTGCCGCCTCCCTGACTGATCGCTCTTCTTCCTCCCAGCCCTCCTCCTCTTCCCGCCGCCGCCCTCCCCCACTCCTCGCTTTGTTTCGCTACCTCCGCACTAGTCCTCCCCTCATCCCCTTCCTTCTCCTCCTCCTCCCACCCCCATCCTCTTCCTCTCCATCTTCCCCTGCCGCCGCCCTCCCCTCCCTGTGTCCCTGCCGCAGGGGAAGGAAGGGGTGCCCGGGCACGCGGGGTACCTGGCTGAGACCTTCCCCCCGCAGCTCGAGCCTGGGCAGGGTCCCCTCCCCGGCTCCCCCTGAGCCAAGAGCCCGCATTGCTGCGGGCAGTGCCAGCCCCGCGGTGGCCCGGCAGATGGGAGGGAGCTGAGGAGGGACCCGGTACCCCAGATGTCTGCGGGCAGCCAGGCCCCTGTGGTTGGGGTTGCTCCCTTCTCTGTCTTTTCTCACACTGGTTTGGACCTTCCCCATCCCATCCCCTTCCCCATTCCTGCCACGTGCTGTGCCTGGTGTTTGGGGGCGCAGGGCAGTGGCATGAGGGGACACTTCTGGGGTGGGCAGGAGCAGGAGCTGCCTGCAGCCCGGAGAGAGAGGCCGATGTCCCCGGCCATGCTCAGTGTCCCTCTGGCCGACCTGGCTGCAGGGATGATGCCCAGCACTGTGGGGTTTCCCTTCTCCAAACTGGAGGTTCATCCCACGATCTCCTCCTGCTCTGGGGTTCTCCTGAGACTGTGACAGGATCTGGCTCAGAATTTATCCCTGTTTTACCTCCCCCGCAAGATTTCTTTGTTGTAGCTGCAGGAATAATTGTATTTAGGAGAGCACTCCTTCAGCAGGAGGAAGCGGCAGCTCCTGGCTGTCCCTGCTGGGGAGGGTGCTGTGGTGGCACTGGGAGCCCCAGGGCGAGCGTGCCAGCCTCCAGGGCTGAGCCAGCAGAGCCCTGCCTGTGCCAGCCCCGCTGCCAGGCTGTGTCCTGGTGGCCCCGTCCCTTGTGCTCCCTGTGCTGTTCCTGTTCCTGTTCCTGGAGCTTAGAGCCACACTCAGCTGTGACCAATTCCCAAACTGCTGGGTCCCCTGGCGTCACTCTAGGGGCCTGAGGGCATGCAAGCAGCCAAACTAACAGCCCATCCGGAGAGGCTGATGGTGGGCACGGATCCCAGCTTCCCTCCTTGCCCCAGCCCTACAGTGGGAGCCCCTGCGGCCGCTGTGTCCCCACGCGCTGGGCTGTGTGGTGCTAAACATCACCGCTGTGGGGCTGGGGTTCCCTGGGGAGGGCAGTGAGGGCTGGCTGAGCCCCTGTGGCACGGTGTCTGCGCTGGTGGGTGCCAGGGGCTCAGGACCGTGTCTCTCCCTCTCAGCCATGACAGCGTAGGCCGGCGGCGAGAGATGGATCGGTTCAGCGAGTGCGGCACGCAGACGGACGCCGTGGTGGTGCTGTCCCTGGCACAGGCCGCCGTCCTGGGCCTGGTGTCCGACAATGAGCTGCTCGGCGCCACCGTCACCCCCACTGGCTTCTTCCCGGGGCTGGCCGGGGAGCAGCTGGACAATGCCACCGTGGAGCCGGGGGAGCCCGAGGGAGAGGAGCAGGCGCCTGGGGATGGGCAGGACGAGGACGCCCTGGAAGCAGACTCCTCCCTGGAGAAGCATGCCCGGAGGAGGAAGAGGCCGCCTGTGAGGCTGATGCCCAAGGTCAAGAGTGAGAAGGCAGAGGTGGAGGCTGAGCCGCCATACAGTGCGTCGGTCCCCGGGGACGAGGAGGGCGAGGGGCAGCACGGCCCCGCGCCGCAGCCCCCAGAGCCCAGCCAGGAGCCGGCGGTGCAGAGTGGGACCGTGAAGATGATCGACCTGGGCACCTTTGGCAGGAAGCCCCGGCGGCTGCGGCACCTGCGGCACCCTGCGCGGGCGCCGGCACCCGCGAGCTGGAGGGGCCCGAGCCCGGCACCGCGAAGCTGGAGGGCGCCAGCGCCGCACCGCGAAGCTGGAGGGCGCCGAGCGCCGGCGCAGGGGCAGCGATCCGGCCGGGCGGCACCGGGGGGGCCCCACAAACCGCGGGCACCTTCGAGGCGGGGGCCCCGTCCCCCGGGGAGGCCGAGGCCCCTGCGCCGGCGTCCCCCGAGCAGCTGAAGAGCGAGCAGGGCTGTGTCTGGCAGGAGCCCGGGGAGCTGGAGGCGGCCGGCGGCACCAGCGAGCACAGCAGGAAGGCGCAGCTGGACCGGCTGGACATCAACGTGCAGATCGATGACTCCTACCTGGTGGAGGCGGGGGACCGCCAGAAGCGCTGGCAGTGCCGCATGTGCGAGAAGTCCTACACCTCCAAGTACAATCTGGTGACCCACATCCTGGGCCACAACGGCATCAAGCCCCACTCCTGCCCGCACTGCAACAAGCTGTTCAAGCAGCCCAGCCACCTGCAGACCCATCTGCTGACCCACCAGGGCACGCGGCCCCACAAGTGCGGGGTGTGCAGCAAAGCCTTCACGCAGACCAGCCACCTGAAGCGGCACATGCTGCTGCACACCGACATCAAGCCCTACAGCTGCCGCTTCTGCGGCCGCGGCTTCGCCTACCCCAGCGAGCTGAAGGCGCACGAGGTGAAGCACGAGAGCGGGCGCTGCCACGTGTGCGTGGAGTGCGGCCTGGACTTCTCCACGCTCACCCAGCTGAAGCGGCACCTGGCCACGCACCAGGGCCCCACGCTCTACCAGTGCCTGGAGTGCAGCAAGTCCTTCCACTACCGCAGCCAGCTGCAGAACCACATGCTGAAGCACCAGAACGTGCGGCCCTTTGTCTGCACCGAGTGTGGCATGGAGTTCAGCCAGATCCACCACCTCAAGCAGCACTCGCTCACGCACAAGGTAGGGGCTCAGGGTCCTCTGGGGGGCTGCCCTCATCGTGCTGGTGGAGGGGATGTCCCAGCGCCCCCAGTCTTGGGGGGAGGTGGGTGGTGCAGGTGGGCAGTAGCACCTCAGGCTGGCATTAGCTGTGGTCACTGACGTGCAATGAGGGGATCCCTGGGACCCAGCCCCTGCCCTTCTGGGGGTTCCCTTCCTCAGGGAGGGAGTTTCAGACCTGCTGCAGAGTAACCTGGAGCTGTCACAGCCCCTCTGGGCAGGCTGTGTGTGGGTGCTTGCCCTTTTCCTTGGGCTCGTTAATGGGGAGCAATTGGGCTGAGCCCCAGAGCAGAGCTGGCACTCAGCTGCACTTACAGAGCCTGTCCAGCCCCCACCCACAGCCCCTGCATGTTGCTGGGCTCAGGCCGGGCTGGGCTCTCAGGTACACCCCGTGCTGTGCTCAGCACAAGGAGCCTGTCCCTTGCCCATGGGGTCCCTTCTCCACTCCTGGCACCCCTCGTGTGCCCCTGGGGTCTGCCCGAGCTCTCCCCCCGGCAGGGCGTGAAGGAGTTCAAGTGCGAGGTGTGCGGGCGGGAGTTCACCCTGCAGGCCAACATGAAGAGGCACATGCTGATCCACACCAGCGTCCGGCCCTACCAGTGCCACATCTGCTTCAAGACCTTCGTGCAGAAGCAGACACTCAAGACCCACATGATCGTGCACTCGCCTGTGAAGCCCTTCAAGTGCAAGGTACCGGTGGGACTGGGGCTGGTGGAGCTGGGATGTGAGAGCACAGGTGCTGCTGTGCTGTGCCCACAGGAGTCTGGCCAGGCTGAGCCCTCAGGCATGGAAGCAGCTTTGTGATGCCTCCGCTGCTCGCTTGGGCATGGAATATCTGCTCCGAGCTGTGATGGGAGCGTTGCTGCTGCTGAATGACAGCCAGTGCCTCTCTCTGACCAGTGTTGGATGCTCTGGAGCTGCCAGCAGCACCAACCCTGCATCCCCACGCAGAGCGGGAGGAGGGAGGGAGCCCCATTGTTCTGAGCCAGGAGGGGCTGCAGGAGGGCAGCAGCCCCGTTACTCTTGCTGGAGCCCCAGGGCAGCCTGGGGGCCAGGTCTGTGCTGCAGAGCCTTGGCCAACCCAGGTGACCGTGGGCTCGCTGCTGGCAGGTCTGTGGCAAGTCCTTCAACCGCATGTACAACCTGCTGGGGCACATGCACCTGCACGCCGGCAGCAAGCCCTTCAAGTGCCCCTACTGCTCCAGCAAGTTCAACCTGAAGGGCAACCTCAGCCGGCACATGAAGGTCAAGCACGGGGTGATGGACATCAGCCTGGACAGCCAAGGTGGGTCCCCGGCACGGCACTGTGACTGCCCCGCAGCCCTGGAGCCGGGCTGGGCCGTGCTGGCTGCGGCAGGTTCCACCAGGGCTGAGGCTCCCGGGCAGTTTTGGGCTCCAGGCCCAGGGAGGGGGCAGCTGCTGGCCCCAGCCCTCCCCGCAGGTCTCTCACCGCGTGTCCCTGTGCTGACTCCTAGATGCCATGATGGAGCTGGCTGGGGCTGATCACACCGAGCTGGATGGCCAGCAGGAGATGGATGACTTCGAGGAGGAGAACTCTTACGGCTACGGGGCTGTGGGCAACCCCCCAGACGAGCACACGCTGGCCGAGCAGGCCATGAAGGAGATGGCCTACTACAACATGTTGTAGCCCAGGCTGGTGGGGCTGTGGGGGCTTGGTGGGGTTAAGAGGGGCTGCGGCACCCAGCCAGGCCCCCCAGAGCTGGAGGGATGGCTTCCACTGGGCTTGGGGAACACAGGGATGTCCAGAAGACTTTGCTGGACCTGCCTTGGCTCTGCTGCTGCCCCCCTGCCCCTGCCTGCACCCTGCACCTGGTGACTTGAAGCTGCAGGCAGGGGAGGCATGACCCAGCAGATCACTGAATGAGTAAGGATGGAAGGGGCTGCTGTGGAGCAAGATGATGAGCATCATAATTATTCTACCTCCTGGGTCCCCCCTCTCTGCACAGGGGTTCCCCTGACGGGCAGAAGCCCCTGCCCGCATGAGGAGGTGGGTTTGCATTTCCCACTCCCCCCGGGGCTCTGAGCCCTGTGCCAGGCCCTGGGATGCAGAACAGAGTATTTTCATAGAAGCTCAGGGCGCAGTCAGCGCCCACAGCTCTGGCTCTGGAGCTGCAGCCAGCGGTGGAGCCGGGGGAGGCAAACCCAGCCCAGCCCCAGCAAATGATGGTATTTTGAAAGTAATTTATTTTTTTCAGATGTGCCGCGTGGTTGGTTTTATCTTTTCACTGAGTTCAGTTCCCTTCAACCAATGTGCTTTGTAAACCCGTGTAAGCTGTGTGGTCTGTGTGGGGAGAGGGGGTTGTGAGGGGCTGAGGACCAGAGCAGGGTCCTGGGCAGAGGAACTGGCACCCCCTCCTTGCCCCCCAGCTGCTCTGGGCGGGAGGAAAAGGCTCTCACTGGGGCAGCCTGTGAGGTGGGGGCTTGCCCCCTCCATGCCCAGGGATGTGGCAGGGAAGCAGCTGGGGCAGTGCTGAGTCTGGGACCAGTCTCTGGGCTCTTCACTCTCTGCTGCACCCACAGCCTCATCCCCCAGGAGCACCCAGAGCTGGGTTGGGTCCTGGCAGGCGTCTGGACCCAGGGAGCAGCCAGGGCACAGGGTCAGGGACACCTGTGCTGACCCCACACCCCCCTACACTTTGTGTCAGTGGCTGAGCACCACCTGCCCCATCCCCAAAGCCCCGGGGTGGCTCTGGGTGTGGCTCCACTGAGCCTACTACCCCTGCCAGCCTTGGGGCAGGATGGAGATGGCCACAGCCCCTTCCTGAGCCTGGCAGGGCTGGGGACCCCCATAGGCTGCCCTCAGGCCAATGCCAGAATGCAGGAGTGCAGGGCCCCCCCGGGCTGGCAAGGCTGAGCTGAGGGCTCTGGCTGCCCCCCGTGCCCGCAGTGTAAAGCTGTGCCAGATGCTGTGCCATGGCTGGGGAGATATTTAATGGCACCAAACCGTTATGGGGTACATGAATCAGGGCAGGACAGACACACCCCCACACGCCCCCCCACCCCACACTCCCCTGCTACAAAGGCTTTAAAAACACTCCTAAGAAAACTTTAGAAAAATTATTCAACTGTTCCTGAGCTGTGCTGGGGAGCTGGGGTGGGCACTGGGCCCCTCCCAACCCCATCCATCCCAGAGATGGAGAGGCTGTCTCCTATTTCTTGCCCAGAGCCTTGTCCAGGTTGTTCTTGATGGCATCGAGGAAGTCGGTAGTGTTCACAAAGTGCTCATTCAGCTTCACACTGTGGAGACAGACAGGGATTGGGGGGGGTCCCTGCCTGCCTCCTTCCCCAGGCACCACAGCCCTGGCTCCAGGATGTGGCCCCTGCCCAACCCAGTCAGTAGTGAATAGCCATGCCTGGGGACTGTCCAGAGAGGCCAGCAGCTACCTGTGGCCATGGTGCACAGCCAGCTCCTGGTCACTTCCCTACCCTCGAGGCTGCCCTGCAGGGCCAGCCCACCCTTGTGGTCACTATGCTGTTCTTGTGGCCACCCTACAGGGTCACCCCACCCGCATGGTCACTGTGCAGCCACGCTGCCCTAGTGCAGGTGGCTGCCCCCCTTCTGCCCTGAGAGCCACCGTACTTGGCAAGGCCATGGATGCAGCCAGCGAGGTCCTTGGTCATGGTCCCGCTCTCCACGGTGTCCACGCACACCTTCTCCAGCGTCTGCGCAAACCTGGGCACGGGTTTGGGGTAAGCTTTGCACAGCTGGTGCCACGGGCCCTGCCACGACCGCGCCCAGAGCAGCTGCTGCAGGGACCCTCCCCCGGGGATCCCACGCGCTGCTCACTTGATGAGCTCAGGGTTGCTGTCCAGCTTGCCGCGGTGCTCCAGGCCACGGGTCCAGGCGAAGATGCTGGCAATGGGGTTGGTGCTGGTGGGTCGGCCCTGCGCAGAGAGGGGTCAGCTGCCTGTGTGGACACCACGCCGTGGGCAGCCTGGCACAGGCAGCTCACAGGCTCTGCCCACCTTCTGGTGCTCCCGGTAGTGGCGGGTGACAGTGCCGTGGGCGGCCTCGGCCTCAATGGTCTTCCCATCCGGACACACCAGGACAGAGGTCATCAACCCCAGGGAGCCGAACCCTGCGGGGGGACAGGGGTCAGGACAGCTCGCGGGGTGACGATGCAGAGTCCACCACAGCCTACCCTGCTCCACCTTGGGCCAGGATGTCTGACTGGACATCGCCATCGTAGTTCTTGCAGGCCCAAACGAAGCCGCCAGAGGATTTCAGCATCTGGGCAACCATGTCGTCGATGAGCCGGTGCTCGTACCAGATCTTCAGCTTGTCAAACTCCGTCTTGTAGTGCCTGGGAGCAGGGGTCAACCATGCTCACCCCACAGGGGTCTCGCTGCCAGCACCCCCAGGACAGCCCAGACCCCCCCAGGTCCATACTTATCAAAGATCTCCTGGAAGATGTCCTTGAAGCGCCCATCATAGGCCTTGAGGATGGTGTTCTTAGTGCTCAGGTACAGCGGCCACTTCTTCTGGATGGCGTACTGGAAGCAGCTGTGCGCAAAGCCAGAGATGGACTGCAAGGGAAGCACAGAGCCTCGTGGCACCCTGTCCCTCACCTGGCATCCCCCAGGGTGGGAGGCACGCTGCCCTGAGGGCCCCCTGAGCCCCAGCAGTACCTCATCCGTGTTGTACATGCCCATGCCCACGCCACCGCCGGGGAAGTTGAACACCTCCCACTCCTTGGAGCCACTGCCGTCCTTTGGCGTGAAGATCATCTTGAATGTCCCGGACTTGTCCACCACAAAGTCGGTGGCTTTGTACTGTGGGGGCAGCCAGAGGGTCAGGCAGGGGCAGAGGCAGCTCCTGGGCAGCCACAGCTGCTGGCCGTGCTCTGGCTCACCTGGTCACCGTGGGCATGGCGGCCGATGGTGATGGGCTTGGTCCAGCCGGGCACCAGCCGGGGAATGTTCTTGCAGATGATGGGCTCCCGGAACACCGTCCCCCCCAGGATGTTCCGGATGGTGCCATTGGGGCTCTTCCACATCTTCTTCAGCTTGAACTCTGTGGGGCATGCAGATGGGACCCCTGAACGACCCCTCCAGCCCCCCTGAAGCACATGGCTCCTGCCAGCACCCAGCTTCACTGTGCCATGGGCTGCTGCCAGACCCTGCTGCAAGGGGAGGGACAGCCAGCAGGAGATCATGGCTGGCACAGGGCAGAGGTCAGTGTGTCCCCAGGCCCATGGGGTCCCCACAGCACCCACGAGCCCCCAGGGTGGGGAGAGGGGCACAGCACTGAGTATGGTGCAGCCCCCAACGCAGCCCGGAAACCTGGGCTGGCAGTGGGAAGGCACTGCTGACCCCAGGGGGCACAGACAGGAGGCTCAGCACCCATGGAGCTGCCAGCACCTCCCCACTGCGATGGGAGCTCGGCCCCGTGCCCCTGCCCACCTTCCACCCTGGCTTCATCAGGCGTGATGGTGGCACACTTGACAGCCACGCTGTACTTCTGCGTGGCCAGCGCTGAGTCAATGGTGACCTGGTCATCCGTCTTGTCCCGATGTGGCAGCCCCAGGTCGAAGTACTTTAGCTGGACATCCACGTTGGGCAGGATGAGCTGAGGGGCCAGGAGAGTGTCAGAATCGGGGGACAGTGCGAGGTGCCTGGGGGGCAGCACCACAGCACGGCCAGCCCTGGCAGCCAGCCCAGCCCAGCCTGGCTGCCTGCCCCAGGTGGTTCTGCTGAGCAGGATGATCCCCCCTGCCTCGAATAGGCCTCTCTGTGTGAGACAGCCCTGGCTGCTCGGAACAGCCTCACTTAAAGGTCGTTCTGGTAGTTGTGCCTGTTTTACGACCTGGTTCCTGCAGACAGAGGAGGGAGGGACAGACAGAGGGCAGCACAGGGATCACCGGCTCCCCCTCCAACCCCCCAGCTCCACGGGGCACACCCCCCCATCACCTTCTCCTTAATGAAGGCCCAGATGATCCGTGTCATCTCGTCCCCGTCCATCTCCACCACTGGGTTTGCCACCTTGATCCGCTTGTCGGCATCTGGAGAGCAGTGGGGGCGTGTGAGGGGCGCACCCCTGGTCCCACAGCTCCACACCCTTGTGTGGGGCCAGGGCATTGTGTGGGCACCACACAGCTCTGTCCAGCCAGGTGTGGGTGCCACTCTGGCTCAGGCAAGCCCCGCTGGGGTCTGGGCTGTTATTGGGGTCACCACTGCTGGAGTGGGGGTCAGAGTGCAAAACCCACCACGTGAGGGGGACAGGGACACATTCCTCCCAGAGTGGGGTCCACGTGCAAGCCGGGCTCCAACGCCTCAGTGAGATCAAGAATGGGACCAGAACCAGGAGCAGGTGCAATCCCCTGGGGCCAGATTCAGGAACAAACCGAGGTGCAAATCCCTCTGTGGATCCTGGACCAGGACTAAACCCCTCTGGGTGCCAAACCTGTCTGTGGGTCAGGCTGTAGAACCCCACGCGGTACCCAGAGCAGAGGTGACCCTCCCAGACTGGGACCTGAGCATTGATAGGCAACAAAACTCTGCGTGGCACCAGGACAGGATTTTGCTGCCCTCCTGGGGGGTGAAATCCCGTGTAGGTCCGGGACCTTGAGCACCCCCCGCACCAGGCTCAGACCAGGTACGAGCTGGAGTGCAAAACGCCACGTGGAACCGGGACCAAACCCCCCTGGGGCCAAAGTCATCTGTGAAACCCCCCGTAGAACCGGGGCCAACCCCCCCAGGAGCAGACCTAGCTACAAAAGCCCGCGTGGGTCGGCAGAGGCCCGCGGACCGTCGGTACGCGCGAGTCCGGATCCCGTTTCAGACACCGCCCCCCTAAAGAATCCGAGCCGCCCCCCCGTGGGTCCGGAGCGCTCCCCGCCCGCGGCGGGCACAGCCCCGGCTCGCCGAGGTGTCCCCCCGGTGTCCCCACTCACAGTGGCGGCGCTGCCCCGCGGCGGCGGCGGGCGGCGGGCAGCGGGGCAGGCGGCGCAGCGCCGGGGCAGCGCGGAGGTAACGGGCGGCCATGGCGTGGGCGGACACGACGGGGCGGACACCGGGGCGCGGCTCTCTCCGCCCCGGGGCGGGACACAGCCCCGCTCCCCTCGTGGGGCCCCGCGAGGCTCCGAGGGGCCCGCGGGGGGTCCCGCGGTGGGGTCGGGCCTGTGCCGCGTCCGGCCCCGGTGCCGGAGCACGGGGTGGCCGCGATCCGCAGCACCCCCGTTCCCACCGAAGGGATGTTGGTGCATCCCTGAGTACGTCGGGGTTACGGATAAGTGGCCAAACCCGTCGTGGAATGGGGACCAAACTCCCCCAGGACCTGATCCGGTTGTGAATCCCCTGGTGGAACAGGGAACAAAACCCCCTGGGACCAGACCTAGCTGCAAAACCCTGCCTGGGAACAGAAATTAAACGAAACCTGGGGATCAGACGCCGGTTTGAAATCCCTCGTGGAATTGCAAACGGCCCCACCCCCCGGGACCAGACCCATTTGCAAAACCCCTCTTGGAACCGGCATGAGACACCCTCAGGATCAAAAACCCAGCTGTAAAAACCCTCCTAGAACCGGGACCAAGCCCAGCTGCAAATCCCCGTGTGAAACTGGGGCGGCACATGGGGCCAGGGGCATGCAGACACAGCCTGACCCTACATGGAAGCCGGCGTCCCTGCTCACGGCCGGGCTGGCGCGTGACTCGGCAGCTGGATCCAGCAGGACAAGGGCGACTGCCACTGTTCCACCAGGGACCTTCACCCCGCCTGGCCCCGTGTGGGGAGGAGGAGGAGGAGGAGGACCACGACGACAACGAGGACAACTACCATGATGACAACGACGACGGGGGTGATGCACACCAGGGGCACCCCAAGAAGGTGCACGGAGTGTGCCAGGGTTGCCAAGAGGCTGCTCGGGCTGGGAATCTGTTGTCCCGCTGTCCCAGCCAAGCCGATGGCTTTTTTTAGCCACATGGGACGGGCAGAGCCTGCTCCGGGAGGAAAAACAGCCCTGTAGCTGGCAGCCCCCGGCGGAGGGGCTGGGGGAGCTGCAGCGGTCCTTGACGTCGGCTGGCTTTAACATTAACCAGATCAGGAGCCGCGGGCCGCCGGGGGGGCCGGGCTCCGGCGTGTCCGTGCTCCCAGCGCCGCCCGCCCGGCGGCCCTGCTCGGGGCTGCCCCTCGGCTGCCTCGCCCTGGCCCCGCGGCCGGAGCCGCCCGGTGACCGCAGCGCCCGGCAGGACGGGGGCCGGGCCAGCGCCCGGCACAGTCCCCACGAGGAGGGCCCGAGGGCGGCCATGTGGCGCAGGCCCAGGGCAGGCCCCACACAGCGGCACCGCCCGTGCATCGCGGGCCGCGGCCCCGCCACCTCCCACTGCTCCGCTCCAGTGTCCTGCACGGCCACCCCGGGCACACAGAGGGCTGGCATCCCGGGCCGCGGCCCCGCCACCTCCCGCTGCTCGCTCCAGTGTCCTGCACGGCCACCCCGGGCACACAGAGGGCTGGCATCCCGGGCCGCGGCCCCGCCCCCTCCCGCTGTGCCGCTCCAGTGTCCTGCACGGCCACCCCGGGCACACAGAGTGCCGGCAGGGCTGGCTGTGGGGCCGGCACCTCAGGGGGGACAGGTCCCGCAGGTTTGGGACCCAGCCAGAGCATGAGAAGCACACGGCGTGGGGCTGTGTCTGCCCGTGGAGGGGGCACCGAGGGGCTGACGGGCCGCGTTCCCTTGTGCTGCCCACAAATGCAAGGGCCCCCAGCACCGCCCAGAGCTGCTGGCCCGCGGCCTGGAGTGGGGGCTGTGTCCCCCCTTGGGAAACCATCGGCCTCCTGGGGCTGCCAGCGTGGCCCTGCCTGGGCGCTCCTGCCTGGCCAGCACAGGCAGTGTTTCAGTGCCCGTGATCCCAGCAGCTCTGGCTATTGCTGACACCCAGCTGCCAGCCACCAGCTCCCTGTGCCACTGTGGGGACACCCACGGCCATGCTGTCCCTGAACTGCACAGAGTTACATGTCACTGTGAGGTGCCCAGTCCCATGAATTACCCCAAAACTCCCCGCTACCACCACAGGGATCTCATCATGATACCTGGGGCCGTGTACACAGGCATTAGGTGTCCCCATAGCCACCCCTGCTACCAGGGACCCCCAGGAAGGGCTCCCAGTGGGTGCTGCTCCCTAAACCAGGCTCCCGTAGCCCCATGGTGCTGGAAGCCGCTCAGTGTGCTGGGGCTGAAACACTCAGTGCTGGGCACACCAGCACAACCCCTTTAGGGCCGGTGCTATCCCAGGAACCATGGGGGCAGCGACAGGCCCCTGCAGTTCCTGCCCTGCAGTGGGGGTGATTGCCCGGCAGGAGCAGCCGCCCCAAAGTGGGGGTGACTGCCCAGCCAGGAGCAGCTGCCCCAAAGTGGGGGTGACTGCCCAGCCAGGAGCAGCTGCCCCAAAGTGGGGGTGACTCCGCAGCCAGGAGCAGCCCCCAAAGTGGGGTGACTGCCTGGCCAGGAGCAGCTGCCCCAAAGTGGGGGTGACTCCGCAGCCAGGAGCAGCCCCCAAAGTGGGGTGACTGCCCGGGCGGGAGCAGCCCCCAAAGTGGGGGTGACTCCGCAGCCAGCAGCAGCCCCCAAAGTGGGGGTGACTGCCTGGGCAGGAGCAGCCCCCAAAGTGGGGGTGACTCCGCAGCCAGGAGCAGCCGCCCCCAGGTGGGGGTGACTCCGCAGCCAGGAGCAGCCCCCAAGGTGGGGGTGACTCCGCAGCCAGGAGCAGCCGCCCCCAGGTGGGGGTGACTCCGCAGCCAGGAGAAGCCCTCCCCGGCCCTCGCTGGCCCGGGGCCCCCGGCGCGGCGGCGGGGCCGGGCCGGGGCGGGGCGGGGCGGGCCGGCCCTTTGTTGTGGTGCGGGCGGAGCCCCCGGAGCCGCCCCCGCACCGCCCCGCACCGCCCCGCACCGCCGGGGGAACACCCCGGAGCCGCCCCCGCTGCCTGCGGCTCCCGCCGCGCCTCGGAGCCGCCGAGCGGGTGAGCAGCGGGGGGCACCGGGCACGGGAGGCGTGCGAGAGCAGCGAGTGTGCAAGGGGCGGGCGTGCCCGCGGGGTGCGTGTGCGAGGGCCGGGCTCGGGCGGGTGCGCGGGCACGGCGCCGGGCAAGGGGCCGCGTGTGCACGTGCACGGGGGTCCCCGAGGAACGGGTGCGGGGGGGCTGGGAGTGCGTGAATGTGAGAATGTGCGGGTGTGCTCGTGAGAGTGTGTGACTGTGTGTGTGACTGTGTGTGACTGTGTGTGTGACTGTGTGCCTGTGCGTGAGTGACAGCGTGCGAGTGACAGTGTGTGTGCATCACTGTGTGATTGTGTGTGTGTGTGTGACAATGTGTGTGTGCATTGCTGCGTGGCTCTGTGATTGTGTGACAATGTACGAGTGACAATGTATGTGCATCAGTGTGTGTGCATCTGGGTGTGCCTGTCTGACTGAGCCGGTGGGTGTGCCTCTGTGTGTGCATGTGTAAGTGTGTGTGTCTCTGTGTGTGTGTGTGTGTGTGTGTGTGTGTGTGTGTGTGTGCACGTGTGTGTGTGTGTGTCTGTATGTGTCTGTGTCTGTGTGTGGGGTGCAGGCACACCGGGCCGTTCCCACAGCCTGTTCCCAGGCCGGTGTTTGCCACTCAGGGTGTGAGCACCCCGTGACCTGTCTGCGTGTGTTTACATGTGCCGGGTGTGCGTACAGCAAGCCGAGGGTGCAGAGGCTCGCACAGCGCTCGGGACAGCGTCACAGCTGCTCACGGGCAGGCGTGTCAGAGCCTGCTCAGGACTGGGCCACGCGTGTGTGCGGCGTGTCCCATGGGTGTGATGTGCCCTGACACCTGCGGGGTGCACGCGTGCTGTGTGTCCCACACATGTGGCCACAGCATCTGAGGATCTGCTGGTGCCCAGGCAGCCCCTGGTCTTGGGGTGCAGGGAGGGTGGAGGTCCCATGGGCCTTTGGGTCATCCCTTGGGCCCTAGTGCCTGCTCCAACTGGGCCTGGGGCTGCTTAGGGGGCTGGCACCTCCTCTGAGCCCAAGGAGCACCAGGGCAAGGGTAGCGAGGGTGCCACAGGACCAAGGGTGCTGTGGGGCTGAGGAGACCAGCGCTGGTTTGGGCTCTGCAGAGTCAGGACTGGCTGGGAAGGGGCCACCCATCCCTGAGCCCGGACCCTCCGTTCCTGCACTCAAGGGAGCTGATATGCCTGTGCTCAGAGTCCACCACCTCGCTGCCCCCAAGAGAGCTCACTGGCTGGGGTTCCTTCCCTGCCCTGTGCCAGGGCTGCCCAGCAAGGAGTGTGGGCCCCGTGCAGCACCCCATGTACCCTGCCGCTCCCCAGGCAGGCAGCGCAGGGTGCGGGCTAGGGACAGGTGGACTGTGGGGACACCCTGTTGTCCTCAGAACTGACTCTGCCATCAGGCAGGAGAGATGGGAGCAATGAGACAGGTGTGTGTTGTGGGCCACCCAGTGCCCCGGGTGCAGGTGCCCCCCAGCGCCCTGCCAGGGCGAAGGGGATGCTGTGGGGCAGCGTGGGGCTGGCTGTGTGCCACCACCCACACCCCAGCCAGGGGGTCCTGGCAGTAGGGTCTGAGCTCACGGAGGGCCAGAGAGGTGGGGGGCCAGCCCAGCTTGGCCCCGAGGGAGGCCCTTGGCTAGGCAAGGTGCCACAGCCGGTGCACGTGGAATCGGGGATGCCCCCGTGGGGAGCCCTGTCAGGCTGTCGGAGCTGCCAGGAGCTGCCAGGACGCAGCAGAGCGCTCCAGCTGCGGCCGGCTATCCCCGCTGCCAGGGAGACCCGCAGCGTGCGGGCGGCCGGCGCTGAGCAGCTGGGGCTGGAGCATCTGTGGCTGTGCAGGGCCCGCCGCCGCGCACTGCAGGTGTGCATGCGTGCACTCCGCGCGTGTGCGTGCTCGGAGCAGGCACTGCCGGCTGCTGTCTGGCAGCTCCCAGCAGCCAGCCGAGCCGGGGGCGAGCGTGTGAGCCCCGCAAGGTGGGGAGAGCCCGGCTGTGTGGGCAGCGTGCGAGCCGGGCGCAGGTCCCTGAGCAGGGGCCGTGCTGGGGCAGGCTGCGGGAGCAGGTGGGAGCTGGTGGGCAGCAGCAGCAGCAGCAGCAGCAGCAGCAGCAGCAGCAGCAGCAGCAGCAGTGGTGAGGCACACAGCCCATCCTGCTCTCTGCAGGCAGCAGCAGCGCCCAGTTCCATCACGGCCTTGCCAGGCACCCACTGCCAGTGGGAGTGGGGTGCGGGCGCTGGCGTGGGAATTCGGTGCAGAAACCACTGCCCCACCCGCCTGCTGACCCCAGGCCACGGGTTTTGGTGCTGCCCGAACAGCCAGAGAGGTTTCCCCATTGCCGGCAGTGGGCAGGGAGGGCGGCACGGCCGCCGCAGCGGTGCGTGCCAATGCCTGCAGCAGGGCGTGGGGCACGAACGGGCCTGCCGGAGTGCAGAGCGGGGCAGGGTGCTGCGGTGCCCCCGGCACTGCCCCGCTGGCAGCTGCGTGGGCAGGACAGGAGATAAATGGGAGTCTGGCGTAAACAGCCCTGGCTGCCAGCAGTGCTGGAGTGCCGCTTAAAGGCACAGGCTCTGGCCTGGTTCTGCTGCCTGCTCCTGCCCTCCCTCCCTGCCTGCTCTGATCTCCTTTTCCTCCCTGCCCGCCCCTTCCCTTTCCTCCTGCTCCTGCCCTCCCTGCTCACCCCAGAGCAGCTGCCCTCCCCGCAGGGGCTCCCATCCTCCTGCATGCCATCGCACCCGGGTGTTGACACAACCCTCCCACGGCCCTGCACAGGTGGCAGCCAGGTCCCTGGAGCCCCCCAAGATGCCCTGAGGTGGCGTGGGGCAGGGGGCCATGGCTGCAGGGTGAGTGCCTTCTCCCACCCAGTCAGGGTGACGTGCTCGGCTAGCTGAGTCCCGTCCGTCTGTGCCACTTCCCGGGCAAAGGGTGCTGCTGATAAGGCTGGGGTGGAGCTGTGGGACTGTCCCGGGCCTGGGAAGGAGCAGCGGGAACCGGAAGGGAGCAAAGTCGATTTGGGGCAGAAGGGCAGCCCAGAGCCCCAGCACTGGACATCAGGTATGACCTGTGAGTGGGCACCGTCCGGCAGTGCCAGGCGGGCAGAGTGTGGGAGTGTGGGCACGGCTGTCCCGGGAGTGTGGGCACAGTTGTGCTGGGTGTGGGGAGCATTTCTCCTGGGCAGGGGGCTCCAGGTGGGTCCCACCATTGCAAGCCGGGGCTGGGGCTGACCAAAAAGGGCATGGGAAGCTCTGCCCCATACCCCACACTGGGAGGGCAGCGCTGGGTCCCCTGGCCCCAGTGTGCTGCCTGGGGAATCCCCGGACCCCATCCCTCTGTCCCCCTGTCCCCGTTGCCATGGCGATGTAAGGAGTTGTCATTAATAACAGTTGCGTGGGCGCTGCTGGCCGGGTGGGCAGTGCTCTGAGGGCTCTGTGAGCTCTCCCCACACCCCAGCCAGGGACAGGGACAGAGCCCCCCAGGGCCAGGCAGAGGATCGTGCCCAGCACTGCCTGCTCGGCGGGCCCCCTGGCACGGGCGCCGGGGCTGGCAGGGATGTGTCGCCTGTGCCGAGTGCTACCTGTGGGGACACCGGTGCCGGCCAGGTCTGCCCATGGTGGGGCTGGCTCAGGCACCCCGTGGTACCCCATGGCTCCCGAGGGAGGGCACGGAGCGCTGCGCTGCGCCGACCAGGGCCCCCAGCCCCAGCAGTGCGGCCGTGGGGCACAGCTGAGGGGCAGGGGGGCGGCTCCGGTAGCAGCCATGGGGCCGAGCTGTCCCCAGGACAGCAGGGCACTCCCGGGACAGCTTTTCCGGGGACAGCAAGATATGCTCCTAGCCAGCCCCCCTGCACCACCCCCGGGGTCCCGGCCCCAGCGGGTTTCCCTGCCGCGGGCGTGCAGGAGGTCGCAGGAGTCCCTGGCTGCCGCCAGCCCGGGGACAAAGCCCCGCTCCCTCCGGACCGTGACGGCCGCGGGGCGGGGGCTGGGGCCGGGTCCCGCTGGGGCGGCGTGGGGGCGGTACCGGCGGGGAACCGCCCGCCTCCTCTTCCGAGCGGCCCACCCCGCCCGGGGCACCGGCGGGCTGGGGGCTGAGCGGGTCGGTGCGCCCGGGAACGGCTGGGTACGGCTCGGGAACAGATCAGGAGGGCTCGGCCGGGGCCGGTTCGGTCCAGCCGGGCGGGGCTCGCCCGTGGCTGTACGCCCGGTGCGGCGGGGCGGAGCGGGGCGGGGGCCGGGCCGTGCCTTACCGAGCCGCTGAGCCCCTTCTCTCTCCCCCCGCAGGTCTGCGGCGCCCGGGCGGCTTCGCGGCCGCGGCGGAGCCCCGCGGCTCGGTCCGGGATGGCGGCGCGGCCGGTGCTGCCGGTCCTGGCGGCGCTGCTGCTCTCGGCGGCTCCGGAGCCCGTCCCGCGGGTCAGCCTGCCCTACGGTGAGTGTCCGCTGCCTTCGGTGGGTGAGGGTCCGCCGGGACCGGGGAGGGGAGCCAGCCCCGCCGAGGGCTCCGGCCGGCGTCTCCCCCGGCGCGGCGGAGCGTCCCGCGTCCCCCCGGGCTCTGAACGCCGCGTGGAAACGCCGTGTGACAGCCCCGCCAGCTCCCCGGGACACGGCGAGCCCTCTGTCAGCGGGACACGGAGCAAGGCTGGGGCAGAGTCCCGGGGATGCTGCGGGCTGTAGGGTCACGCAGCCCCGTGCAGACCCGCCCCGAGGGTGGGTGTGCCGGGGGCACCCGCGGCCGCTTGTGCCCCGTACCAGCTGGGGCGGGCTGAGCCGGCCGGGGCACTCTGCTCAGTGTGTCCCTGGGGTAGGGGACACGCCACAGCCCCTGCTGTGCAATGCTCCGCTCCGGACAGCTCTGAGCCCCTCTGCAGGCACTTGTCAGCTGCGTGGCCCGAGTGCGGGGGGCTACACTGGGCAGGGGCCAGGAAGGATATCTGGGAGGGTGCTAGGCCAGGCAGAACTGTAACAAGCGGGGGGCCTGTTTGCAGCCCCTCCTGCCCTGCAGAGCCCCCAGCAGCTGGCACGGGCTGGGCGAGCCGTGGGGCACGCTGCTCGGGCTCACCCCGGCAGCTGTGCCGTGCGGGGGAGCCACCCACGGCTGTGCTGCCAGGAGGTGGCTGGATCCAGCTGCTGCCGGCCAGCAAAGCCCATCCCGTCCTGCGCTGGGAGGGTGCCGTGGTTTGGGCAGCTGCGAGCGCTCCCTGGCTCAGCGTGCTGCAGCTCACTGGTGTAGATGTGGCCCCACCACATGCTCCCATGACCGCTGGCCGCGGCCGTGGTGGCTCCAGCAGATGTGGGACCTGCTGAGCTGGACAGGAGGCTGGGACCCAGTGAGACAGCCAGCTCGGCATCGTGCCATGCTGTGCTGTGCCGTGTTGAGCTACGCTGCCTGGCCCTGCCTGCACAGACCGGTTCTGCCCCGTGCTCTGCACACCTGTGGGAGCTGTGGGGCTGCAGGCACGGGCAGTGCCAGGGGATCCCGGCCTGGAGCCCAGCGAGGCGGGGGAGCTGGGCGGGGAGCGGGGGCCGGTGGCCGTTGTGTGTCCGGTGGTGGCTCCCATGGAGCTGGCCACGTGGGGCTGCGGTCGGTGGGAGGGAGGAGCTGGGAGCTGCTCCCCTGGGAGCACTGGATGTGCCTGCAGCAGGTTTGTCTGGAAGAAGCAGGTCTTGTCCTGACAGGTCCCTGGCAGCCACACCAGCAGCTAGCTCGCCGTGTCGGCGCAGCTCTGCAAGGCACAGGGGCCCCGTCGCCCCTCCGCTGCCGTGCCCACCACGGGTGGCATCACCTGCCACTAGGGTGCAGGGCCCCTCACAGGAGGATGCCCTGGGGCATCAGCTTCCTCCTCTCTGCACCACTGTGGAGAGCTGGGCTGGTGCTGGGGGCAGCTGAGCCCCCCGGAATGGGGGAGATGCTGCCCCATCTAGAGGCGCCTGGGGTTGGTGGAGCAATGGGAGGTGAGAGCCACGGGGTGCTCCCCACAGCACCATTGCCCCACAGCTCCTCGATCCCTCACAGTGGCTCTCACCAGGCAGGGCCTGGCAGGAGCTCTGGGTTTGTTGTCCTGGTGGGGCTCTGGGAGCAGGCAAGGGGTTGGGGGACGTCAGGGAGTCCCCAGAGGGTCAGGGAGTTGGCAGCGTGAGTCAGCCCGACGTGTCCCGCTCACACAGCCAGGCCCATCTGATTCAGAGCGGCACTAGGAGAGGAAGGGCTTCCGGGGCCAGGCCACCCACGCGGGATAGGACGGCATGGGACGGGACAGGACGGGCGCTCCCTGACTCAGCACGGACTCAGCACGGCCACTGGCCCGTGTCTGGCAGAGGCCGAGCCCCGCGGGGCAGTGTGGGCAGCACGGGCTGAGCCCCACGCCCAGCACAGGCTGAGCCCTGTGTTTTGCAGAGGCTGAGCCCCGCGGGGCAGTGTGGGCAGCACAGGGCTGAGCCCCACGCCCAGCACAGGGCTGAGCCCCATATCCAGCACGGGGCTGAGCCCTGTGGGCTGGGGCACAAGGATACTCCCAGCACTCATCTCCCCCTGCTGTGAGGTTCGGGTCCCTGGGCTGGGCTGAGCCTCCCATGCTGCAGGGCTGAGCTCTAGGGCTGGACGTGGCTGGGCAGGTACCCCAGTGCTAGGCAGGGCTCTTGGGGCATCCTCAGGGCCAGGAGATGGCTGTGCCTCGCGTGGCCTCGGGCACTAGCACGGCCCTGCACAGTTCACTGCGGTGTGTCTGGCAGTGTGGGCAGAGCTGGACCTGGCCCTGGCTGCTCCGGGTGGGTGCCATGGCCGGGGTGCTGGGCAGAGGGGCCAGGGGCAGCCATGGCGCAGGGTCCTGGGGTGAGGTGCCAGCACAAGGCCGATGCCTGTCACTCTGCCCCACAGACTCGGCCGAGAGGGTGGTGCGGCGCTTTGAGGCACCTGGGGTGTCCAACTACACGGCCCTGCTGCTGAGCCCGGACGGCGGGACGCTCTACCTGGGGGCACGAGAGCTGCTCCTCACCCTCAACACCAGCAACTTTCAGCCCAGCTCCCCAGTTCGTAGGGTGAGCCCAGGGATGGGCTGGGCGGCCCTTGGGGAGGGAGGGGGCACCCAGCTGGAGTGCAGGGGATCCCCATCAGCATTTGGGTCTGTGTGAGCCATCGTGTATTCGGGAGCAACTGCCCCAGAGCAGGATGATTGAGGTGGGGAGGATGTGGTTGCTATGAACAAGCCCAAGGAGGGTGTGGGTTGATCAGCCAGGGACAGGGGACTCCCAGTGACTGTCCCTTCTCCACAGCTGCTGTGGAGCGCAGATGAGGAGAAGAAGAGGCAGTGTGTGTTCAAGGGCAAGGACCCCCAGGTGAGCCCCGCTGCCAGCAGGCATCGGGGGCAGTGGTGGGTACGGGCAGTGCCCTGTGCAGGATGGGTGTGGGTGACAGCTGAGCCAAGGGCTGAGCTGCGTCCTCTGGCCCCCACAGAGGGACTGTCACAACTACATCAAGCTGCTGCTGCAGCTGAACAGCACCCACCTGTACACCTGTGGGACCTGCGCCTTCAGCCCGGCCTGTGCCTACATTGTGAGTACAGGAACTGGGTCCCCTGCGGGACCCCCTGTGCCATCAGGGCCCTGCAGTGGGGTCCTTGGCACTGGGACAAGTGCTGCTGGCTCACAGCCTCCTCCTGCTGCAGAACGTGCAGCACTTCAGTCTGGAGCGGGACGCATCAGGGAAGGTGGTGCTGGAGGACGGGAAGGGACGCTGCCCCTTTGACCCTGAGTACCGCTCCACAGCTGTCATGGTCGGTAAGGCACAACACCCTGCGGCCCTCGCCCTTCCTCCCTGTGCCACCCTGGAGCCCACACCCTCCCCGCAGCGCCCTGGGACCTTTGCCCTCCTCCCTGTGCCTCCCGTCCCTGCGTCTGCCCGGCCAAGCCACGCCAAGGCCAGGCTATCTCAGCCCCAGTGGGACGCAGGGCCGTGCTGGTGGCGCGTGGCGGGTCCCAGCAGGAACGTGTCTTTGGCAGACGGTGAGCTCTACGCCGGGACCGTCAGCAACTTCCAGGGCAATGAGCCGACCATCTCCCGCAGCCAGGAGAGCCGCATCGCCCTCAAGACCGAGAACTCCCTCAACTGGCTGCAAGGTGAGAGCTGGGGCTGGCACGGCTGCTCGGGGTCCCTCTGCCCTGCAGCATGGGAGGCAAGGGATGGGGCCAGAGTGCTGAGGGTGCTCGTGCCCCCAGACCCAGCGTTCGTGGGCTCAGCCTACCTGCGGGAGAGCCTCCCTGCCGGCAACCCTGAGGGCGACGACGACAAGGTCTACTTCTTCTTCAGCGAGACCGGGAAGGAGTTTGACTATTTTGAGAACACCATCGTCTCCCGCATCGCACGTGTGTGCAAGGTGGGCATAAGGCAGCAGGGGCATGTGGCGGCTGTGCCTGGGGCTGCTGGGGTGGGGGGATGTGGGGCCATCCTGCATATCTCCACCCCCTGGTGCCTGGACCCCCCATTCTCTCAGCACGTGGGGTGCCCTGCAGCTGCAGCATCACCCCCTGACCCACTGTGCCACGCAGGGGGACCAGGGCGGGGAGCGCGTGCTGCAGCGGCGCTGGACAACCTTCCTGAAGGCACAGCTGCTCTGCTCACACCCTGAGGATGGGTTCCCCTTCAACGTACTGCAGGACATCTTTGTGCTCACCCCGGGTGAGCTGCGCTGGAGGGAGACGCTCTTCTACGGTGTCTTCACCTCGCAGTGGTGAGTGGTACCACCCAGGGCAGCGCGGGAGCTTTGGCAGGACCAGGCCCTGATCTTGCCATGGGCTCTGCCTGTCCTCACCAGGAACAAGGGCGGGCTGGGCAGCTCGGCCGTCTGCGCCTTCCCCATGCGCAGCGTGCAGCGCGCCTTCGGCGGGCTCTACAAGGAGGTGAACCGCGAAACGCAGCAGTGGTACACAGACACCAGCCCCGTGCCAGAGCCCCGGCCAGGCATGGTAGGTGGCCCCTTGGCACCTGCCCGAGCGCAGGACGCAGCAGTGCCCCGTTGCTCTCCTGGTCCCAGTGGCTGCCACAGCATGGTCCCCAGCCACTTCCCCAACCCCTTCTGAGCCCCTTCCTTTCCCTGCAGTGCATCACCAGCCACACGCGGCACATGAAGATCAATTCATCGCTGCAGATGCCAGATCGGGTGCTGAACTTTATCAAGGACCACTTCCTGATGGACAGCCCGGTGCGCAGCCAGCCGCTGCTGCTGCAGAGCCAGCGGCGCTACCAGCAGATCGGCGTGCACCGCGCGCCCGGCCTGCACGGCACCTATGACGTCCTCTTCCTGGGCACGGGTGGGTGCAGGCGGGGCTGTGCGGGGCAGGCTGCGTGCCCTGCACCCCGGCCCTGCTCAGCACAGCCCCTCTGTTTGCAGATGATGGGCGGCTGCACAAGGCGGTGCGGGTGAACCACGGCGTGCACATCATTGAGGAGATCCGCCTCTTCCCTGATGGGCAGCCCATTCTCCAGCTGCTGCTGGACCAGGACCAGGCAGGAGCCGGGGCGAGGGGGGCACTGGGGGCTCGGCCTGCTTGGGGCAGGTCCTGTTTGTGGGCTGGGGGACAGAGACCTGGGAAGGCAGGGGCATGCAGGAGCCCACCCCGCTGACCCCAGCGTGTCCCCTCCCGCAGGGCCTTGTGTACGCAGCCACCTACACAGCAGTGGCCCAGGTGCCCTTTGCCAACTGCAGCCTGTACCGCAGCTGTGGGGAATGTGTGCTGGCACGGGACCCCTTCTGCGCCTGGAGCCGGGGTGCCTGCCGCAGGCTCACCCCACATCCCCTGGCACACCCACAGTAAGTGCTGCACCCTCTGCCATCCCCTCCACCCCAGGGCACCCCACTGCCCTGCCCTCACTCTGTTCCCAGGCTCTGGGCACAGGACATCGAGGATGCCGACACAGAGCGACTCTGCCAGCCGGCCAACGCCTCCCAGCCCCGTCCCCGCATCCTCCTGCCCCCAGGTGAGCTCCCGCTGGTGCTGTGTGGGTGCGTGTCCTGGGGGATCCCCCGCATCCCAGGCTCCTGCTCCACCATCAGCAGCCCCTGCCCGTGGCTGGGGTCCCCTCGCTGATATTGAGTCATTTCTGCAGCCTCAGGCTCCCCATGCCAGCAGATCCAGCTCCCTCCCAACGCAGTGCGGCCGCTGCCGTGCCGGCTGCTCTCCAACCTGGCCTCGGGGCGCTGGCTGCACAACGGGGCTGCTGTCAACGCCTCCTACCTGGTGCTGCCCGACGGGGCCCTCATTCTGGTGGGCAGCCCGGAGCGTGCCGGCACCTACGAGTGCTGGTCGCTGGAGGAGGGCTTCCGCAAGCTGATGGCCAGCTACTGCGTGGGCGTGCAAGAGCCAGCCCTCGGGCCAGCAGACCCTGGCAGGAAGGTGGCTGCTGGCCGTGACGCCCTGGACACGGTCAGCACGTCACGGAGCACCTCAGCGGTGGGCAGTGCTGCAGCACGGCTGGAGGGCAAGACCTACTGGACCGAGTTCCTGGTGATGTGTGTGCTCTTTGCCGCTGCCGTCCTCGTGCTGGCCTTCTTTGTGCTGCACCGGCACCGTGACGGCATGAAGGCCTTGCTGGAGCCTGGCGACCCCAGCAGGCACCAGAAGCCGCCCCGCAAGCCAGTGGAGAGCCTGCCCCTGAATGGCAGCAGCCTGCCCAGCACGGCTCCTGAGCACAAGGGCTACCAGGCCCTGCAGGACAACTACATCGTCAGTACCCCGGTGCATGAGCCCCCAGGACCCCCACGCACCTTCTCTGAGTCAGAGAAGAGGCCTCTCCACGTCCGTGACAGCTTTGTGGAGGTGTCTCCTGCCTGCCAAAGACCCCGGGTGCGCCTGGGCTCCGAGATCCAGGACTCGGTGGTGTGACAGGGACGAGAGCCGAGCCCTCACTCACCACTGCTTCTGCTCTGCTGAGCCTCGCTGGACCATGCACCACTGCCAGGGTCCGCGTTGTCTGTGTGTGCATGCCCAGAGCCTGGCACCCACCCTCTGTGGCAGCGCCCACCAGCCAGTGGGGCCTAGAGCCTGGCGGGCTCCCTGGCATCCCCTCGGTACTTGTGGCTGTGAGGGGTGCCTCATGCCCTCCAGGGCCCTGCAGGACGGCTCCAGCCCGGCGTCCCTGCTGCAGGGATGGACACGGCTCCTGGCTCAGGCTGCTGGTGCCAGGCCCTGACCCCCTCTATGCAGAGGGCAGGAGAGGCGGCCGCAGACCCCTCGTGCCCCAACTCACTGTGACGTCCCGCTGGGGACCCAGGGCCACGTGTGCGGCTGGGCAGCGCCAGCCCCGCGGCATGTGCTGTGTGTCTGTGCTTGGTTCGTTTTTAATATGTGGAAAATGTGAATTGTGTCCGGGGAAGGGGAGCTGGGAACAGCTTTCCCTGCGCTGGGTGGGCAGGGACACCCCCATGGCCCCACGTGCGTGTGTGGAAACGTCTCTTGTTTTTATATAAAGTCCTTCAGACACGTGTGTGCGGCAGGGCTCAGTGCCTTGCTAGGCCAGAACCATCCCGGCTGGCCCCGTGGAGAGCAGCCTCGTCTGGCTCTCTCTGCAGTCAGAGGAAGATCTGCCCGTGCCTCCAGCGGGGGCAGAGGGCTGTGCTGGCCATAGCTCTGTGGAGTCCCCTCCTCTGTGCTTGGCTGAGCACTGGGCCAGGGCACGCGGGGCCCTGCAGGGACAGTGGCGGTGTCCCTGTGACCTGCTGGCAGCCCTGGGCTGTCCCGGGGCCGTGCCTGAGGCCCGTGCCGTGGCAGTGTGGTGCAGGAGGCCCTGTGGTGGGGGAGCACAGAGCAGTGGGGCCATCCTGGCACCATGAGAAACAGGAGGCAGAGGTGACCAGGAGTAAGAAAATGTAGGGCCTGGAGCTGGGAAGAAGGCAGCCCCCAGCAGGAGAGAGGCTGTGACAGGCCCCTTCCCAGGACCACGGTGTTGTGCTGCATGTGGCACCCACTGCCCATGCAGGGAGCATCGGGTCCTTGTCCCCATCTCCCCATCCCACTCTGCTGTGGGCTGACCCTGCACACTTTGCCAGCAGGACCTGCCTCCGTGGTGGCTGAGGGCGAGGCCTGGGATTGCAGCCAGTGCTGGTTTTGAGCCCTCACACAACTGGGAAGCACCGGCAGTGCCAGCACAGGGCTGGGGGAAGCGGTGAGCTCCGCAGAGATGGCGTGTCCCGGCAGGATTCCCCCGAGGGACCAGCAATGCCTCGCTCCCAGCTGGACCCGTGCACTGAACTTCCTGCACAGCCTGTTCTGGGACATCAAAAAAGCCACTGGAGGCGTTGGCTGGTGAGCTGCCAACAGACACAGCCCTGGGGCTGCAGGGGCACGGGCCTCGGCGGGCAGATACTGCCAGCACCGTGGGGCAGTGAGCTGGAAGGGCTGCAGCGCCAGGAGCAGGAGCCACCACTGTGTGAGAAACAGCCTCGCCAGAGCCCCGAGAGCCATCAGCTGCTTTGCCCCAGCACGGGGCTCTGCGGGGCCAGCCGGACCCACAGCAGTCCTGGCAGGGCAGAGAGGGTCCTGAGCAAGGACAAAGGACCCTGCTGCTGCTGCTGCCCGCAGTGACGGTGCCACTCGCTGCCCAGGGCTCCCCTCAGCGCCCCGGCCTGAGCACCAAGCCCTCTGTGCTGCCCAGAAGGACCCCAGCGTGGAGGAGGGAGGGAAGGAGGTGGCCCTGGGAGGGCTGTGGTGGAGCAGGACGTGGAGCCCGTCCCCTGCAGTGGCGGCTGGCCGCAGGCAGAGAGGGCTGGCAGGAGCCCATGTCCCCAACACCCTGGTGGCACCCGTCCCACAGCCAGACAAAGGCAGCAAAGAGCAAGGGTGAAACCAGAGCCCTTTAATTGTGTCCTCACAGGGACTGGGGGAGGAAGAGGCAGGGCAGCAGAGCAGCTGCTGTGCTGGAGCCAGAACAGGGCAAAGACAGAAAGGGAGGAGGAGGAGGAGGAGTGCAGGCTCGGAGCACAGCCGTGGGGGGACAGCTCTGCTCTGGGGTGGCACCTGTACAGTGACTCCTGGGTGACTGCTCAGAGAAAGCACCCCCATTTGGGTTACTGCTTGTGGAAAATGAGCCACTTTTTGGTTATTGCTCAGAGGACCCACGTTCAGTTATTGCTCAGAGAAATGGATCCATGTGGCAGCAGGCAGGCTCCCAGAAATACAGCAGAGGCAGGAAGAGGCTGGCAGGGGAGGCAGCTCCCTGCCTGCTGCTGCAAGGCACAAGGTAGGAATTGGTCCTGAGGGCAGAGAGGGCCTGTGCTGGTGCAGAGTGGCCCCAGGCAGGAGCAGAGCTGCCCTTGGAATGCATAAGGATTCAAATTCTAATGCTAAAACAGCAGAGGGGCCGCAGGAGAGGCAGATTCCTGGGACTCCCTACTGCCAAGCAGGCACCTGAGAGGGGAGCAGGAGGGTTCCTGCCCAAGGCATTGCAGCACAGCCGGGCCACTGAGGAGCTGGGCCTGTGCTCCCTGGAAGAGGAAATGGCTGAGCCCACAGAGAGCTGCAGGAACTGGAGGGGTGCTGCTGGACAGCCAGGGGCTCACAGGACAATCTTGAAGGAGCTGCAAGAGATAGGACAGGATCTGCACCTGCTTGCTGGGTCATACAAAGGGTTTACAAGCACCCAGCGCTGCAGGGACCAGAATGCCCGTGTGGGAGAGGCTCTGCAGAGCCAGCCGGGGATGCAGAACCCTCTGCCATTAGGGCACACTTGGCACAGGGCAGCCCTGCCCTCCTGCAGTGCCAGCTGAGCAGTGAGGGTGATGAACCCCAGCCAGGCTCTGGGGACCCTCACCTGGCAAAGTCGGGGGAGCGGGAGACAACGTGCTGGAACTCGGCGAGGTTGATGCTGCCGTCCTTGTCGATGTCGGACTCCTCCAGGATCTGTGGGGAAGGGGAGCAGTGAGCTCTGTTCCCGGGGCTCTGCAGTGCCCGTGCCCTGGCTGGGAGCCCTCACGTTTTGGATGAGCTGGTCCATCTCTGTGCTGCTCAGCCGGGACCCCTCGCCTTGCCCTGTCAGGCAGTTCACCAGTTGCTCCAGGTCCTTCCTGTCCAGAATCCCATCGTTGTCAAAGTCTGTGGGGACAGACAAGGTAGGTTTTGGCAGGGCCACAGTGACCCCAGGGAGCCACAGGCACCGGCACTGCGCCCCTCCATGCACCTCACCATGCCAAACAAGCTGTTCCCACAGGGAGTTTCTAAAGCCACCATCCCCGTGGGTGCTCCAAGGGCACTGCCAGCCCGCCTGAACATCAATTCATCACCCTGCTCCCACCTCCTCAAGGTGCAGGGATCCCAGAACACAGCACCAGTCCCCAGCCTTACCAAAGATGCGGAAGGCATAGTAGGATTTGATGTCAGAGGTGGCAGAATCACTGAAGACACTCAGCATATCAAGGAAGTCTTCAAAGGACATGCTGTCATCCTCGGTCTCTGAGGTTGAGAACACGTGGCAGATGCGCTGCTGGAAGGGGTTTGCCTGTGGACACGGGAATGGCTCAGGCAGGGCTGGGCTCTGCTGGCCCCATCAGGGACACCTTGGCTGTGGCTGCAGGTGAGCAGGTGCCCTGCTCTGCCACTGCTCCATCACCCACAGCACGGTCAAACCTGTCCCGTGTGCCTCCCGGGGTGCAGCCCCGTGCAGCAGGGATGAGCAGGGTCCCCTGTGGCACAGCAGGAAACCCCAGGATCCTGCACAGCAGGGACCCGGGATCCTCCGTGGCACAGCAGGGATCCGGGGGATCGTCACTTGCTCGGTGAGGACAGGGAAGCTCTCTGTTGGCACAGCGAGGCCGTGCTGGGTGCACGGGCCCTAACCCGGAGCAGCAGTGTCCCATATGTGCCATACCCGCAGCTCAGGCAGCGTCAGGATCTGGCTCTTGGGGACCCGCGCAGAGCAGGCGTTCTCCCTCTCCTCCTTTGGCAGCAGTTCACTGAACCTCTTGTAGGCACTTTAAGAGGCAACAAAGAGAGCGGCTCTGTGGTGCGGGCGGGTGGCAGCACCGTGGTGCCCGTCTGGCACCAGCCGCGCTCCCCCGGGCGGGCTGGCCCGTTCCCACAGCCCCTGCCGGCTCCCACCCTGCTCCCGGGGCAGGCAGAGGGGCCGGTCCGGCTGCTGCCCGCCCGGCTCCGGGGCTGCCGGAGGGTCACCGGGACGGCCCCAGCCCTAGCCCCGGGTCAGGGCGTCACCGGCAGCACCCGCGGACCTTGGCCCCGTCACAGGCGGCTCGTAGGGAGTGCCACCGGCATCTCCCGGCTCAGCGGGGCGGAACGGGAGCTCTCCGTGCCCCGCGGCAGAGGCTGAAGCCCCGCGGGACCGGGCTGGCAGGCGGGGGGGCACTCACGGCGGTACTTACAGCAAGATCTCCTGCTTGCTCAGGAACGTCAGCTCCTGTGGGACAGCGCGGGTCAGCACCGGCACCGGGGCCTGAGGCACGGCACCCCAGCCGGGCCCCGCAGCCGGCCCTGTGCCCCGGTGCCGGTACCTGGTACTCGCCCAGCAGCTCCCGCGGGATCAGACTGGCCGAGCCGCCCATGGCGCCGCTTCCCTGCGCGCTTCCCCGCCCGCCGCCGCGGAGCTGCCCGCCCCGGGCGGGGCAAACGCGCACGCACCGCCGGCCCCGCCCGCCCGGCACACGGCGGCTCCCGGCCCCGCCACCGCCGAGATGGCGGCCACGGCGGGAGGGGAGCCGGGCGAACCGAGCCCCGAGGAGTTCGTGTACGGCGAGGAGGACTTCGTGCTGCAGGCAGCCGGCTGGGGCGACCCGGGCTCCGCGCCCTCCCGCTTCGACCGGGTGCTGCTGGCGGGCTGGAGCGACCGTATGGAGCGGGGACTGTTCCGGTACCGGCTGGGAGCGCTGCCCACCCGCGTCCTGCCCGGCGCCGTGCGCCTCGTGGCGCAGCTGAACGAGCAGCGCAGCGCGGAGCGCCGCCCGCCGCAGCCCGTCCGCAGCCTCCGCGACCCCTTCGACCCCGCCGCCTTCAACTTCACCCGGCTGCGCCCCGCCGAGCTGCTGTTCCGCCTGCGGCGCGCCGGCGGCCCGGAGCCGCTGCTGGTGGCCATCAACGCCAGCCCGCTGGAGCGGGGACACGTGCTGCTGCTGCCGGAGCCGGCGCGGCGGCTGCCGCAGGCGCTGACGGCCCCGGCGCTGCGCGGGGCGCTGGAGGCGGCGCTGCTCAGCGCCCACCCCGGCTTCCGCGTGAGCTTCAACGGGCTGGGCGGCGGCGCCTCGGTGAACCACCTGCACCTGCACGGGCTCTACCTGGACCGCCCGCTGCCGCTGGAGGAGGCGCCGGCCGAGCCGCTGGGGCCGCGCCTGGCGCTGCTCCGCGCCGGACCGGCCCCCGCCTTCCTCTTCTTCGCCGCCGGCCCCGCGGCGCTGGAGCCGGTGTCGCGGGCTGTGTGCCGGGCGGCGGAGCACCTGGGCGCTGCCGGGCTGGCCTGCAACGTGCTGGCCACGCGGGGCGACCCGCCGGCGGGGCCGGGGGCGGCCGCGGGCTGCGGGTGCTGCTGTGGGCGCGCCGGCCGCTCTTCGGCCCCAAGGCGGGCGAGCCCTTCGCCGTGGCGTTGTGCGAGCTGGCGGGGCTGCTGCCGCTGCCCGCCGAGCCGCTCTACCGGGACATCACCGAGGAGCAGGCCCTGAGCGCCATCCGCCAGCACCTGCTGCCCGAGCCCGAGCTGCTGCACCTGGGCGGGGAGCTGGCGCGGCTGCTGGAGCGGTGATGGCACGGACAGCGGCCGGAGCGCGGAGCTGCGGGCACGGACAGCGGCCGGAGCGCTGATGGCACGGACAGCGGCCGGAGCGCGGAGCTGCGGGCACGGACAGCGGCCGGAGCGCTGATGGCACGGACAGCGGCCGGAGCGCGGGGCCGGGGGCACGGACAGCGGCCGGAGCGCTGAACCGGGGGCACGGACAGCGGCTGGGCCGGTGCAGAGCTGAGCGCACTGGGACCGGCAGAGGGCGCTGCCTGTGGAGGACACGGAAGTGGCTGTCACGTGGCCGCGCGAGGCCGCTCTGGCCGCATGCCCGGCTCTATGGTGCGGTCGCCATGGGAACGCGGCGGAGCCGGGAGCGGTGCGATGGCGGCGGCGGGCGGCGGCGGCAGGGGCAGCGTGGGCCCGGGCCCGTCCCCGGAAACCCCTCCGAGTGAGGAGGCGCCCATCGCCGCAGCCCCCCGGTACCGTCTCGCTGCTCCCGCCGGACCCGAGCCGCGGAGGAAGCGCAGGCGAGTGCGGGGCCGCAGCCCCCGGCAGGGTCCGGCTGGAGCCCGTCCGGCCATTCCCGGCGGCGCCTCCCGCTGCCTCACTCGCGCTCGGTCCCGGCCCCAGCCCAGCCGTGGCACAGTGCCCAGGCGGTGCGCGGTGCTCCCCAGCCCCCGGGAGCCGGTGCGGGGTCCCGCTGACCCAAAATAAATAGTGTTCCCTGGAAGTGCCCCAATGACCCCCTGTGTGACACAGCCGGGCACGGCTCCGTGCCCAGGAGCAGCCTGCCCGTCTCCTTAGGGCTGCAGCGAACCGGGCAGGCTCGGTCGGGCTGCCCGGTGTGCTCTGCGTGTGTGGGGCATCGGGGCTGTCCCCACTCTGTGCCCTGCCCGGTGCCTCGCTGAGCTGCTGTCATCTCGTCTCTATTCCAGTGTCCCCTCCATCAACCTGAGCGGCTGCAAGTACGACAGCGGTAAGTCAGAGGGGCGGGGACCCGCAGGCTCCCCAGGCGTGCCCAGCCAGCAGCGCTGCTGGCACCCAGCTCCCGCTGGTTTATTCACTGCTGCTGCCAGCGACTGGCACAGGGCCCTGTTAGTGTCAGTGGGGAGTTGTCTCGCTTTGGACTGAGATTTCTCCCGATTTAAAATGTGCAACAGCAGCACGAGCCCTCGACGTCCCCCACACTTGTGTTTGCTAGCTGTCTGCTAAAATGGGCAGGAAGAGTTCCATCAGGTACAGTGCAAGGGAGCACCCGGGCTTGGAGACAGGACCTGAGGGTTGTCAGCTGTTCAAAGTGAAGTTGGTGGTCAGCAGGCAGGATTTGTACCTGGAGGCTCTCCCTGTGCTGCTCATCCCTAGGGACCCCAGGGAGCTGGTCCACTCTCCCCTCCCACTCTCCTTCCACAAGCTGGATCTTCAAAGAACAAACTCCTGGCCCTTGAGGGCTGTTCTTAATCTACTTTGCTAAGGGATCTTGGTGTGCGTGGATCCCCATCAGCCCTGCCAAATTCATACTTGGCACTAGCATGAACCATGCCAGCAGAGACCTTTTCCTGCAGAGCTGTGTTCTGCTGCTGAAAGACCTTTGATTTGGGAGATTAAATTCACACCTTCACAACACTTGTATTTGCCTGTGAGGTGTAAAACCCATGGGAAGTTCAATCCCGCTGTTGAGGGGCCCTGGCACCTCAAGACAGGTGGGATTAGAGGGTTAAGAGTTCCCAGAACACTTGCAGCCAGAGGCTTGGGGGTTGGCCAGCTAAAACTGGTGTTCCTGACACCTTCATGCCAATACCTTGTACCTCTGAGAGGGGAACTGCAGCCCGGAGAGCTGCATTCTCCATCCCTTGGGGGTGTGTCAGCCCCTGTGTGTGTCAACCCCTCGGGCAGAGATGCGTTTCACACCCCCTCCCCGGTTCTCTGGGGGTTTGTCAGTCCCTGTGTGCAGCCCCTCATGCAGAGGTGTGTTTCACACCCCCTCCCCGGTTCTCTGGGGTGTGTCAGCCCTGCCCATGGTCCCCGGCTGGCGCTGTCACTGCTTGCCTTGGCACAGTGCGGCGGGCGGCGCATCACTGCGGGCTGAAGGAGGCGGCCGAGCACGAGGAGTGGACGGTGTACTGGACGGACAGCACGGTCACTCTGGAGCGCCTCATGGAAATGAAGCGCTTCCAGGTAATCAGAACACCTGCCCAGCAGGCATTGCTCGGGACACAGGGCTGTCTGTGGAACAGCACGTGGCAGAGTGAAACAGAAGCACCCAAAGTGTGCCATGTGCCATCTGTGCCTCGGCTCCAGGGCGCAGGGTCAGATGCCTCTGCTTGTGCCATGTCCCTGGCTGGTGTCATCAGCAGCACTCAGCAGCTGTGGTGGGAGCAGCAGCGTCCCAGCCCTGTGATGTGCTGTGAAATAAACAGCTCTTGTGCTGCTCCAGGGCTAAGATGGAATAGGCAGATAAATCAGTAGTGGAGCCCAGATAAAGCAGCTGTAGCAAGTCTCACCCCCCGGCAGTAATTCAAGGCAGCCACAGGCCTGGCTTCCCTCTCACTGTTGGTTCTCCACACACAGGCTCTCCTCGGGGCTGGGAGCATCCATCCCCACCGGGCTCCACTGACCAGGGTTTTTCCGCACCACTTTCAGAAAATCAACCACTTCCCAGGCATGATCGAGCTGTGCCGCAAGGACCTGCTGGCCCGCAACCTGAACCGCATGCTCCGGCTCTTCCCCAAGGAGTACAACATCTTCCCCCGCACGTGGTGCCTGCCAGCCGAGTGAGTGGCGTGGGACAGTGCCATGGGGACAGGGGACACGGGCAGGGAGGCTGCTGGCCTGCTCTGTCTGGGCACCAGAGCCCAAACCTGCATCGCTTTGGCACACACTGCTGTGACCTCTTCAGCAAACCGCCCAGCAGAGCTGGAGATGTGTGCAGGGAAAAGGAGGGATGGGGAGGCTGGGTCGGGTCGCACAGGGACCAGTCTGTGACTCCTGCAGATTAGGAATGAGAGTTCAATTCATCCCCTGCAGAAGTTCAGTGTGTGCTGGCCCACAGCACCATGGCTTCAGTACCCAGCTGTTAGGAGAGAGTTCAGAGGGGTGTTTTTGGCAGCTGGTGATAGTCACCCCTCCCTTGCACAGCTACGGAGATTTCCATGCCTATAGATCCATGAGGAAAGCAAGAACATTCATCTGCAAGCCCGACAACAGCTGCCAGGGCAGAGGGATCTTCATAACCCACCACCCAGAGGAGATCAAGCACGGGGAGCGCATGATCTGTCAGCAGTACATCTCTGAGGTACTGGGATGGTCCTGGGGTAGGATTCCAGCATCCCCCATGCTCCCCAGGTCTCCTCAGGTCTGCTGGAGGTGTTGGTGTGGCTGTGGCCTATCGGGGACACAGACACAGCTTGTCCCTCTGCTGAGCAGCTCAGGCAGGGGAGCAGTTCCTCAGCTCACCCCCGCTCCTGCCTCTTTCCTCTCAGCCCTTCCTCATCGATGGCTTCAAGTTTGACATGCGCATCTACGTGCTGGTCACATCCTGTGACCCACTGAAGATCTTTCTCTACAAGGAGGGCCTGGCCCGGTTTGCCACCATGAGGTACATCGATAACAGCACGAGAAACCTGGTAAAGAGGAAGTTTTAAAAAAACTCATATAGTATCTGTAGGTATTAGTCCTTAACTTGTCCTGGGGGCATTCCAGGCCTTGAAAAGGTAGGTATTGGGAGTTGCAGGAGTCCCAGCTTGATGCTTGCCTGTTCTTCCTCTATACCCCTTCCTCCTCCTCACAGGAGGTGTTTCAGGAGGGATAGTACATCTACCCCAAGGCCCCACATTTGGGCTGTTCACTGGCATTACCATGGAATCATGGAATTGTTTGCTTGGATGGAACCTTGGAAGGTCTCCAACCTCATGCTGAAAACGTGGTCAACAATAAATTCATATCTGGTTTCTCAGAGTCTCACCCGATCAGGTTTTGAAAACCTGCAGAGTGAAGCCTCCCCCTGCCCCGGTGTCTCTGGGCAGCATGTTCTGCTTCTGGCCCTGATAAGAATGCTCAATTCCACACCATTCCTACTCTGCCCATGCTCCAGACAGAAGAGAACATGGGAGTATCTGGTGGGGCTGTTCCTGTTCTTGCTCAGTGGTTCAGAGTGAACAAACATCTCTTGTGGTTCCCTGCCAGGGTGACATCTGCATGCACCTGACCAATTATGCAATCAACAAACACAATGAGAACTTCATCAAGGACGACATGGTGGGCAGCAAGAGGTACTGGCATGTCCCAGCACTGCAGGAACACTGCCTGGGGACACAGCTTTACCTCAGCCTTCCTGGAGTGACACAGCTGAGCCTTTACCACCCCTGTTCCCACACAGGAAACTGTCCACCCTGAATGCCTGGATGGCAAAGAACAACTACGACACATCAAAGCTCTGGGCAGATATTGATGACATTGTTATAAAGACACTGATTTCAGCTCACCCTGTGCTGAAACACCATTACCAGAGCTGCTTCTCCAACCGCACCACTGGCTGTGCCTGCTTTGAAATCCTGGGCTTTGACATTTTGCTGGATAGAAGGCTGAAGCCATGGCTGCTGGAGGTGAGGAAGGAGTGGAGAGCTCAGTGCTGGGCCACTAGGACAGGGGGTTTGTTTGATTCAAAAGGGCCACCTTGCTCACAGAATTAACCAGGCTGTGAAGCCAAACAACCTGCTGTGAGCAGGATCCAAGAGAACCCATTTCCTGCACACCATCTAACAACAGGGACTTTCCCAAGCCTTCAGACCCCTTGTCCTGGGAGCACCCTGAATTTGTGACAGCTGCCCCCTGCCTGCCCCCTGTGGGGTGGGATCCAGTGACCTGTGGCACAGGTGGGCAGGAGAGAGTGCTGTGTGTGGCTCCTGTCTCTGGCAGGGAGCAGAGCATCCCGGGGCATGGCTGGGGTGCCAGGTTAGGTTACCTGCTTGTCTTGGCAGGTGAACCACTCTCCCAGCTTCAACACAGATTCTCAGCTAGACCATGAGGTGAAGGATGCCCTTCTGTGTGACACCTTCAACCTGATCAATGTGCACGCCTGTGACAGAAAGAAGGTGCTGGAGGAAGACAAGCGGCGGGTAAAGGAACGGCTCCTCCAGGCCAGCCAGACTCCCTGGGAGTCCAGGTACTGCTGCTCCCCCACAGTGCTGCAGGTCCCAGTGAGCAAAGACAGGGCACAACAGAGCAGGATAACACCAGGGCTAGCTGTGGAAGCTCCCAGAGCCCATGGCATCGTGCAGCCTCTGAGCTCTCCCAAACTATCTGCATCCTGCAAGGAGGAGCCAGGGCTGCCCTCTGGGTGCCAGGAGATCTGTGACTTTGTGCTCTAGGCCCTGACAGAACTCTCCCCAAGCTGCACCTGCTTGTAATCTCTTTTGCTGGGGATGGGCAGTGCCAGCATCCTGGGCTGGCAGGGATGCTCACAGCCCTGCCTCGGGAACTGGGGGTACCCTTCTCCAGGGCAGGGGTCCTTTCCAGGACAGAGTTTCCTGTTCCTATGTGTGCCCTATGTCCTTTCACAAGCCCGTGTTCAGTGAGCCTGCTGCCTGGCAGGCAGGCTGTGGCTCTCTCCAGCTGCTGTTTCCATCAGGAGTCCTGGGACAATCCTGGGACATGCTGAGCACGTCAGCCCTGCTCTCTGCCTGTGCCAGAGCCTCCCTCCACAGCTCCCCGTGCTCCTCCCGCTGCAGGCGCAGGGAGCAGGAGAGCAGCCAGGCTGCCTGGCTGGCACAGGCTGAAACCTACGAGAACGAGCACCTGGGGGGGTTCCGGCGCATCTACCCAGCACCTGGGACAGAGAAGTACGAGCCTTTCTTCCAGCAGAGCAGGTCCCTCTTCCAGGATACAGCAGCATCCAAGGCAAGAGAAGAGTATGCCAGGTATGCTGCTCCTGTGGAAACCCACTTCTCACAGGTAGCATGGAGACCACTTGCTCCTGATCCCTCCTGGGGAGCAACTCTGCTGCTTGCAGGTGTAAGAAAACGGGGAGAGTGGGAGGGGAAAGGAAGGAGCCTGCACATGCTGTGGCACCACAGCAAAGTGGCTCCTTTTGGATGGACTCCAGAGAGGAAAGGGCAGTAGTCCATTGACTTTTGGACCCTGGAAACACCATTTCCCAAATGTCCCCCTCCCTTTTGGCAAACACTGCCTAATCCAAGGGCATCTCTCTTTTTAAAAGTCTCTTTACAAGCTTCCCATTCCCTTTCTTGGCACAGTTCTATTATGGGCTATTCATACAGAACTTGGGCCTGCAGTAAATGTCCTCAGGTTGAAATCTGCCCCAGAGCCCTTTGCTATTGTGGCTCTGAGCTGTGAGTGACTGTAGTGTTGTGTGGCAGGCAGCAGCTGGAGGAGATGCGCCTGAAAAATGAAAAGCTGGAAGCTGTCAGGAAGAAGAAAACAGAGAGGAGTAAAAGCACAACTCCTACAACCCACCTTTCCTACAGAAGCACCAAGTCGTGGGACAGAAAGGTACGTCAGTGTCAGCACTGTCTGTGGGCTCTCTAAGTCACTGATGTGGCTCTGGCAGCTGCGCTGAACCATTGAGCACCCATGAAGCAGAAATTCCAGGTCTGACTCCCTGCCTGAAGTTCAGAGTCAACAACTTGAGTTGGCACTACTTGCAAGCACCAGTGTCATGCTTTCCACTTTGGCTCTCACTGGGATCTCTGTCCTCCCTGGGACTGTAACTGTCCCCGGGGCTGGAGCAGCTCACGGCTCTGTCTCACCTGTGCATTATCCCAGCTTCAGCTTTGCTATAGCTCAGGTGTTTCTCTGCCGAGGTGCAGCGCATACAGTACAACTCCATGAAGCCCCAGAACATTGTGGAACACGAAGAGAAGAGGAGAGTGAATGCTCTGCTGCTGCGTGAGAAGCAGATCCGAGGGCTGGGCATCACCGAGCTGCTTTCCCAGCTGCTCCCCGCGGCTGAAACCCAGAGACCCTACGTGCTGCAGAGCCAGGTAACGGCGCTGCCCACAGCCACCGCACACAGAAGTGGATTGGTGCAGGGTTGGGCACTGAGCATCTCTGCTGGGGCAGGATGGGGGCTGCTGCAGGTGCAATAGCTGCTGTGCCTTCAGATGATGGAATGGTGCTGGGGACATACCTGGGGACAAAGTGCAGGGTGATGCTTCAGTGTGCACTTGGGTGTGACTAGAGACTCTTCTTTCCCATCTCCTGCCAAGGCCTACAGAAGTAAGCCGTGGCCATTTTCCTTCCCTCCTTCCAGCTGCTGTTTCCCTGGGATGTCCTTGAGGAGCACAGCGCCCACAATTTAATGATGCTTTTCTCATTCCTGGGAGTCCCAGCTCGGCCCTTGGCACACAGGCCCGTACCCAGCCCCACAGCCCAGGGCCTGCCGCAGCACATGCCAGGCCCAGATCCCAAGGACATGGAGACCCTCTGCATTCGAGGCCAGAGCATCCCGTGCCACGCGCGGCACAAGGGCTCCCGGGCGCAGGGCGGGGGCTGGCTGCAGGGCCAGGCAGCGGGGGCAGCGCTCCCCCAGCCCTGCGCCCACCCCCGGGGGCAGCAGCTGAGGGAGCAGTGCCTCCCTGGCACCGCCAGCCAGGCTGCAGGCTGTAAGTACACACCACCTTCCCGTGGGTGCTCCTGGCCTTGCCAGGCTGGGAGGAACGGGTGGGCTCCATGGAGCTCTCAGGGATGCTGGGACACTGCAAAAGGGTCACCGTGCTCTGCTTGGGGCACTGGTTACCACTGGAAACCTCTGAGGCCTGGAGATCCCATCTGCAGGGACAGCGAAGAACCATGGGTGGTTTCCCAGGATCAAGGGTTGATGTGCAGGCATGGGGGAGTGTGAAAAGCCAGGAAAGTCAAAGGGGTGCATTAGCTCCTGAGGGTCAGAGGGAACATGGTGACACAGCATAGCCCCCAGTCTCTTCCCACCTCACTGCTCCCTGCCCATGCTCTCACCCTCCATGCTTGCCCAGCCCAGCTCCCTGGCATCGGCTTCATCCACTTTGCAGCCTCAGGACCCGGGGGGCAGGGACAGAGGAGGGGCTGCCAGGACCAAGCCCCACCGGGAAGAACAGTGAGGGCTGCTGAGCTGCAGAGCTGCTGGCTCTGCACGGCCCCACACCTATCTGTGCTGTTGCAGGTGATGCTGGTAGTCGGTCATCCTCCGATGGGGGCAGCTGTCCCCCGACTTCCCCAGCCAGCCCAGAGCAGGCCCCAGGTGATGGCACCTTCAGCTGTGCTGTGGGCCAGGAGTTCCCCACCGCCACTGCCGCTCAGGTGCAGCACACACACACCTCACACCACGGCAGAGCCTCGCCGTGCCAGTGTGTCACACCATGCCAGCACCTTGCCCCGTGCCAGTGCCCCACAGATTCACAGCCTGAAAAGCACAGGTAACATGGCCAAGGGCTCAGCCTTCCTCCCGTGTGTCCTTGCGTGAGAACCAAGACTTGCAGGATGAAACCAGGACAGCTGCTGATTGCCTCCATCAACTCTGGGGTCAGCTGCTGATTGCCTCCATCAACTCTGGGGTCAGCTGCTGAGCCTCCTGACCAGAGCCTGGGCCCAGCACGGCTCCGGCCACCTGCCCCGGCTGCCTTCACCCCTGCCAGGGCCGGAGACTGGTGCTTGTGCCCTGCCCGCTGCACAGCCGCCTGCGGCGAAGCCCTCCGGAGGCCACCTCGCTCAGGACCCGTCGGAAGCCCGCTTCCCCCGCCGGGGCCGCTCCCCGCGCCGGCCCCGCCCGTCCCCGGGCCTGTTCCGGGCCATGGCGGGGCTGCTCCGGCGCGCCCTGCGGGCCGTGCCGCTCCTCGCCCGGGCCCCGCGGCGGGCGGCGGCGGCGTGGCCCGGGGACCCGGAGCCGCCGGACCCGGCGCTGGAGGAGACGCAGAGGTGCGGAGCGGCCGGGGGCGCGGCGGGGCGTGCGGCGGCCCGGGCGCTCACGCGTGTTCCCCGCAGGGCGCGGCGGCGGCGGGCGGCGCGGATGGAGCGGCTGCGGCGGGAGCTGGGCGGGGCGCGCGGAGCCCCCGACCGCGCCCTGACCTGGCAGGCGATGGAGCAGCTGCGGTGAGCGCGGGGCCGGGCGGGCCGCGCCCGCCGACCGCCCCGGTGAGCGCCCCGGTGACCGTGCCCGTGCCCGCAGGTTCCTGCGGCGGGAGCTGCCCGAGGAGTGGCCCTTGGAGCGCCTGGCCGAGGGCTTTGGTGTCAGCACGGACGTGGTGCGGCGGGTGCTGCGGAGCCGCGGCTGTCCCTCCCCGCGCCGCCGCCTGCGGCAGGACCAGCGGGCGCTGAGCGCCGCCGCCACGGCCACGGCACCGGCACGGGGGGCGGGGGACGGGCGCGAGGTGCGCGCCCCCGACGGGACGCTGCTGTACCGACTGCCGCGAGGCTGGGGCGGGCCGGGGCCCGGCGCGCAATAAATGCACTTGGGGCCCGCCTCCGCCTGTGCCGCTTCCGTCGCGCTGGCCGCGGGGATGGGCTCCGAGGCGGCGGGGACGGGCTCCGAGGCCCTGGGGATGAGCTCCGAGGCGGCGGGGATGGGCTCCGAAGCCCTGGGGACGGGCTCCGAGGCGGCGCGGCTGCTGGAGGCCGTGGACTTTGCAGCCAGGAAACACAAGGAGCAGCGGCGGAAGGACCCCGAGGGCACCCCCTACATCAACCACCCCATCGGTGCGGAACCCCCCGGCACCGCGTCCCGCTCCCGGGAGACCCCCGCAGCCCCTCTCTCCCAGCGCACCGCTCACCCCGGGACCCCTCCTGCCCCGGCGCGCTGCCAGCCCCCGGGAGCCCCTCGCCCTGGTCCCGGGACACAGCTGTGTCCCTTGTCCCGTGCCGTGTCCTTCGGGCCGATGGCGGCAGAGCTGCCGAAGCACGGCAGCCCCGGCCCCGGCTCTAGGTGTGCCTGCCGCCCCCCTGTTGCCCTGCGGTGCGTGGGGCCCGCGGGAGCTGCCGAGGGGCCCCCGTGCCGCAGCCGCACCTGCCAGGCCTGGGGACAGCCCCACCTGGGGGGCACTGCCAGCCCCTGGGACCTTCCTGCCTGCCCAGCCGAGGATCCAGCGCGCAGGACGTGCCCGCGGGGTGTCCCCTGCCCAGGGCTGGCCTCGGGGAAGCCTCGCTGCCCACCGTGCGGCGCAGCCCCCGTGTCCAGGCGCGGAGCTGCCTGTTCCCCGCCGCCTCCTGCCACCTTTCCGTTCTCGCTGCAGCCGTGGCCAGGATCCTGGCGCATGAGGCCGGCGTGACGGACATGGTGGTGCTGCAGGTAACGCTTGCCCTGCCCTGCCCTGCCCGTTCCCCACGGCTCGGCCCGAGTCCCGCAGCCCCCTCGTCCCCTGCCCGCCGCAGGCCGCCCTGCTGCACGACACAGTGGAGGACACGGACACCACGTTCTCGGAGATCGAGGAGCGGTTCGGTGCAGAGGTGCGGCGCGTGGTGGAGGAGGTGACGGACGACAAGAGCCTGCCCAAGATGGAGCGCAAGCGGCTGCAGATCGAGCGCGCTTCCGCCTGCAGCCACCGCGCCAAGCTGGTCAAGCTGGCGGACAAGCTGCACAACCTGCGGGACCTGAACCGCTGCACCCCGCAAGGTGCCGGCTCGGGGGGCGCGGGGAGCACGGCGGCAGTGCAGCGGCACCGGGCACGGGCCCCGCCGTCCCGGCCGCAGCACGGCTGGTGCTGCTGCCTGTGCCGAGGGACAGAGGGGCCGGGGCGGCAGGGACGGGAGGCGGGGCCGGTGTGTCAGTGCCGGTTTGTGTGTGTGTGCCGGTGTGTCAGTGCCGGTGTCTGTGCCGGTGTGTCAGTGCCGGTGTGTCAGTGCCGGTGTGTGTGTGTGTGCCGGTGTGTCAGTGCCGGTGTGTCAGTGCCGGTGTCAGTGCCGGTGTGTGTGTCGGTGTGTCAGTGCCGGTGTGTGTGTGTGCCGGTGTGTCAGTGCCGGTGTGTGTGTGTGTGTGCCGGTGTGTCAGTGCCGGTGTCTGTGCCGGTGTGTCAGTGCCGGTGTCAGTGCCGGTGTGTGTGTCGGTGTGTCAGTGCCGGTGTGTGTGTGTGCCGGTGTGTCAGTGCCGGTGTCTGTGCCGGTGTGTCAGTGCCGGTGTGTGTGTGCCGGTGTCTGTGCCGGTGTGTGTGTGCCGGTGTCTGTGCCGGTGTGTCAGTGCCGGTGTGTCTGTGCCGGTGTCTGTGTCGGTGTGTGTGTGCCGGTGTCTGTGTCGGTGTGTGTGTGCCGGTGTCTGTGTCGGTGTGTGTGTGTGCCAGTGTGTCTGTCCCGGTGTCAGTGCCGGTGTGTGTGTCCCGGTGTCTGTGTCGGTGTGTGTGTGCCGGTGTCTGTGTCGGTGTGTGTGTGCGCCAGTGTGTCTGTCCCGGTGTCAGTGCCGGTGTGTGTGTGCCGGTGTGTCTGTGCCGGTGTCTGTGCCGGTGTGTGTGTCCCGGTGTCAGTGCCGGTGTCTCCGTGGGACCGGGGGGGGTGCGGGCGGCCCCGGTGCGGCGGGGCCGGAAGTGACGTCGCGCGTGTCCCCGCAGGGTGGTCGGAGGAGCGCGTGCAGGAGTACTTCCGGTGGGCGGTGCGCGTGGTGTCGGGGCTGCGCGGGAGCAGCGCGGCCCTGGAGGGGGCGCTGCAGCGCCTGTTCGAGGCGCGCGGCGTGCCCACGTGACCGGGCCGCGCCCGCCTCCGCCAATAAACGTGCGCACAGATCGGCGTCCCTGCGTTGCCACGGTATCGCGCGGTTCCGCCGCCGCCGAGTTCCGGCCGCGCCGCGCCCGCGCCCGGGCGTTCCGGTGGCGCCGCGGCCCCCGCCATGGCCCTCGCCGGGCGGCGCGACGCGCCCGAGCCGCCGGACTTCGGCATCCTGAAGCGGCTGGCCCGAGACCAGCTCGTCTACCTGCTGGAGCAGGTCCGGGGGCATCGCCCGGCGGGGCGGGCATCCCGCAGCGGGGCGGGCGCAGGGGGTCGGCGGGATCGGCACCGGCCCCAGGGGGGGGTCAGGGGCCGGGGCGGGAGCCGGGGCGGGCGCGGCTCGGGGCAGCCGCCGGGTGCCCGCCCATGCCCGCCTGCCCGCAGCTGCCCGGCAAGAAGGACCTGTTCATCGAGGCCGACCTGATGAGCCCCTGGACCGCATCGCCAACGTGTCCATCCTGAAGGTACCGCGGGGCCGCCCGGGCCGTCCGCGCCCGCCGCCCGCCGCCGCCCGCGCCCACCCCGCGCCTGTCCCCGCAGCAGCACGACGTGGACAAGCTGTACAAGGTGGAGACACGGCCGGCCCCCGGCGCCAGCGACCAGTGAGTGCGGGGGCAGGGCTGCGGGGCTCGGGCAGGGCCGGGCCGGGCAGGGAGGGTCCGGCGGCCCGGCCCGGTACGAGCGGCCCCGGCCCCTCTCGGTGCAGGTTCTGCTTCCTGGTGCGGCCGCGGGTCAGGACCATGAGGTTCATCGCCGGTGAGTGCGGCCGGCCCGCAGCCGGGGCCGGGGCTCTGCCCATCGGGCCTGGGGCCAGCGGGCCCTGCGAGCCGGGGGGAGCCGTGCCGGGCGGGGGGCGGCTGTGCAGGGGCTCTGCGGGGTGTCCACAGATATCGTCAACGCTGACAAGATGTCGGGGAGGAGCAGGAAGTACAAAATCATCTTCAGCCCCCAGAAGGTCAGTGGGACCCAGGGTGCTGTCCGTTTCTACCTTCCACCCTTCTCTAGGCACCAAAAATTGTTTGTTTTTAACCCAGAGATGTTTAAGTGAACCCAAGTGTTGTGACACTGGGAAGGCGCTGGGCCCCTGCAGAGCTTTTCTTGCTCAGAGCTTGCCTGGCCCTGAGGGTCTCCCCTTCCTTCCCTTCCAGTTCTATGCCTGCGAGATGGTGCTGGAGGAAGAGGGGGTCTTTGGTGGTGAGTGGGGCTGCGGGGCTGGCTCGGGGAGCTGACACCACAGGATCCCAGTTACATCCCAGTGCTGGGATTCCTGTGTGGGCAGGGCACACGGGTTCTCTCGAGGCTGGCTGCCAGCCTGCAGGCAGATGTGTGCCCACACAGCACAGCCCCTCTCTTCTGCCCGAGGAGAGGAGAGAGGGTCCTGCCCCATCCTGTCTGGAGCTCCACAGGCCCTGTTTTGGGGCTGCTGTGATTCCTGGGGCTGCTCCTGCCCCGGGCTGCATAACTGTCCCCTGTCCCTGTCCGGCACACAGATGTCACCTGCGATGAATGGTCCTTCTACCTGCTGCCCCTGGATGAGGACATCATTAGCATGGAGCTGCCTGAGTTCTTCCGTGACTACTTTCTGGTCAGTGGGACCCTGTGGGGGGTGACGGTCCCCCCTGTCCCCCGTGCCTTGCTGGGGATGATGGGGACAAGCTGCTGTTCAGAGGGGAGGTGTGTGGTGCCCTGCTCAGCCCTCAGCCTGCACCACGGGCCCTGGCTGCTCCCAGGGGCACCTTTTGTTGGGCAGTGGTGGCTCGGCCCCGAGCTGGCCCCTGTGCCCCTGGCTGAGCAGCTCGGGGCAGTTCCTGCTGTGTGCCGGGGATGGAGCCCCCAGCTCCCTGCCCAGCCCTTCCCGGGCAGCTGCCCACACTCCCTGCCTGCTCCCCAGGAGGGAGATCACCGCTGGATCAACCCCGTCGCCAGAGCCCTGCAGCTGCTCAACTCCCTCTATGGCCCCTTTGGGAAGACCCACGGCATCGGCCGCTGTGCCAAGGTGGGGCTGGCACCAGGTCCCCATCGGGGCTGCAGCCTGCAGGGACCCGGGCCCACCAGCCACGGGGCAGCACAGCAGCACAGAGGTGTCACTGCCCGTGCCCCCTCCTGGGCGGGTTTTGGGGGTCCCGTGTGCCAGGGTGGGCAGCGCAGGGGCGGCTGCTGCTTGCTGGGTGAGGTGGAGCCCCCGTGCCCCAAGGGTGGGAGTGTTTGTGGCTGGCCGTGGCTGTGAGCCCCGCTGTGTGCCCGGGCCCTGGGTGGGAGCCTGGGCTGTCCCCCGCCCTGGCAGCCTCTGCCCCTCACAGATGAGCTACGAGCTGTGGCGGGACCTGGAGGAGGAGAGCGAGGGCGAAGGGCAGGGCAGGAAGCCCGAGATTGGACACGTGTTCCTCATGGACAGAGGTGGGCTGAGGCAGGGGCAGCACCGGGCAGCACGTGTCCCAGAGGGGCAGGGAGGGCCCCTGGGGGCAGCAGGAGGAGTGGGAGGGCAGCCTGGCTCCACTCTCCCTGCAGACACCAAATAATTAACTCCAAGTGTGGTAGGAGAGGTCACTCTACAGCACAACATCTGCCTCACAGCACAAGCAAGCGGTCTGCACTCACAGCACAGAGCAAGCGGCTCTGTACTCACAAGTGGTACTCACAGCACACGCGGGGCTCGTCACAGCACAGCAAAGCGGACACACAGCACGGGCTCTGCTCACAGCACAGAGCAAGCTCTGTACTCACAGTACGGGGTATCACAGCACAGGGAGCAAAGCGGGCTCTGGCTCTCACACGGGGGGGCTCACAGCACAGGCGGGGCTCTGCACTCACAGCACAGAGCAAAGCGGGGCTCTGTACTCACAGCACGGGGCTCTGCACTCACCTGGCCAGCAGGTTTTGTGCAGGTTTGTGCCTGGCATTGTCAGGCACGGTGCTGTTCTCACAGGAACAGTCCCAGTGTGCTGCTGGAGGCCATCCTCACTTTTCCCAAGAGACTGGGCTGGCATCCGCTGTCTCTGCTGCCTCTTACAGCAAGGCTCATGCATGTGGGAGTGTTGCCGTGTCTGGGACAAAGCAGCTCTTCACTTTTCCCTGCAGGCAGTGTGGATTTTGGGCCAGATGTCACCTCTTCTGACAAGAGTATTAAAGTGCTGCTCAATTCGCAGGACAAAGTGAGTCCTCACGAGCCTCGGGGGATCCCCTTGGTGGGAGGAGGCAGAGTGAACCATTCCCCCCCTGAGCTTGAGCAGGAGTGCCTGGGGGCTGCGGGGCCCTCGGAGCATGGTTCAGGCACAGAGCACAGAAACCTGGTGCAGCTCCACTTCTGGACCTGTCAGAGTCCCTGCGTGCCGGGCTGTGTCACAAAGGGGTGTTTAAGGTCACTAAGGGAATCCCCAGCACAGGTATCCACAAAAACAGGTTTAATATAAAAGCTGCAGCTTGACAAAATTCGTTGGCAAAGTTGTAAATGGTTAAAGCACACAGATAAAAAGCAAAAATGTATTATACATCAATCCATCCAAACCAAAATCAACCCAAAAATATTTCTGTGGACGTGGAGGTGGGGAATGGGGGGGGAATCAAAAGGATAGGAAAGGAATACAGAAGACCCTCCTGTTGAGTCATGAGGTTCATAGTAATTTTCTATTCTGGCCACAATTCAGGTTGGTATTTGACTATGGAATTTGACAATGAAAATATTACTCCACTTGGGTTTTTATTCAGGTTACAAAAATAATTTTCCCAGGCTGTTTATTAACAGACAGTAGCTGGTTAGACAGTACTAGTTCTGAGGAAGAGAGACTGTTTCTGCTGAGCCGCGGAGGACCCAGGTGCTGTTCACCAGGGCTGGCCCCTGAGGAGCATTTCTGTGACCATGGTGTGGCCTGGCTCAGAGGGACACGCTGGCACAGGCTGTGTGCTGCCAGCCAGGGCTCTGGGGCACGGGGTGGCACGTGGCCAGCGAGCTGTGCGGGTGTGGGCAGCGTTGGCCCTGGGCTCTGTGTCCCCAGGGCTGCAGCTGGCCTGGCCCTGGCAGCTGTGGTGCTCGCACAGGTGTTCAGCCAGATCCGGAATGAGCACTTCTCCAACGTGTTTGGCTTCCTGAGCCAGAAGTCACGGAACCTGCAGGCGCAGTACGACGTGAGTGTCACCCTGGGATGCATGTGGCACTGTCCCTTGCAGCCTGGCCACTGCCCAGTGCAGCCTGGCCACAGCCCCAGTGCAGCCTGGCCACTGCCCCAGTGCAGCCTGGCCACAGCCCCAGTGCAGCCTGGCCACTGCCCCAGTGCAGCCTGGCCACAGCCCCCAGTGCAGCCTGGCCACAGCCCCAGTGCAGCCTGGCCACAGCCCCAGTGCAGCCTGGCCACAGCCCCGTGCCCCGTGCAGCCTGGGCACCGGCCCCCCAGTGCAGCCTGGGCACAGCCCCCAGTGCAGCCTGGCCACAGCCCCAGTGCAGCCTGGCCACTGCCCCAGTGCAGCCTGGCCACAGCCCCAGTGCAGCCTGGCCACAGCCCCCAGTGCAGCCTGGCCACAGCCCCCAGTGCAGCCTGGGCACAGCCCCCAGTGCAGCCTGGCCACAGCCCCAGTGCAGCCTGGCCACAGCCCCCAGTGCAGCCTGGGCACAGCCCCCAGTGCAGCCTGGCCACAGCCCCAGTGCAGCCTGGGCACAGCCCCCAGTGCAGCCTGGCCACAGCCCCAGTGCAGCCTGGCCACAGCCCCAGTGCAGCCTGGCCACAGCCCCTGCTCTCCCTCCCGCAGCGGCGCCGGGGCATGGACATCAAGCAGATGAAGGACTTTGTGTCCCAGGAGCTGAAGGGACTGAAGCAGGAGCATCGCCTGCTGAGCCTGCGTAGGAACCGAGGGGCAGGGGAGCCCTCGGCTGTGCTGCTGGGGCTGGGGGAAAGCAGGGGCTGGGGGCCCTGGGTGTGCCCAGCAGGGACGGGGCAGGGGCTGCTGGCCTGTGCTAGCAGTGCCTGCAGAGCTCTCTCCCCTCCAAGCCGCTGTGTCTCTTGGCTGTGTAGATATTGGTGCCTGTGAGTCTATCATGAAAAAGAAAACCAAGCAGGACTTCCAGGAGACCATCAAGGCTGAACACTGTGAGTGCTGCTCCATCTGTGCCTGCCCCAGTCTGAGCCATGGCCTCGCTGGCCCCAGGCCCGCCCTCATGCCTGGGTGTGCCCTGTGTGGCGCCGTCCTCCCAGGCCCCTCTTTCGGGGGTGTCTCAAGCTCCTCAGTAGGGTCAGGCTGCACTCTGTGAGAGGGACTGTGTGGCGGGCTGGGGCCCATTCCCTGGGGTGCTGGGAGGGCAGCGGAGCCCAGAGCCCAGCCCAGCAGGCTGGCAAGAGCCCTGGGGTGACGCTGCCCGTGCCCCTGCCACAGCACTGTTGGAGGGCTTTGACATCCGTGAGAGCACCAGCTTCATCGAGGAGCACATCGACCGCCAGGTGAGAGCAGGGGCTGCTGGCTGCACAGGAGCACCGTGCTGCCCCCCTAATCCCACTTCCACAGGTGTCCCCCCGACCCTGCTCCCACAGGTGCCCCCCTAACCCCCATTTGCACAGGTGTCCCCCGTCGAGAGCCTGCGCCTCATGTGCCTCCTGTCCATCACAGAAAACGGTGAGCACCCCGCTCTGCCAGGCCAGCAGGGCACCCAGCCCCAGCCTGGCACAGAGCTCACCTGCTGCTCCCCGCAGGTCTCATCCCCAAGGACTACCGCTCCCTGAAAACCCAGTACCTGCAGGTGAGCGAGAGCTGGGCCGGGCGGGGTCCCCTCCCCGTGCTCCCGGCCTCGAGGGGCTGGGCAGCGGCACTCCAGGGGCTGTCCCTGCCTGCACGGGCTCCACATGGGCCCCAGCACAGACCCTGCCTGCACAGCCCTCGCTGAGCCCCAGCACACCCCGGCTGTCCCTGCAGGACAGACCCTGCCTGCACAGGCTCCATGTGAGCCCCAGGCTCTACCTGCCCCTGCCCTGTGCCTGCTGGGGCTCTGGGCAGGCTGTGCCCTGCCTCAGAGGGGCCAGCCCGTGTGCTGCCCGTGCTCACAGAGGAGCCCACGCTGATCTGATGCTGCTCCCCGGTCACAGAGCTATGGCCCCGAGCACTTGCTGACCTTCCACAACCTCAAGCGCATCGGGCTGCTGACCGAGCAGGCAGCTGGGGAGACCCTGACAGCCGTGGAGAGCAAAGTCAGCAAGCTGGTGACAGACCGTGCTGCAGGTGCGCCAGCCCCTGCCCCATGTCCTGGAGCCCGGCAAGGGGAGCTGCTGGCCCAGCTCTGGCTGGAGGCATGGGGCAAGCAGTGGTGCTGCAGGCAGGGCGGGGGGCTCCGCTCTGGGGGCACCAGGGCTGGCAGCACCACGGCCATTCTCCAGAGCACACAGCTCTGCACAGCTCTGCCAGCCTGGCTCTGCTGTCCAGACACAGCCTCTCAAGATGTTTCTCCTTGTCACGTTTTCCAGGAAAGATTACGGATGCATTCAGTTCTTTGGCCAGAAAGAGTAATTTCCGAGCCATAAGCAAGAAGCTGGGGTTGGTATGTCCTCAAGGGATGCTGGCTGGACACAGTGCCACAGAGCAGACAGCTCTGCTCAGCCCGTGCCCAGGCTGCAGGCTTGACACCCCAGGGGGACACAGCTCAGGGCCAGAGCTGCAGCAGCTGCTCCAGGCAGCCTGGGGGCTTCTCCTCGGGGCTGGGGTCCACTGCCAGCTTCCCACTCTGCCCTGGCCCTGGGAGTGCTGGGGCTTTCCTTGCCCCCTTCAGACACTGCATGGCGCTGGGCAGGCAGCCCTGTGTCTGACCTAGGCAGAGGTCCTAGGGTGCTGGCAAGATGACATTTCTGGGACATTTCAGGGAGATTCTGTCCCTGGCCCCTGCTGCACAGCCCCCCCAGGCCATGTGATGGTGGCTCTGGCATGGTGGGGTGGGGTGGGGACAGAGCCGTGCTCCAAGTGTCTGTGTCTCCTCACCCCTGCACCTCTGAGGGGGAACGAGGCACCCTTGGTGTCACCTGTCACTGCAGATCCCTCGGCTGGATGGCGAGTATGACCTCAAAATGCCTCGGGACATGGCCTATGTCTTTGGCGGGGCCTATGTGCCCCTGAGCTGCAAGATCATCGAGCAGGTGAGCTCATCTGCCGCGGGACAGAGCCGGGCACGTCCCCTCAGCCCTGCCTCCTTCTGGGGAGCCCAGCAGGGTCCATGTGCCCGGGCTGGGGCTGGTGGTGGCCCTCTGCTGCGAGACCCCCTGAGCAGTGCCCCGCAGCCAGCCCGACCCTGCCGTGCCGTCCCTCAGGTGCTGGAGCGCCGGGGCTGGCAGGGCCTGGAGGAGGTCGTGCGGCTGCTCAATGGCAACGAGTTCTCTGTGTCAGGTAGTGGGGCTGGGGGGATACAGGCATACAGCCTCCTCATGGGGGCTGGCATGGCCTACAGCGCCCTTCCCTCTGCAGACAGCGCCGTGGAGGACAACCCCGCTTGGGACTGCCAGCGCGTCATCCTCGCCGTGTTCCTGGGGGGCTGCACCTTCTCTGAGATCGCGGCTCTCCGCTTCCTGGGCAAGGAGAGAGGTAGGAGCGGCCCGGGCAGGGCAGGGCAGGAGCCCGGGGCTGCCCCGCAGCCAGCCACGCTCTGTGCTCCGTGCTCCGTGCTCAGGCTGGAGCCCGCGGGGACGGGGCCGGCAGTGCCGGCGCTGCCCGGCTGGGGCACCGACGGGCTTTTCCTGCAGGGTGCAAGTTCATCTTCCTGACCACGGCCATCACCAACAGCGCCCGCATGATGGAGGCCATGATCGAGGCCAAGGCCTGAGCCCCGAGGGCAGCCTGCCAGTAAAGATTCTGCTGACAACGACCCAGCCTGCGCCTGTCTGTGTGCGAGCGCGACCCGCGGGGCAGCCTTGAGGCCGGGGCCGGGCGGGCCCGGTGGAAGCCGCGGCGCAGGGCCCGGCGGGGACGCGCGGGGAGCGGCGGGGACGCGCAGGCCCCGCCGGGCGCGGTCACGGTGCGCTGTCCAAATGCGGTCGCGCGGGGGCGCCGTTACCCGCGCAGGACGCGGCGGCGGTCTCGCTCCGGATTGGCTGGCAGCACCCAAAGCTCTGCACTCCCATTGGCTGGGGGCGGCTTGGGGCGGGGCGGGGGCGCGGCCCGGGTGGCGGTTGTGGGCGGGGCCGCGGCGGCGCGGCAGCCAATCAGCGCGGCCGGGGCAGTTCGAATCGGCGGCGCGCGGCGATGGAGCGCGGAGCGGTGAGGAAAAGGTGCGGGACCGGAGCCGGGATAACCGGGACAACGGGGGGACACGGGGCCGGGAACGGGGACCGGGGCCAACCAGGACTCGGGGCTGGGGCGCGGCGGGGCGGAGGCGCTGCGGAGCGCGGCGGGAGGTGCCGGCGGGACGGGCGTGGCTCGCAGGCTCTCGGGCCCGGCCCGGCCGTGCCGCTGACGGCCCCGCCGTGCCCAGCGAGGTGCTGGCGAACGAGGCCGTGTCCTGCCTGAACCGCGCCATGGCGGCGCTGCGGGACATCTGGGAGGAGATCGGCATTCCCGAGGAGCAGCGTCTGGAGCGCACAGACGTCGTCAGGAAGCACATCAAGGTGAGGGGCGCCGGTTCTTCTGTTGGGCCCCGCACCTGCTGCATGCAGCGGCAGCCCGCGACCCGAGCGGCTCGGAGTGAGCCCACCCAGCGCCGCTCTCGGAGCTCCAGCACGGGGCCGGGGCTGCCGGGAGCGCCGAGGGTCCCTGCCCGGCTGTTACCGCGCCTCTGCCCCCGCCCCGCGCAGCCCCGGGCTCCCCACACTGCCCACACCCCGCTCGGGCCCAGCCGTGGGTCCATCGCGGTGGTCCCGCTGCCCTGCCCGCTCTCGGCTCCCTCACCCTGCCTCTAACCACACCCGTGCTGCAGAGCCTCCTGGACATGATGGTGGCGGAGGAGGAAAGCCTGAAGGAGCGTCTGCTGAAGAGCATCGCCCTGTGCCGGAAGGAGCTGGACACCCTGTGCAGGGAGCTCCAGCTGGGCCCCTTTGAGGTGAGGGGGGGATCCTGGGGTCTGCCTGGCCTCTGCCTGCGTGTCCCAAGAGGCCAGAGCTTAGAAGGCAAATATCTACTTAAAACTGCTTTTCTGGGTGCTTGGTAGAGCCGAGGGCTCCTCACAGGGCAGGCATTGGTAGGTGGCTGTGTGGCGCTCTCCAGCAGCTTGTTTTGTGTGTTGCTGGTGTTCACGCACCTTCCTGGGGAACATCTCACTCACACCCAGGCCTGCTGGCCGCGGTCTTTGTATAAAAACCTGAAGCATGAGCCAGGTGCGGGAGAAGTGTGGAACAGAGCTGATTTCTGGCCTCTTGCAGACAGAGGAAAGTACCATCCTGCAGATGGAGAAGAACCTGCGCACGTGCGTGGAGGTGCTGCAGAAGCAGAAGCGGGACCGTAAGCAGGAGCTGAAGGCCCTGCAGGAGCAGGACCGGGCCCTGTGTGACATCCTGTGCACAGCCCTGTTCACCATCGACACCGGCAGCGTGCCCAGCCTGGACGACCTGGACCGCTACCGGCGCCACGTGGCCTCCCTCAACACCCTGAAGGTGAGCCTGGGGCGCAGGGGTCACTGAGGCGCCCTCAGGGGGCCCTTGGTTCTGACACTGCCCTCACCGCAGGAGCAAAGGCGGGAAGAGTTCGTCAGCAACAAGCGTCAGATCATTCTGCTCATGGAGGAGCTGGACCACACCCCGGACACCAGCTTCGAGCGGGATGTGGTGTGTGAGGATGAGGAGGCGTTCTGCCTGTCCGAGGACAACATCATGGCCCTCCAGAACCTGCTGCAGCAGGTATGCAGTGCCCTGAGCCAGGGCTGGGGCTGCCACCGTGCTGTAAGAGCAGCCGCTGGGTTTTGGCAAGGCTGTGTGTGTTAGAGCAGCCTTCCAGGGGCACTGAGGAGCTCTCGTGTGCCCCAGTGAGGCTCAGTGGGTGCAGCAGAGCCAGAGGCTGCGCTGAGCCCACGCTCCCTCCCTGCGTGCAGCTGGAAGGGCGGCGGGCCCTGAACGAGGCAGTGTGCGCGGAGCTGCGCGCCCGGATCCTGGCGCTCTGGGAGCGGCTGCAGATCCCCCAGGAGCAGAGAGACTCCTCGGCCGTGCACCTGGCCGGCTCCAGAGCCCGAACCAGGAGAGCTGTAAGACCCTGCTGCGCTCACGGTGGCAGGGCTGGGGCAGCAGCTCGGGGGCTCTCGTGCTCCTGGCTGCTCGGTGAGGGGAGCGGGGCAAATTCTGCCTTCGTGGAGGGAGGAGCTGGAGGCTGTGGCAGCTGCCTCGTTCTAGAGAGCGGCTCACGCAGAAGATGAACCCTGTTCTCCCCTTCCTCCCTGACCTTGCTCTGCTCCCGGGGGCAGCTGCAGCAGGAGGTGGACCGTCTGGAGGAGCTGAAGCTGCAGAACATGAAATCCGTCATCCACGCCATCCGGGCGGAGCTGGCCGACTACTGGGACAAATGCTTCTACAGCCAGGAGCAGAGGGAAAGGTTCAGCCCCTTCTATGATGGTGGGTGCTGGCTGGCCAGGCAGATCTGGGGAGGGATCCCAGGGCTTCCAGCAGCCCCCTGACCTGGCTCTTGTGCCCCTCCAGAGGATTACACAGAGACCCTGCTCGAGCTGCATGATGCCGAGGTGGGCAAGATGAAGATCTACTATGAAACACACAAAGATCTGTTTGAGGCTGTTCAGAAGTGGGAGGAGAACTGGAAGCTGTTCCTGGAGCTGGAGGTATTGTCCAGGCAGGAGCACGGGGGGCCGTGGGTCAGGGTGTACCTCTGCTCCCCTGGGACAGCGCTCTGGGAAGGAGCAGGGAGCCACTGAGGAGTCATGGGGGGCCAGTGCAGGGATGAGGTGCTGTGTTTCAAGCACTGGGGTGTTTGTGCAGGGCTGGCTCCTCTGAGGCCTTCACCATGTGAGGTTGAGGGGATTGGGTGGTGTGTCTGTGCCTCTCCTGACCACGCTTCTCTACCAGAGTAAAGCAAATGACCCCAGTCGCTTCACCAATCGAGGAGGAAACCTTCTGAAGGAGGAGAAGCAGCGAGCAAAGCTGCAGAAGACGCTGTCTAGGGTAGGTCCAGCCCTGGGGAAGGACCTGTGGTCCCACTGACAGAGGAAAAGAGATCCTTGGGTGTGGGGACACCTGCGTTCAGGGCAGCCCCTACACTGCCCTCATGTCCTGATCAGCTGCAGGAGGAGCTGGAGAGGAAGGTCCAGACCTGGGAGGAGGAGTTCAAGGGAGCTTTCCTGGTGAAGGGGCAGCAGTTCATGGAGTATGTGTCAGAGCAGTGGCAGCAGTACCGGCTGGAGAAGGAGAAGGAGAAGCAGGAGCGGGTGAGTACAGAGCTGAGCCTGTTGGCTCCTGCCTGGGAGTGCCAGCCTAGGGCTGTCCCTGCTGGGACATTGCCGGCTCATTCCCAGCTTGGAAGCAGCAGGCACTGGGGCTGGTGCCCACTGCTGTCACATCTGTATGGCCGAGCCCCTTTCTGGCCCCAGCTGTGCCAGAGGTGACACTTGGCTCTGGCCACGTGTGACTCTGTGCTGAAGTTCCTGCTGCGCGGCCGTGCCAGGCTGTCAGCAGGGCAGTCCCGCTGCAGTGTCACACTGTCAGCAGCCCCTGGTGCTCAGTGTGTGAGTGCAGGCGTGTCCCACAGCACCTGAAGAAGAGCCGGGAGATGGAGGCAGAGATGCTCTACGGCAGCGCCCCCCGCACGCCCATCAAGCGGCGCATGCTCAGCCCCCACACACCTGCCAAAGTAAGCAAGGTAAAATGTCCCTGCAGGGCACTGGGCTGGGCTGGGCGTGCCTGGAGCACAGCCTCGGGCTGGCCTCGGCCCCGTGGGGAGGGCTCGGCTGCTGCAGCCCACGGGAAGGGAAGGTGTCCTGTGTGACGTGTGCTCTGCTCTCCTCAGCTCCACAGCACCTCCAGCGCCAACACCACTGTTCGCTCAGCCTTTGGGGGAGCCATCTCCCACTCGCCCACCTCTCGGCTGCCACCCTCCGGGAAGAAGGTGAGGGGCCTTGGGGACTCCCTGCCCGCGGCTGGGCTGCAAGGGAAAGTGAGCTGAGGTGGTGCAGCTCTTCTGCTGTCACCCCGTGGCTCACTGCCTCCCCTGCTGAGCTCGTGGGGGACAGAAGCCCCTGTTTGTCTGCAGTCTGCTCTGTGGGGCTGCTGCCATCCTGCTGGGCTGTTTCTGGGACCTGAGGGAGGAGGAGAAGGGCGCCAGAAAATCTTCCTCCAGCCTATATTTCTAGTAGCCCTGTTCCTTAGTGCTGAGCCTGCAGCTTGAGGGACCTTCAAAATGTGTGTGGGCTGCCAGACAGGCCCTGAGCATCGCTGTCTAGTGAATGGCATCCCTGCCTATGGCAGGGGGGTAGAACGAGATGGGCTTTAAAGTCCCTTCCCACCCACATCATTGCAGGATTCTGTGCTGTATGTTTCAGGGGCCAGAATTGGACCCCAGAGTCTGGAGAGCTCCTGGAGCCTGGCACTGCTCTGGCTCCTCTGGCACTGAAGCTGCCGCAGGTCTCCTGCCTGTGCTCAGTTCCTGCATCCCATAACTGTCACCTCTCCCCACAGTTCAGCCGGGCCCGCACCCCCACCTGCCCGGCAGTGAAGCCCCCCCGACGCAGGCTGAGGGAGCAGAACAAGGAGAACGTGTCCCAGCTGGACGGAACCACCCTGAGCGGTGGGTGCACCCCCAGAGCCCCTGCCCAGCGTAACCACAGCGTTAGTTCTGTTGCCAGCACCTATTCTGAGTTTGCGGTAATTCACCTCTTCTAACCCCCCCATCACTGCACAGCACAGGACCTTTGCTCCTCCCGTGCCCCCCTGTGTGTCCCCCGTGTCCTCTCGTGCGGTGGCTGCTCCTGCCCCTGCCTGTGACTCCCCATGGAGAGCTTCTGGCAGAGCTGGTGGCAGCGGGCCCTGAGCAGCGCTGGGGACAGACCCGTGCAGGGACAGCTACAAGGCAGAGCCCCTGAGCGTGGAGTGAGCAGGGGCTCCAGGGGGGCTGCTTTCCTGCTTTCCTCTCTCAGGGTGGGGGACCTTGTGGGGACCTGGACACCCTCTGTCCTCCCATCAGGCCGGGCTGAGCCAGAGATTTACTACTGTGTGAAACTAACAAAAGTTTTCTACTCTTTATACATTTCAGTAAAGAAAGGCATTAATGTTCATTGGCTACAAGTTACATAATACAATTTGTATTCCATCTCCCTTTGGCAGCCTGGCCTGCCTCTCTCTGTCCCCTCTGAGCTGTGAGGTAGCAGCCCCCTCCCTTCCCTCATCCCTCTCCTTTCCCCGCTTGTTTCCACAGCGCCAACTCTCAAAGGCTTCCAGCTTTGAAAGCACCTCCCGTGTTCTCAACTCCACCACCAACAATGCCGCATGATGCAGCCCTGCTCCGGCAGCAATGCAGGGCCTGCAGCACCTCCCGTTCCTGGATAACGCTCCCCTCCTTTGCTGCTTTAGGAATGTGCTTTTATTTAAAAAAAAATTTCTAGATGTTGTGAATAAAGTCCTTGTACAGCCCCAGCCTCCGGGCGCGTCCAGGCGTCCCTGCGCGGAGCGAGGCGGATAATGGAAGGGGCGGGGCACGGCCTGGAGAGTCTCAGCCAATCAGGAGCCGGGCTGCAGCTTTTTCGGCCAACTCCAGCAGCCCCAGTCTGTGCCCTGATTGGCCAAATAATCTGGAATTCCGAGCTCTGATTGGCTGGAAGAGCTGGGGCTTCAATCCATGCCGTGATTGGCCAAACAAGGAGCGGTCCCTATCATTTCCTGATTGGCTAAAAAAGAAAAAACAAACCCTCGAATTTTCAATCTTCATCCGGATTGGCTGAAGAAGCAGTCTAATCCGAATCCGGATTGGCTGAAGTAGCAGTCTAATGCGAATCCGGATTGGCTGAAGAAGCAGTCTAATCCGAATCCGGATTGGCTGAAAAAGCTAGCCGTGAGCGGCTGCGCAAACCGAGCCTCAGTCCGGACCGTGCCGAGCCAGAGCCGCAGCCTCAGTCCCTGACCAAAAGGGATTTTTTTGCTGAGCAAAAAGCTGCAGTCCCGCTCCCCCAAACCACCCTCAGCCTTTCTCAGCTGCTTGCTCTCCCCCTGAACTGCCTACCAGAACTGTGGAGACAAGCACAGGGTGAAAGCCAGAAAACTTGTGATATGAGTCAACAGTTCAGTGTGCGAAGCAAAGGCCACACAGAACAAAGCAAAGCCAAGAATTCATTCCCTCCTTCCTACTGGTGTTCAGCCTCCCGACGACAGCAGGGTCCCATCACGGTAATGGTAACTCGGACAAAACCACCCCTGCTCTGAACATCCCCCCATTCCTTCTTCTCCTCCCCTTTCCACGCTGGCATGATGCCACATGGTCTGGGACACCTTCGGGGTCAGCTGGGGGTCCCCTGGTCCAGCTGTGTGTCCCAGCCCCCCACGAGTTCCTCTGCACGCCCCAGAGGAGCAGAATCAGCCTCAGCTCTGTGCCAGCGCGGCTCTCTCTGCCACTGCCCAGAGCGAGCACCGTGCTCACACAAACCCAGGCACGGCCCCGTGCAGTCCCTGCCCCAGGACAGCTTCACTGGAGCCCGATATGCTGGAACATGTCTCGCACACACCAACACTGCAGCCCTTATGGAAAAGTGAATTTAATGAACACATCCAGCCTGTCCCAGGGTGTCCCTGGCCCTGATGCAGCTGCAGCCCCACTCCAGCATGTCAATCAGGTCACTGCGGGCTGAACTCAGCCCTGTCCTGTGCCGCAGGAGGGCTGCCTGCCCTGCCCTGAGCACAGAGCAGTCCTGGAGCTGGTCCTGCAGAGCAGAGCCTGCCCTCACCGCCATCTGCAGCACCCACGGCTCCTGGGGCCCTCACGGCTCCCGCACACGCACATAGGTGGTCCAGGGCCCACACACCACCTCCTCCACCCGCAGCCCCTCGGCCACCAGGTGCTCCACACGGCGGGCCTGGTCAGAGCTGATGTTGTTCCCGTGTCCCAGCTGCCCGTATTTACCTGCAGACACAGTCATGACACAACGTGGCCCTGGGGCCTCACAGGGCAATTGCTCCTGGTGTTTGTGGGGAGGAAGGGAGGGAACACAAGAGCCCCCAGTGCTCACAGAACTCGTACAGCGATGAAAGAGCCAAGGGCGAGAGAACAGGAACCAGAAGTTGCTCCTGGGGAGGTTGTACACTCCCAAAGCAGAGGTGCCACTTACCCCAGCCCCAGGTGTAGAGCTCCCCGCCTCCTGCAACAGGGACAGCACCATCAGGCAGCACCCGGTGAGCTCCTTTCCCCACAGTGCTCCCCTGCCCCCAGAGGCACTGCCCCGCAGGCCCTGGTGAGCCCTGGAACCCCTTTAGAGCCCCTGCCCCCGGGGGCACTGCCCCCTGCCCCACTGGACACTCACGCGTGACCACGGCTGTGTGTCGGGAGCCACAGCTGACAGCGCTGACCTCCAGGTCCTGTGGCAGATCCAGCAGTGCTGGGAACGCCTGGATGGAGATGAATGCAGCATCCTGGGCAGCCAGCTGCTCCTGACAGGGCATCAGCTTGGTGCTCCCTGCACAAGAGGTGACAGCAGCATTGCTCACAGGCTGAACCGCGCTGGCCCTGCACCGAGCTGCAGGGGCTGTGCAGGAACCCGGCCCAGCCCTGCCCTCAGCCCGGCCAGCAGCACCCACCTGTGCCCGTGTCCTCATCCTGCGCTCGCTCCTCTGCCAGCGCTTTGGAGGGCAGGGCCAGCTGCCCCGATTCGTTCCAGCCCCACATGTACAGGTCTCCTGCCTCTGCGGTGGGGGAAAAACGCATCAGGCAGAGCTCAGCGCTGGGCCGCACTCGCTGGCAGCACTGGGTGCTCCGGGGACACCCACACCCCACATTCCCCAGCCAGGTCCCCCCGAGCCATGTGCTGCCAGCAGCGTGCCCAGCCGTACCCCCCAGCCCGGCCCCGCCCGGCCCGGCCCCTCACCGCTGAGGCTGGCCGAATGCCACCCGCCGGCCGCCACCGCCTGCATGGGCACCCCGGCCAGCGCCTCCACCAGCCGCGGCTGCAGCTCTGCCTCCAGCTGCCCGTGGCCCAGCTGCCCGTGCCTGCAGGGACACAGACATACACGCACACAGCCCACCGCCTCCAGCTCCTGCCTCCTGCCCACAGACCCCACCAAGCCCTTCCTGCTGCCACCAACCCAGCCACAGGCTGGCAGAGCCCGAGCAGCTGAGGGAACAGCCACAGCTGAGCAGAATTAACCCCAGGAAAAACCAAACGCCAGGGGGAGAATGATGCCCAGCACCAGACCACCAGCTACAGCCAGGGGTGGGTGGGCAGCAGTGGGACACAGCACCAGGGGCTTTAATTGCTTTAGTTGTCAAAGATGGGCAGAAGCAGGAGGGGCTGGCAGGAGCTGCAGGGGTGAGAGGAGCAGCTCAGCTGCAGAGTGGTGCCTGTTTGGTCTGGGGAGCTTCAGTGTGACAGCTCGGGACTGGAAAGGCTGTTCACATTCCATATGGAATCTGCAGAGGACTGAGGCAGACACACTGAGAGCTGAGGGGCAGGGAAGGGCCTGCTGCAACAGGAAACTGGCTCTGGGCACTCCCTCACCAGAGGGTAATGGGGACCACAGCCAGCAGTAGGAGAGGGGCTACACAGGGGTGAGCTGGGCCACCACCTGGCTACCACACAGCACAGCTGCCACACTGCAGGGCACACTGGCACAGGCAAGCGTGAGAGGATTCTCAGATGTGCTGAATAACCAAGCTACAAAAAAGTTTATCCTCAAGTACATATCCCCACATGTAGAAACCTTTCCTCTGAAGGGAAGGCAAGAAGGACCAAATAATGCAGTGCTGGCAAAGCAACAACTTCTGATGTAAACTGAGCGTTGTGTTTGCCACCAGCTAGCCCAGAGCCAGCGAGCGAGGAGCAGGGACTGGGGCAGGAAGCGCTCCTGAGCGATGAGAACAGGGAGGGCACTGGGCCAGGGCACCCAGCTCTGTGAAAGATGAGCAGTGCTGGGTTTGTATTCCTTAAGTAGCAAAGAGGAACAGAGCAACCCTTCCACTCTACAGCTGAGAACAAGCAGCTCCCGTGGCCAAGCCTCATCAGGCACCAGCAGAACTCAGGGATCCGGGGCACCTGTGGCTGGGCTCTCCAGCACCTGACTGGGGCAGCAAATGCACAGACAACCCCCTAATGAACTGCTGTCCCAGAGTGACTTTATGATGCTTATACCCCCAGCCACCTGTTTTCTTTATGCTGGATATTAAGTTCTGTGCTTTAAAGACTGGTTCTGAGAGCAAAAGGAGGAAAAAAGAAACACAGAGTTTGTTTTCAAAAGCTGCACTCACTCCCCCACATCATTCTGCTAGACTGTGTTGTCTGAAGCACAAACAGACAGCAGGAGAAAGCTCTCCTTTGCTTTTTAGTTAGTATTTTTTTAGCTAGCTGAGGCAGTGAAGTTCCCTAGACTATGAGTTTTCTTTTTCTTAGAACTGTTCAAACCTACTCTAAACTGAAGACCCAAAAGAACACCAAGAGCTCACACCTGTAACTCCCCAAAGCATAGGATGCTGCATTCCAGAGCCACAAAGTCTAATAAAAGACTAAGCAAGCCAATCTACACCTCACAGAAAAACCTCTCTAAATTTGCCATCTCTTCAGAACAGCAAAAATTTTTTCTTTGTTTAATATTACTCTTTTTTTATACTTGTGAATTCTTTGCTTATTTTAATAAACAGGTTTTTTCCACTTTTCCCCAAAGAAATCTTTCCCCAAACCAATTTAGGGGAGAGGCCACTTGAATTTACTTTCTAAAAGAACCCCACTCAGAAATTTCCTCCCAAAATTTACCCTAAACCAAAACAAATACAAGAAGAAACACCTTTGTGAGAATAAACTGAGCGGTGCCACCAGGCGTTAAATGCACCCGAGTTCAGCTGCTGGCAGGTGACACGGGGCGCTGGGGCTGGAGGGTTTTCCCAAGGGGTTCATTCCCCTCCACAGGCTGAACCAGAGGGACCTGGCACTGAACTGTCACAGACTGATGGAATCCATCTCCAGCTCAGAAACACAAGAGCTTTGCTGCCAGCTGGTGTTGTGTGGCAAGCTACAGAAGAGCAGGGACAGAGCAGGGACCTTGATGGTCATACAGAGACCCAAGCATCCTCGGAGACTGCCCTGAGGGAGCCAAAAGTCAGAGCAGAGACCAGAGTCAGCAGCCAGAGACCCAGTGCCCGGAGATGAGACAGGGCTGCCCATGGGGCCAGCGAGGGTGGACTCAGTGGGAACAGGGGCATGGCAAGGCCAGCGCCCCCCAAGAGAAGCCTTGATTTGGGATGCCTGTGCCGGGGAACCTGGCTGTGGTGAGGGACAGATCCCATCAGCATGTGGGTGAGTACTGGGCACCTGCAGCTGTACCCCAATACTTCTCTCAGCTGTAAGGTAACATTCCCAAGTCCATCCCCAGGGGAAAGTCAGGAGGCATATGCTGGCCCCAGGCAGTGTGCGCAGGCTAATGGGGGCTCAGCCCCTGAGGTGACCCCCATTCTGACACGCTTTCACCTGCACTCCCCCTGTATCCCCCACATCCCTTCTGCATCCCCCATCATCGTTCTCTCTGCCTCCCACCAGCACCGTGCTTGTCCCGGAGCTCCCTGCAGGCCCACCCGCCGCCGTCCCTCTCCAGCCCCCTGTGCCCGCACAGCCCTGCTCACCTGCCACCGCCCCAGGAGAACACCTCCCCGGCGGCGCCCAGCGCTAGGGCGTGCTCCGTGCCCAGCACCAGCCGCCGGGCCCGCACGCCGGCCGGCAGCGCGGTAAAGAAGGGCGGCCGCGGCGTGGCGAAGCCGCCGGGCAGGAGCGGCAGCGGCCGGCGCCAGGGGGCTCCGGCGGCAGCGGCCGGCTCCAGGCGGGCTCGCCCTGCAGCGCTGCCCCCAGCGCCGCCTCCCGCCGCCAGGCGCCGACCGCCGCCGCGCCCCGCAGCACCAGGTGCGTCTCGGACGGCAGCGCCTCGGCCCAGCCCGGCAGCCGCCGCCGCAGCCCCGCGCTCCGCACCTCCAGCCCCGCGCCTGCCGCGGCGGCATCTCAGCGACCGGCGCTGGGCACAGCCCGGGGGGACCGGGGACACCGGGGAACGAGCGCCGGGGGGCTGCTGGGGGACGGGACGGGAACGTCACCGGGGAACCGGCGGGGAGCATCCCGGGGGAACGGGCGCGGTGGGAGCGCTGGGGGGGTCCCATCCCGGGGGAACGGGCGCGGTGGGAGCGCTGGAGGGGTCCCATCCCGGAGGAACCGGCGTCAGGGGAAGGGGCGGACAGGACGAACCGAGGCGACCGGCGCGGCAGCGCACGGCGGGAACGGGACCCGCCATCCCGGGGAGCGGCAAAGGGAAACGGGCACGGGCCGGCCAAGGGCCGCGCTGCCCCGCGGGAGGGACGGGAGCGGGGCTCCGGGCGGGCCGGGGGCGCTCACCGGTCTCCACGACCACGTAGCTCCAGGCGGGCCACACGCGGGAGATCCCCTCGGGGCCCGCCTCCAGCCGCCACGGGTCCGGGCCCGGGCCCGGCTCCCCGGCCGCCTCCTCGGGGCTGAACCCGAACACGAGCCACAGGCAGGCGGGCGCCGCCATGGCTGGGGCGGAACCGGGAGAGGAGGGGCCGGACGTGACGGCGAGGGGCGGGCGGACAGACGGACAGACGGACGGAGGCCGGGCCGTGGTCCAAGAGTAGCTTTAGTGTTCCCGGGTGGGCCTGGCTCCGCCGCGCCGGGCCCGCCCCGGGTCGGCCCTCCCGGCTAAGGCAGACGGTGGCAAAGGCAGCGGCAAGCCCTGTGCTCCCCCTCGCCCCGGGGCACCGCGCGGGCCCCGCCCCGGGCAGTGCTGAGCCAGCTCCGCGTGCAGCCGGAGCCCAGGGCCGCCCTGGGACAGCGTGTGAGCCCCGGCCTGGGCAGCGTGTGCAGCGAGCGGGACCCGCGGGCCTCAGGCGAGGCCGGGGTTGGGCTTGATGAGCCCGTAAGCCACTGCGTGTGCCAGGCTCTCCTGGGCCGCCTGCGCCACCCGCGGCTTGTCCTTGTCCTTGGCAAGCACAGAGAGGATCTCCAGCATCTCGCTGGCGATGAGCTGCTCGGCCACCTCCCGAGCAGCTGCCATCATGTTCATCACCACCACGGCGCCACGGTGCTGCAGCTCTGCACTGGCGCTCAGCAGCAGGGCCTGCAGGATCTCCAGCCAGTGCACCGTCTGCAGGGGAGTGGGGCCAACATCATCACGGACCCCAAGAGAAGGGTTCCAGCTCCCCCCCTAGAGCCCCATCTCAGAGTCTGGCCCAAGCCGTGACAGGTTGCCCTGTCTTCTGGGGCCAGAGCTCCAAGCTGCCGCGGGGAGGGAATAAGGGACACAGGCTGCTGTGTTAGGGTGCACTCACCACCTGGGGGATCCGCTTGCAGATGGGGGGATGCAGGGTAGTCAGCATGGCCAGGGTCCCCGAGGCTGCCCGCCGCAGCTTCTCATCCTCCTCCCCACTGTACAGGACCATCAGCTTCAGCCGGTCGCTGCCCTCAGCCAGGAACATCTCCTGCACCTGCACAGGGGAAAGAGGAGGGATCAGGGGGGTGTGGTGGTCCAGCAGCCCAGCACAGACCCCAGCCCATCCCGGCCTTCACCTCCTTGCTCATGGCCATGTTGCACATGCACTCAGTTGCGGCTAGCCGGATCAGCTCGTGCTCCTCAAACATGTAGCCCTCGATCATGGGCACAGCCCGCTCTTTCAGGATCTTCTGCCTGGGAGGCAAGCGGGCAGTGAGCGCTCCCTGCCCAGGGCAGCCCGCCAGGCCCGAGGGCACAGCCAGCCACCCTCTCCCCCATCCCTACCGCAGCCTCTCGCTGATGCCAGCCAGGTTGGTCAACGCCATCAGCCCCTCAAAGTTCTCCAGGCCTGTGCGCTGCAGGTGCAGGAGGCTGACCAGGGGCCGCACCACCTCATAGATCTGGGGAGACAGAACGCATGGCACTGAGTCAATGCCCACTGCTGCTCCCAACTGAGCCCCTGCCTGGCAGCCCCCAGCCCCAGCACTCACCCGCTCCCCAGGGAACGCCATCTCCGGGTTGGACGTGATGGTGATCTTTGCTAGGGCCTGCGCTGCCTTGGTCTGCCCCACCTCAGTGCCCTCCAGGGACAGTGGGATCAGAGCCTGGGGGCAGAAACAGCAGCTTGTCCTGCAGCCAAGGCCACAGCACCCAGGGCAGCTTTCCCCAGCCTCATGTCCAGGGGAGCCAGTGCAGCCCTACTAAACCCAGCACCCCCTGGAGCAGTGCACGGCAGCACAGCGGGATCCATGCTCTCACCTTGCCTCCTCCCTGAGCAACCACACCACCGCGGTCTTCTGCCTCCTCCACCAGTGCCAAGAACACTCTAGGGACCAAGTGGGACTGGTTGCAGCACTTGGATCGTCACAGTGGGCCCAGGCTGCACCAGACTCCTGAACATCCTCCCTGCTGTCCAGGAGCTGGCCTTCAGCACAGGCACGCAAGTTCACCAGCAGGATGCTGGCAGGCTGGGACCCCAGCTCCCTCTGTCCCACCTGGAGATGAGCTCCCGGCAGGAGCTGGTGAGCGCCGGGTTCTCGCTCTTCACCATGCAGGCCAGAGCCGACACCACGCCGGCCGTCAGCAGCTTCCGCACGCGCCGCTTCACAAACTCGGGCTTGTCCTGTGCCACAGGCAGGGCACGCTGGGCTCAGGAGCACCAGCACCTGTGCAGGTGCCCAACTCCACCCTGTGGGCCTCAAGGACACCATGGCCACACTGGGAGCCCAGGCTGTCCCACCACCCGCTCTCCTCCTAAGCACAGCAGTGCCCTGCTCACCTTGGGGTGCTGCTCTGGGATGTGCTGCTTGGCATACTTGGCCAGCTCCAGCATCTGCGGGTCAGGCTCCTCGTGGTCATAGCTGTTGGTACAGTTCACCAGCGTGGAGGCAACAGCATAGAGCACACTCCTGTCCTCTGACTGTGGCGACAGTGGGCACCTGTCACACTCACAGCAGGGAGGAGCAGCCAGGACTGGAGCCCACCCAGCTTCTCCCACACCCCCCCCGAGCATGAGCCCCACACCTGCTCCAGCACATTTCCCTGGTGCCAGGGTGCCCATCCCACAGCTCTTGGTATGCACCTTAGCCAGCTGGAACATGGCCTGCATTGCTGCTTTGTCCTCCACAAACTCCTCCTTGACATCTGCATCGAAGGTGAGGTAGGCCAGGCCCTCCACAGCCCAGCGCCGCGTGCCCGCATCGATGGCCTCGTTGCAGAGCCACCTGGAGAGTGCTCCCTGAGCCTGGCTGTGGGGCTGTGCACAGCCCAGCTGCAGGGAGCCCAGCTGGGGGGTGCCTTGCCCACCCCCCACACCCAGCCCCACTCACTTGCGGCACTGCTTGGCCAGCTTCATGGTGGATCCCTCGGCAAACTGCTTCATGCTGAAGTCCGTGCCTCCAGCAGATCCCAGCTTGCAGAGCCCCTGCAGCCAGGAAGAGAGTGTGGGAGCAGGAATGCATGTAGGCAACCTGATGTGAGTCCTGGACCCACAGCAGCGGAGAGCAGTGCTGTGACCGGAGGTCCTGCACCCACAGCCCACAGAGGGCCCTGTCACACCCTGTGCCAGCTGCTCACCACGAGGGCGCGGATGCGGATGCTGTCCCTCTCGCTGTGCTTGTAAATCTCCTTGAGCAGGTTGACGCCGTTGGCCGTGATGAAGGAGGCGCGCTTGGCCTTGTCGGCCGCGTGGATCAGCGCCTCCACGGCCACCAGCTGGTGTGCCTCGCAGACAGATGCGCAGAGGGACAGCACGCTGTCCATGATGCCCTCCAGCTCCAGCACCCTGTTCCCTGCATCTGAGGGACCCTGCAGCAGGCACGACACTGTCTGAATGGCCCGCAGCTTTCCCGGCAGCTCGTGCCCCTCGAACCAGCTCCTTCAGGGAAAGACCACCAGAAAGGGTCAGCATGATCCACCTGCTTCTTCCTGCCCCACCTGCTGAACCTCCCCCACAGCAGGCGCCCAGTCAGCTTTAGCACTGAGGGTGACAGGTGCTGCCAGGCTGCAGGTGACAAAAGCCCCGTCACTCCCAGGACACCCTGGCTCACCTCACATAGTCCTCACACAGACGGTGGAAGTTTTCCCTCTCGGCATCACACTTCAGGTCCTCATACAGTTTGCTCAGCAGAACAGAGGTGCTCATCCGGCTGTTCTCTGTCACGGGCAGGCTGCCCGAGCTGCCGCACACTGTGCTGCCCACCTCCAGGATTTTCTTCAGGCCTGGGAAAGGTCAGACAGTCCAGTGAGGGGCACAGTGGCATGTGCAGACCTGGGGCAGAGGAGCACGATGCCCCAGCAGGACATTGCTAGCTGTTCCACTAACCCTGATCAATCACCCAGAGGCTCAGGCTGTTGTTGGTCTCCTTTGGTGACTTCCTGGGCACCACCTTGATGAGCAGGTTGAGGGCGTTGTCACGGCCATGCGCTGAGGCCCCATCCAGCACTAGCAGCTCCAGGAGGTGCTTGATCAGCAATTTCAGGTCCTTGGAGGAATCTTCCAAAAAAGACAGTGCCCAGCAGTCAGCACCCTGGGCATGGCCTCACGTCCCCCATGGTACAGTTGGCAGAGATGCTGCCATGACCAGGGGCTTCTGCCTCCTATTAACCCTGGATCAGAGCCTGGCTTTGCTGCAGGGAGCAGTGACAGGGCAGCAGCAAATAGCCCCACGGCACCTCTTGCACCTGCCTGGGGCTCTCCCCGTACAAGAGCCAGCCAGGGCAGCCCACACTCACCCAGCACCACTGCATCCTCCTTCCCTCGGAAGTCTTTCTGCAGCCCCTCCTTCAGGGAGTCGAACATCACGTGCAGCAGGTTGCAGGCAGCCAGGGACACCTGCTCGTGCTCCACACCCAGCACTGCTGCGAGACGGGGAGCCCCCAGTTCCGCCAGGATGGCCGCGGTCTGCAGGTACAGGCACACCTGTCCTCCGGAGCCCTTGGGGAAGCCTTGCTGCTCCCCAGCCCCTTATCAGGATGGTTTCCTCTCACAAGTTCAGGCCTGGCAGGGAACAGCTCAGAGCTCCCCTGTGTGACCCTCTGCAGCCTCCCCAGCACAGCTTTCCCCTGGGCCCAGCCCTGGGTGTGGTGGCACCTACACGAGAGCGGTGGCCGGAGCACAGCCCCACCAGCGTGCGCAGGGCTGCCAGCATCAGGTCAGCCTTGGCTGTGTCCAGCAGCTGCATCAGCAGCCGCACACCGTCACTCTGGAAGATCTTCTCTGCTCCAGCCTCTTCTCGTGCCAGCACGATCAGGTTCTGCGCAGCCTGGGGAAGGAGAGTTCAGTCTGGGTCACAGCAGCACACTGCACAAGGACCTGCTAGCAGCTGCAGGCACCCACCCTCCACCCGTCTTGGGGAGCATTCTGTGGGCGGCAAGCCCAGCCTGCCCAGGCAGCATCACTCAGCCACCGCTGGCCAGGAGCAACAATCCTCCCCTCCTCTCCTCCCAGCCACAGCATTGCACCCCGCTCCCTGAGCTCAGACTTTCTGCTTCTTGTCCGCATCCTTTTCTTCAAGATCCAGCAAGATCTGGAACATCTGCTCTACTTTCGAGTCCGTGCAGGACATGGCCTTCATCTGCAACGGAGCAGAAAGAGCGGCTCAGTCCTCCCCGCCTTCTCCTGCCACCCACACCCCCAGCAGGCCGGCAGCCCCCAGCGCCCCACGCTGACCTTCTCGTGCATGCTGCTGCCCAGGGCACGCAGGGCCTCCTGGAAGGCCTTGTTGCGGGGCTCCAGGCTGAGGCAGCGCTGCAGGTCGCTGACGGCCTGGTCCATGCGGCCCAGCTGCTGCAGCGCCTGGCTGCGGCGGAACAGCGCCTTCACGTCCCGCCCGTCCGCGGCGATGGCTGCGCACAGCGGTCACTCACCGGGCCCACCGCCTGCCCGCCGCCCCACGGGCGGCTCGCAAGCTGCTCCCCAGCCCCACCGACAGTACCTTTGCTGGCATCGGCCTCTGCCTTGGTGTAATCCTCCTGTGCAGAGACAGGAGAGAAAAATGCCTGAGTACTGCTGGCACAAGCCCCACGCAGCCTACACCCCTAACTTTGGGGACAGGATGGGAACAGCATCACTGGAGACAGGGAGCCAGCACAGTGGGACACCCTGTCTTTCCCAGAATACAACCCTCAGAGGGCGTCCAGGGAGCCCTATGGCCCCCAGTGCTTTTCAGGCACTTCTGGTCTACTCAAGCCCCTGAAGTTCCTCGTGTCCACCCCCTGCCCCAGACAAAGATTCCCTGCCAGAGATCAGAGAGACTGTGACTGCTTGGGAACAGCCCCAGCCAGCCGGGCAGGTTCGTGCAGGCCGCGGGGACGCACCCGCCCAGCGCTCACCAGCTTCAGGTAACATGCGGCCCGGTTGCGGTGCAGCACGGCGCGCTCCGACGGGGCCTCGCTCAGGCTCAGAGCCTCCGTGTAGGCAGCGAGGGCGGCTGCGTGATCCCCCGCCTGGAACAGCGCGTTACCCCGCGCCCGAAGCTGCTCCGCCGTCACCTGCCGAGGGGCACCGGCTGGGACACAGCCCTGGGCCCCGCACGGATCCAGGACAGGGAGTCCCGGGACAGGGAGCTCCGGAACAGGGACCCCCGGGACAGGGAGCCTCGGGACAGGGAACCCTGGGACAGGGATTCAGGGACCCCCGCCCGGGACAGGGAACCCCGGGACAGGGATCCAGGGACCCTCGGGACAGGGACCCCCGGGATAGGGACCCCCGGGACAGGGATCCAGGGACCCTCGGGACAAGGACCCCCGGGACAGGGATCCAGGGACCCTCAGGACAGGGACCCCCGGGACAGGGATCCAGGGACCCTCGGGACAAGGACCCCCGGGACAGGGATCCAGGGACCCTCAGGACAGGGACCCCCGGGACAGGGATCCAGGGACCCTCGGGACAAGGACCCCCGGGACAGGGATCCAGGGACCCCCGGGACAGGGACCCGCCGGCCCGGTCCCGCCCAGCCTCGCTCACCGGCTCCTCCATCGCGCCGCACCCGTGACGTCACCGCGGATCGCCTGGGGAACCCTGACGCCACCGCCCTTGTCACGTGACGGGGCGCGCCCTGAGGCGGGCGGGGCCGACGCTGCAGCGCCGCCTCGCGGCCCGGCGGTGCCAGCACCGACCGGCGGCGGCCCTGTGTGTGTCCCCGCGTCCCCCGCACCCTCCCACTGCCCCGTACTGAATCCCGGAGAGCGAGTGTCCCCTGTCCAGCCCCTTATTAACCCCGCAGTTCGAGTGTCCCCCCGTACTGCCCCCCCGTCCTACGCCCCCGTGGTGCACCCTGAGGTGCGAGTGTCCCCCCCGTGCTGCACCCCGGGATGCGAGTGACCCCCCCGTCCCCCGGGTGCAAGCCCCCCCGTGTGCCCCCCCTGCCCTGCCGTGGGCGCCCTCAGCAGCCCCGGCCGGGCCGGGTCACTCTGGGGGCACCGTGCGGAGCCCGGGCGCCGGCCGGGTGCCGCCGCGGGGCTCCGCGGGGCACGCAGCAGGCACGGGGCAGCAGGCGGCGGAGGCGGCACCGGCAGGTCCAGTAGAAATGGCAGAGGTCGATGGCCATCAGCACGAGGACGAGGAGCCCATAGAGCCCCACGAAAGGCAGGGCCAGCGGGTTCCTGCGGGGTGGGGCACTTCAGGGGGGCAGCCGTGACCCTCCGTGGTACCGGGGAGGGCCAGGTGGGGCCCCTGTGGGCTCCGAAGGACACCAGAGGCCCTGCCCCAGCAGCCAGGAGAAGCCCCTGGGGGTGTCCCAAGGCCCCCCATCCTCAGGAGCACAGCCGGCTGCAGCCCTGCTCACCGCAGTAGACCAGGGCTAGCCAGGCTCGACAGGTTCACTCCAGTGAGGGCTTCCAGGGCCAGCTGAGAGCAGCAGGACTTGAGAGCCTCCAGGCGGGGCTGGCAGCAGTAGCGGTGGCCGGGGGGGTCCGTCAGCCGCGGGCAGTAGAAGCCGGGGTGGGAGCGGCCATCAGGGCCCGCGTAGCCCTCGCAGAGGTGCAGGTTCTGCGCCAAGACTGCAGCGGGGAGCAGGGCATTGCAGAGGGCAGGGAACAACCCCCACTGCGGGGACATGGGAACTGTGCAGGGCCTGTAGGACAGGCTGCCAGCTCCACAGCATGCTCTGTGTCGTGATGCAGCAGAGCAGGGCTGGGCAGGGCTGGGCTCGGCAGTCCCAGGGAGCCTGGCTAACGTGGCATGGGGGCCCTGGCTCAGCCCCCCTCAGAGTGGGCAACACGCCACGAGGCAGCAGTGGCTGAGCAGACTCCCCTGGCACTGCCTTCTGGTGCCATGGCCCTGTGTACACTGTGACCTCCAGTGCTCACTGAGGCCTCGGCAAGGGCAAACATGGGCAAGCGCAGTGATGGTGGCAGACAGAGGGGAAACCGCCTGGGACATCAGGTCAGCCCCCAGCCCCCGTGCTGAACACCCTCCCTGTGTCCCCTGTGGGGACAGCACTTAGCCCCCACAGCAGTGCTGCAGTGGGAGGAACCCCAGCAGCACCACACCTGGGCCCGCATCCCCAGTGTTGAGCACCAACTCTCCCTGCAGAGCGCTGCCTCCCAGCACAGACCCCCACCGCTGCTGGGGAGCGACCCTCAGGGGACAAGGCCCCAGCAGGGGTGGGCTCAGGGAACAGGAGGGGCAGGAATGGGGCTGTACCTGTCCCAAGGATGCTGGGCAACAGAGCCGCGGTAAGGAGCAGCTGGAGCAGGTGCCCATCCAGCATCTTCCCGGCCAGTCCTGGGCAGAGTCAGCTGTGGCTCCAGTGGAGGCAGAAACCACAGCTCCTCCTGCTCCCGCCTCCATCGAGCCTCCACCAAGAGCCGCTCAGAGCCATTAGAGCCTCTGCACTCCCCTGTCCGCAGGGACCGGGCTGGAGGCGGGAGCATCAGTAATGAGCTTCTAGGGCCAGGACTAGGACGGCAGGCTCCTTTCCCAGCTGGATGCAAGGCACCAGCTGCTGTGTCCAGGGCCCCACTTGGGCACCTGGGCCCATCCTGGAGTGTCTGAAAGGGCACTGGACCAGGCCAGGGCACAGAGCAAGCACTGCGAGGTGCTGAGCTTCCAGAGGCCAAACCCATGCAATGTGGATGTACTGGGGGTTGTGCAGGAATTGTGGAATCACAGTATCCTTTATGTTGGAAAAGACCTCTGAGCTCATCCAGTCCAACCCAACCAAGCCAGAGCTGAGGCAGTTCCCCACCCCACCCTGTCCTTCCCAATGCCCTCCCTGCTGGAAGTAAGTAGCCCCAGGGGGCCAGGAAGCATGGCCTGTGGTTCCCACAGCAACCAGGAGGATGCTCTGGTGACACGGTGTAATTAGCTGCGACTCAGCCACTGCAGCTCCAGCAGAGCAGAGCGCCAGGCTCACTCTGAAACGGGGCTAAAGGCTCTGGGTTTGGGGGAGGCACTCCCACGCTTCACCCAGGCATTGTTGTCCGCACCAGGAACTGACTCCCATCCCCCTGGCTCCTGCCCAGCACCAGGCGCTGCCTGCTCCCGAGCACAGCTGGGCCTGGCCACGCCACCAGCCTCTCACAAGTGCCGAGGGCTCCTGGCCAGATCTTCAAGCTGGCCTCAGCCCACCTGAGAGTGCTGCCCTGTCTCCCCGCAGCACACCATTCCCGCTCCCCTGAGTGAGTGAGAGCCACAAACCACACGTACACCAGGGCCCTTGGAAACAGCCTCGTGTTTCCTATGAGCTCCGGGAGAGGTCAGTCCCAAGTCCACAGCACTTCCTCAGGCAGCTGCCCAACACCTGGGTGCTCCTGGCCTCCCCTTGCTGCCCCACCAGTCAGGGGGAGCACTGCACGGGCCCTGCCCCAGCCATCAGGGTGGCCACCCTCCTGGGCAGCCTGCCTGTGACAGGGCAGCAGTGTGTGTCCCAGCAGCAGCAGCAGAGCCCAGCCTGCAGCCCTCCCCAGCCACGCTCGGCCCACCCAGCACCGTGTCCAGCAACGTCTGCCCCAGCCCTGCCACAGCAGTTCATTCCAAAATCTATCTGAGAACATGGAGCTAATAAATTAGAGAGTGGCAGCACAGCCTCTGCCAGTCTGCTGGCCCCACTCCACTGCTGCACTGGTGCTGCTCCTGTGCTGTCCAGCCACTCCACTCCTCTCCTGCTTGACACTACCCCAGGCGGATGCGGAACGTGGCGATTTCCATGGGGTCCAGGTGGATGTTGGTGCTGTTGGAGGCTGTGCCCAGCGGGTACATCAGTGTCAATGAGGTGGGCTGCAGGGAGCCCAGCTCCAAGCCCTGGAACAGGCCTCCCAGAGTTAGCTGAGGAGAGAGGAGGAAGTGGGGAGGCCCAGGTGAGGATGCGATGCCTGGGGCAGCACTGTGCCCAGGACAGCCTGACATGTGCCGTGGCTGCCATGCCGAGCTCCCAGCCCAGCTGGCCCAGAGGAGGTGTGGGGGCAGCCTGGCCCTACCTTGCCCTGGCTGGTGGTGCAGTTGAAGCCCAGGTTCTTGGCCTCCAGGCTGCAGTCAAAGCCTTTGCGGTGCAGGATCAGTGCTGCCTCAGCTGATGGTAGTGAGTCATCCTGCAGGGAGTGGGAGCGTGAGGCACAGCACTGGGGACAGCAGGGGCAAGGCCCCCACCACAGTCCCACCGCCCCTGGGCCGTGGCTCACCTCTGCCTGCAGCGTCCGCAGGTTGAGGATGTGGAAGTCGCAAGGAAGGGTGGTGGCAAGGGGCACAAAGGAGCGCAGGGCTGGCAGGGCTGGCTGCTCCAGGGCCACTGGCATGACCAAGGCCTCAGCATTCTGGTGCACAGAGGTGATGTGGCTCAGCAGGGAGGGGAAGCTGATGGGGCGCTCATCCTGCACCTGCCAAGTAGCACATGGGTCAAGTGGGGGCCCAGGAAGGCAGGCAGAGCCTGGGCAAGGCCCAAAGAACCTCCATTCCAGCAGTGCCTTGAGACCAGGCACCTGCCAGCACAGTGCACACGGAGCTGCCCCTGCCCAGGCAGGTTCCCCCGCCCCAGCACCAAACAGGACCCCGGCTAGCTGATGGTCAGGCTACAGACCTGCTACAAGCCTGGCTAGACTAGTGGCTAGCAGCTAGTGCACAAGACAGGGAGAGACAGCAGGGCCAGGCTGGCCATTACCTCAGGGCTGCCAGTCCTGGTGCCAGGGAAGCTCAAGGCTTTAAACATGGAGACCAGTTTGGAAAAGAAGCCGGAGCTCTGGATGAGTGGCACAGCACACGCATAGAGGGCAGCGAGGGGATTGGACAAGAACACTGTGATTATGAGGGCAACGTGGCTCCACAGGGACAGAACCCACTGCACGTCCTGCTCTCCCCATGCCCCCTGCTCCAGGCCCATCCCTGCCCAGTGCCAGCACAACAGGACAAGGGGGAGAGGACACCGCATCCCATCACATGTGCCTTTCTGCAAATGCCTCCACCCTGCCCCATCCCAAGGCAGGTCGGGCTCTCAGCCCTGCTGCCTCACAGCCAGCACCTTGTTGGCAGTGCTGCGGCGCTCCAGGAGGAGCCGGAACCGGTTGCAGGTACGCTTGTTGTCCTTCAGCCCCTGGCCCAGGCCTCGGTTGTCATCCTGCATGAGGCGCCGGTCCAGGATCACCTCCAGCTGGCCTGTGGAGAGCAAGTCCCTGCAGCCCAGGCTTTACCAGGGGCCAGCCACACCCCACAGCACAGAGCCCCCAGCGACAGCAGGACCAGGGCACCCTGCCCAGCCTGCAGCACCCTCCTCCCCTGCTTCCCTTGGAGAGGACAGCCCTTAGCTCCACAGCAGGTCCCCAAGGCACAGAGCCCAGCTCACCGCTGTGGAGGCTGGAGACCCCCAGGGCCTGGGCTGTGAGCAGCGTCAGGCGGCTCTGCATGTCCTGGATGTAGGCCATGGCAGGCATCGGGTAGAAGTTGGCCTGCAGAGGCAGCTTCCGCTGGTACCTGCGGGGCTGGATCTGCCAAGGAACAGAGATCAGTGGCCAGAGGTGGACCCCACAGTGCCTGGTGCCAAAGCACTGTCCCCCTGTGGGCAGCTGCTGTCCCTCCCCAGCCTGCTGCATACCTGGAAACCATTAAGGTCTGTGAAAAAGGTGTCATCACTCTCAATGTCAGTGCTAAAACGCAGGGCCAGCTCCTTGTTGATGTGGTCACGGATGTCCACCAGGCAGGACACATCCAGGGACAGGCCCTCCACCCCTGTGGGTAGGCAGTGAGGAGCTGAGCCCCAAGGGCAGCATGGCCCAGTTCCCTGGGCCAGCAACACCTGGCACAGCCTCAAGACCTCACCTGGCACATTGTACAGCCGCACCACAGTCTGGACATGCTGGTAGTAGCTGGCAACCTCTGAGAAGAGGGGTCCCTCCATCACCCGCACCACTGGGGGGTCCTTGGGAGCGTAGGGCTGAGGAGAGGGATAGCTGTGCTGACACTGCTGCCTGAGGACAGTCCTACGGGCACAGCTGTCAGCTGGCTTCCACAGGTGGACCCTGTACCTTGGCCTCGCCGTCAGGCAGGAAGAGATAGGCCCCACTTTTGTCCTTGGAGGTCCTGGTGCCATAGACGAGAAATTCGCTGCTGACCCTGTGCCCCTGCTCCTCCCCAGCTGGGCGCAGGCTCTGCAGGTGTGTGCCGGCACAGCAGTAAGAGCATGAAGCAGCAGGATGTACCCCTCCTGTCCTCCACCCCACGCCCTGTCACAGCCCCGCACTCACCTGCAGCAGGCCTGTGCGCCCCAAGAAGCAGGCCTGCAGGTGCTGGTTCTCCAGGCAGAAGTCATCAGCAGCAGCTGGGAAGACGTGCAGGGGCAGAGCCTCGGGCTTGTGCACGGGCACGTCCCGGCCATGCAGGTACAGGCGCGTGGAGGACCTTGGCGTGGCGTGGCCATCCAAGGCCTTGTGCAGCTGCAGCACACGCAGCCCCAGCGCAGGCAGGCGGGCCAGGACAGACACCTGCAGGCAGCATGGGGACCTGAGCCAGCCCCCGCCTCTAGGGAATGACTGGGGGTCAGTGGGGCAAAGACCCTGCTCAGCACTGCGGAGCCGCTGCTGAGGAGGGACACACATGGGGACCTGGGGGTTGGCAGCTGTGGGATCTCGTGTTGTGGGGCAGGGACAGAGCAGGGCTGCCGCTGTGTCCTGGCAGTGTGCAGGATGGGAGGCTGGCACAGATGGGCTGTGGGTGTGGGGCACCCCATACCTGGTAGACATTGGGCACCGCTTCAGTGGCAGAGTTCCACACTGCACTGATCTGGGAGGGCAGGGGCTGCCCCTCCTCGGAGAGCACACGCACGTGCGGGGAGTCCACCAGCACTGGCACCACGCTCAGGCGCTCCTGCTCCAGCGGGTTGAACGCCACCAGGAACCTGTGGGGGGTAACATAGGGCTGGCATCCCAGCCTCACAGCATCCCAGGTGTCCCATGCCCCACACTAACTACAGATCCACTGCACCTACCCACAGCTTCACAGGTACTCCCTCACTGCCTCCCCACAGCCCCTGAAGTCCCCAGAGCAAGGCAGGAGGCCCTACCGAGGTGAGGTGCCCAGTTTGACCACTGTCCTCTCAGGGAGAGAGTCCTGGCTGGAGCGTGTCTCATCCTGGGGAGGAGTAGTAAAGAGTTGGAGTGTGCCCCATGCCCCTGCCAGTTGGGCCCAAGGATATGGGCACAATCTGGGGCTCTCTTCCTGGCCTCTGCAGCACAGAGTTGCTCCTGGGGGCATGGGGACAGTGTGCCAGAGTGCAGGGAGGCAGGGGCTGGTGCTGCTCACCATGCCAAGGAACGGCGCAGCCGGGTCGTGGCGGTATGCGTCCTTGTCCCCCAGCACAAGGTAGTGCGCAGCATTAATGATGACGCGCTTCAGGTTGGTGAGGGATTGGAGCAGCCTAGGCAGAGGCAGAGTGAGCCACCCTCTACATCTCCCTGTGAGAGGGAGAACCTCCCCACAGCATCCCCACACCTAGCCGTTCTCCCAGCCCTGAGCCCACCAGCCCCACTCTGAGACAGGCTCTGAGGGCGCCCTGGCCCCCACACGCACCGGACTCCGTAGTCCACGGCCACAGCCTCCTTGGCAGTGCCGGCGATGGCATCATGGTGCTGGAAGAGGCCCAGGTTGCGGCGGGCGTTGGTCAGCAGGGCGTAGTCAGAGAGTGGGTACCTGCCATCAGCACCGGCACGGCGGGCGTGGGCGAGTGCCAGGCTGTACAGGATCTCTGCCCCCCTGCGCAGGGACAGAGTCACTGAGTGTCCCTACCCTGGTGATACAATACTGCAGAGACTGGCCTGGGAGGGGGGTGGCAAAGGCATGGGTTTGGCACTCCGTGCACCAGTCCAGTGTGTTGGCAGCTGGCACAGACCGGGGACTGTTGAGCTCCCAGATGCTGCCTGGCCACCCCTCACCCGTGCCCCCTGCATGCCTCCTGTGCCCCGTGGACCAGCCCACTGCCCCTCACCGGAGGTGGGCCTCCAGCACCCGGTCCAGGCTCTTGTAGAACGGCCGGGAGGTGAAGTATCCTGTCCAGTAGTGATCCTCCCGGTCCGCATAGGAGAAGAAATCCCCAGTCAGAACTGGGAACCCGGGTGGCCTCATCCCCGGCACGATGCCCACTTTCTTGTACAGGGCATCAAAGTAGTCAGAGAGCGTGCCAAACTGTGCCTGCAAGACAGCACATGCTGCCTTGAGCTGGGGCTCCTGCAGTGGGGGCTCTTATCACCCCTCACAGGACTGTTCACCCCTCCAACTGTGCTCTGCTGTGGCTTCCTGCTGCCCCCAGCTCCATAGAGCTCTCCACACATACCTGGACATGGAGGTCGGGCCGAGAGTTGAGGAAGTCAAAGATGCGCTGGTAGTTGAGGAACTGGGCATCCCACTCCTGTGGCTTGTCGTAGCGGAAGTCATCTCCCAGGGGCACCAGCAGCACCTTGCTGCGGTACAGCTTGGACTTCTTGCGGTACTGGTCCAGCAGCAGCTGGGCTCTGTGTGGGGGCCAGGGCATGAGACTGGCCCCGATGGCCCACAAGGCCGGGAGTGGCATGCCCCTGCTCCTGCCCCTGCCGCACTCACCGCTCTGCCACGTTGGCATCAGTGATGGCGCGGGGAGGCACCTTCCAGGGACAGTTGATCCGGCCTCCAGGCAAGCGCTTGAAGTCAAACTGGCAGCAGATCTTGGGGTCTGGGCCACAGGTGTGAGGCACATCGTAGCTGTAGAAGGGCATCATGTGGCAGAGGATGTCGGTGCTCGTGTCTGGATCTGTGGGACCAAGGACAGATGAGCATCAGCAATGGCTCTCCCTTGCCTGTCCCTGAGCAGGGGAGCCCAAAGACAGTGGTCTGACAAAGGAGACCTCAGAGGTCAGAGGGCACAGCAGCCTCCCCGAGTGTGTTGCTGGACTTGGGGGCAGGTGGAAAGTCACCCTGAGGCTGTCCCACAGGGCAGAGAAATCACCTGCCACTGCTTGGCTCATATGCGCGGAAAAGCAGTTGGTAGCCATTCTCTGCTGCCACCTGCCCCACAGGGCCCCCTCTGCAGTCCCCTCCTGGCAGCCCCTCACCCCATGTCTGTCTCCACATGAACTCCAGGTTCTGGGTGGCAGCAAAGTGCTTCTTGATGGCATAGTGCACGCGCTGGATGAGCATGGCCGTCAGGTTGGAGCGCTTCAGCAGGTAGGGCATGGTGGAGCTGTACCCAAAGGGGTCTACGGCCCAGCCTGACCGTGGTGTCACACCTGGGGCACAGACACCTGTCAGCCCCGTGCTGGGACAGCAGCACCTCCCGTGACGAGGGTCCTGTGAGGACGTGGAGGCCTGCAGAGCATTAGGCAGGCCCCCTGCCACCATCTGCCCAGCTCTCACCAATGTTCTTCTCCAGCCACTGGTGCCCCTCGATCAGCTGGTCAATCATGGCGAAGTAGTGGGAATTAGCCTCATCAGGCATCACCCAGCCGCCCGTCACCATCTCCAGCTGCCCATTGCCCACCAGCCTGTCAGGGGGACACCCAAGATGTGACCAGAGCCCTGCACGAGCTGCATGTCCATTGCAGAGTCCTGCCCTGAGCCACCTACAGTCTACATGCAGCCCCCACAGCCACCACGGCCATTCCCCCCTTGTCATGCTGTCCCCACACAGAGAGTCATCCCTCCACAGCCCAATGGCAACCACAGCCCATTCCCCCTCCACTGTGTCCTCCATCCCCAATGTTCTCAGGGCAAGGGACAGACAAGGGGACCCTGTCTCACCACATAATCCTGCTCTCCAGGTCTCCCACCCTTCCATGGGTGCCCTGGGCCTTACACACAAGTTCCCCAGCCCAATCAGCACAGGAAGGGGCCCAGGGCAAGAGCTGTCTCTCCCACCTCTCCCTCCACAAGGCAGTGGCTCTGACATCGGATGGCCCTGGGAGGCTGCTGGCAGTTTGAGGGCACCCCATGCTGAGCAGTGCAGGGCCCATCGCAGCCTTCCAGTCCCTAGAGCCATTCCCTCACACACGCTCTGCTCTCAGCCTGCCTGGGAGCTAGCTGAGCACTGGGGCCAGGGGGCCAGCCCTACCTGCGCACAGCAGCCCGCTTCTGGGCACTGATGTTGTCCCACCACTTGGAAAAGAAGGAGATCTCAGACCAGATGAAGCGCCGGCGCGGGTCCTCCTGCATCTTCAGCACCATGCTGTTGAGGATGTGCTGCGTCTGGTCGTAGTAGTACTTGTCGAAAGTCTTGATCCAGCCTGGCAGCACAGGCGGGGGTCACTGTGGGGGGCCCAGGGTCCCTGCCAGGAACCCTAGCAGGAGCTGGGCCAGCCCCTGCCTCTCACCTGGGTCATTGTGGGAGTGCGGCACCACAAACACCTGTAGGGGCTCTGTGTCCCATTCGTTGGGCTCGTAGGTGATGTCGAAGCCCTGCTTCCAGACACCGCCATCCTGGTTGTCAAAGGGCAGCAGGGAGTACACAGCCAGCATCTGTGGGTAGGAGACAGTGCTGAGATCCCTGAAAGAGTAGAGCCAGGACTCCATGGATGCCCAGGTATGGACTCCTCATATGCTAGCAGAGCCATCAGACGCTCACCTGCAGGTCTGGGCTCTGTCCTTTGCCCCCTAGAGCAAACTGGCAGTCTTGTGGGGACACAGAGAGGAAACTTGGGCGACTCTCAGGGGGGAGCACCCAGGAGCCATTCAGGGGATGCTGGGGCAGTGCTGGCTGCCCCTCTGCATGGGCTGTCAGCTCCAGCACTGAGTCCTTAATGTGGCTGATGATCTCATGGTTCTCTTCCAGCAGCTGCTCCAGCTGCTCGATCCGGTTCTGTAGCACCGAGATCTGGCTCTGGGGGCACAGCGAGGGGCAAGAGGTCACCCACAGCTGGGGGGAGCCAGTCTTGGTCCTGGGCACCTTAATGCCCAGAAGCCAGGGCTGGCTCCTCATGAATTTCCCTGGCTGAATGTCCCTGTTTGCCGTCCCAGGACCCCTCTCACTCACCCCAGACCCTCCAAACTCACCCTGGGGAAGTTGCCCCCACTCTGGTGTCGTGTAGGGTCATGCTGTACCCGGTCCAGCATCAAGTAGAGGGAGAAGACGGCCACGCAGAAGATGGCAGCTCCACACACTGTCACCTGCTTCTTCAGCTTCATCCCGAAGGGATGCAGGGACTCACCTGCGCCGGCACTGGGGGGGAGCCAGGTCGGACAGCGCAGCCCCGCACCGCGGCCTCCTGCCTCCTCCTCCAAGAGCCCTCACCGCGTCCTACTTGGCTTAATCCGATGCTGGATATTTATATCCGCTGATGGGGCCGGGGCCGGGGCCGGAGAGGCCGCGCGGCCCCGCAGGGCCGGGCAGCGCCCGGGCCCGCCGCGCTGAGGCCCCGCGGCGACGGCCCGGGCCGGGAGAGGCCGGGCCAGCACCGACCGTGTCCCTGCCGCCACCCCGTCCGTGCCCCGGGCGGCTCCGCAGTCCGGCCCAGGCCCTCACATCGACCCGCCGGGGCCCGCCGGGATGGGCCAGGCCAGGCCAGGCCCCGCCTCGCGCTCCGCCCGCTGGGCCGGCCCGCGGGGGCGGCACCGAACCGGCCGGCACCGAACGGACCCCGGCCCGCGGGGGCGGCACCGAACCGGCCCCGGCCCGCGGGAGCAGCCGCCTCCAACCCCGCAGCCGAGTTCAGATGTCGGTGCCCTCCCGGTACCCTGTCCCGGTGTGCCCCATCCCGGTACCCTGTCTTTGATCCCTGTCCCGGTGCCCTGTCCCAGGATCCCGTTCCAGCCATCTGTCCCAGTGCCCTGTCTCAGTACTCCCCATGCCAGTTCCTGTCTAAGTGCACTCCATTCTGGTAACTTCTTTTTGGTACCCCATGCTGGTGCACCGCATGCCCTGTCACAGTGACCCCTCCCAGTGCCATGTCCCAGTGCAGTACAAGTCCGTGTCCCCTCACAGCTCCTAGATGCACAGCTGCAGAGCTCGTGTGTTTATTGTACAAGACGAAGCCGGGCAAGAGCTGTGGGTGGCATGTCCCACCCTGAGGAATGCAGGAGCCCCTGCCCTGGGGCTCAAGGGCCACACAGCCACCCCTCAGTACCCGCTGCCCAGACAGGGCTCTGCAGTGTCCCCAGCAGTGCCATGGGATGGATCCAGGGCCCCTGGTGCTCCCTGTCACCGCTGCCTCTTGCGGATGGCAATGAGGTCCTGGTGGATGGTGCAGAAGTTGGGCCGCTTGTGGGGGTCATACTCCCAGCAGCGCTGCATCAGCTGGTACACCTCCTCAGGGCACTGCTCCGGAGGGTCCAGCCGCAAACCTGGGCAACAGGGATGGGGACGTGGATCACTGGCCCCTCACACCCCAAATCCCACTGTGGGATGTGTCTGGCCCATCCCACAGGCACAGCCCCACAGTGCTGGACCCACAGCTCATGGTGGCTCTCAGGAGCCAGCCTCAGCCGTGTCCCCTACCACGCTCTACTGCCTCCCGCGTCTGCTGGTTGCTGAGGTTGGCATAGGGGACGGCACCCAGGCTGAAGGCTTCCCACAGCAGGATGCCAAAGCTCCAGACATCACTCTCTGAGCTGTATCGGCCTGGGGACATGGGGCAGGACAAATGATGTTGGCAGGGGACACACATGTCACCGCTGCCCAGCTGTGCCCGTGCTCCTGAGGGCTGAGGTGCTCAGGGTCTCTGCCTCCCTCCCCAGGACCAGGTGCGTGGGAGTGAGATAGTGCCAGCTGCGGGGTGCCAGGCCATGCCTGGCTCCATCCTGTACCATAATTGAGTGCTTCAGGGGCCGTCCACTTGACAGGGATTTGCTTCATCCCCCCTGTGGAGGCGTAGATGCCATCCTCCTCCTCCCGTGACATCCCAAAATCACTGATCTTCAGGGTGTTCCTCTCCGTCACCAGGCAGTTGCGAGCAGCCAGGTCCCTGAGACAGCCCCAGGCAATCAGCCACGTGCCCAGCTGTCCCTGGGGCTCCACCTGGCACGGGATGGGGTGGTGAGGATCCCAGGGCTCCCTGTCCCACCAGGGCCCACCTGTGGATGCAGTGCTTGCTCTCCAGGTACTCCATGCCGGCGGCAGCATTCTCTGTCATCTTGACCAGCTCCTTCACGCGGAGGTGGGGACCCTCACTGCGCAGGAAGGTCAGGAAGTCCCCCCCTGTGCCCAGATTGCAGAGGCGGTGGGTGCCAGGCAGCGCTGGCAGCTCACCCAGGCGTGGGTGTGTGGGGAGCGTGGGGACGGGGCGCTCACCCTGCACCAGCTCCATGACGATGTAAATGGGCTGTTTCTGCGTGCAGACACCAATGAGCCGCACGATGTTGGGGTGCCTGTACTGCTTGAGAATCCTGTGGGGACAGGATGGGCACTGTGAGTGTAGGGGGGCCCGGCTGCCTTGGGCACAAGCCACCTGTTGCCATCCCCAGGGCACTCTGCCCAGCCAGCCCGGGGACACGGCCCTCAGCACGAGGGTGCTGCAGTCCCAGCAGTGTCCAACAGCTCCAAGAGTGGACAGATGTGACAGCAGAAGCCCACAGCCACACGGACCTGGCTTCCTGCAGGAACTTGGCCTTGAGCTCAGGCGGAAGGGTTTCCCGGCAGGATTTCACAGCAACGGGGGAGTTGTCAGCACGCAGGCGTCCGCTGAACACTTCCCCAAAGTTACCCTTCCGAGACACAGGTGCACCAGGCTCAGCTCACCGTGCGGCCCAAGGCAACCCTTGTCCTCCTGCAGAGCTGTGAGGACACCCCTGCCCTCCTGCAGAGCCCCCAGCACCCCATCTCACCCGACCAATGCGCTCCCCCAGCAGCACGTCCTCATGGTTAAGCACCCATTTGTCCTGCAGTGAACAGACACCCGTGAGCTGCCCCTGGCCCACAGACCCCTGCAGGCCCCCCTCAGGCAGAGCCCAGGCCCAGGTTCCCCTGTCCAGCTGGAGAAGCATGCCTGTGGCCCTCAGCCCAGCCATCAACAGGAGAAAGGAACAGGCAGAACTGGCCCTGCCAGGGGGCCCCATCCTCCTCGCCACTGCCTGTCTCACCTTGGGCACAGCCCTGGCCAGGACAATGCCACTCTTGCGGGTGATGGGCTGCTGGCTCTGCAGGAGGTGCTGGATCAGCAGCGGGATGGTGGGGAAGCTGTCACCCTCCAGCCGAAACATGTTCTGCAGGGAGGGAGGCCAAGAGTTTGTGATGGGCAGGAACCCGTGCCTGCCCATGCAAGGCCACCGCAGCCATCGCCCCTGCTTGTGGTCACTCACACCAACAGCCTGGATGATGAAGTGCCGGGGCTGCCCATCCCACAGCACGCTGAGCACGTACTCCTGCTTGCCCTGGCTCTCCCGCACCAGGAAGTCCCCAGTGCAGGTCAGCAGCTCCTGTACCTCGGAACGTGGGATGGCCCCGTGGTACCAGACCTGCTGGCACAGCGGCTTCTGCACGTCTGGGATTAGGGGCACGGGAGGTGGCAGCTGGAAGGAGACAAGGTGAGCCCAGCTATGCACACTCCTGAGTTGTGCCAGAGGTGGGGCAGCAGGAGTATCTGGAAGCTGTGCCTAGGGCAGGTGGGAGCAGAATCTGGAGATGCTGAAGCAAGGGGGGCTGTGTGGCCAGAAAGGAGAGGACAGGCTCATCAAGGCAGCTGGGCAGAGAGCAGGGTGGCGGGAGGCACCCAGGGACTCACCGAGTACTTTGGGCTGAAGATCCCCGTGATGTGGTTCTTGAGGGTCTCCAGCGCGCTGGCCCCACTCCGCTCCTGCTCCTGGAAGGATGCACGGGCTGTGCACCAGCTGTGCACCCCATCCCTGCAGCTCCCAGAGCGGGCTGTGCACCAGCTGTGCACCCCATCCCTGCAGCTTCCAGAGCGGGCTGTGTACCAGCTGTGCACCCCATCCCTGCAGCTCCCAGAGCACAGGAGGCGAGGCTGACTCACCGTGGAGGAGACGGACTGCCGATCCTCTGGCAGAGGCAGGGCAGGCAGAGGCTCCCTGACGCCCAGCTCTGCCAGCTTGCTGGCCAGCAGGTCCCGCTGCAGCTGCAGCTTGGCCTGGGCACACAGGCAGCCCTCGAGCTGCTGCCGCACCTCATGCAGCCCCTGCCGCCTGCCCAACAAGTGCACCCTGGGGAGGGGAGGGCATGGTCAGCACCCGCTGCCCCAGCCCCTCGTCCCCCTCTGCTGCACCTCACCGCTCCCCGGGGCTCCGGCCCTGCTCCTCATCGTGGATCTCTGCCTTCAGCTCCTGCATCTGCTGCTCCTTGATACTCACGGCCTCTGTGGCGGCCACCAACTCCTCCTCAACTGATGTCAGGCTGCAAGAGATGGGTGCCGACAGTGGGCTTGGCCCCTGCCCCTCACCTGCCCCTGCCCCTGCCTATGGCTAGTCCCACTCACCAGTGCTGGACACTTTCAAGGGTCAGCTCATTCAGCTGCAGCTCCCCCGGCACCAGGTTTTCTGTGTCCTCCAGCAGGCTCTCATCAAAGGACACAGCTGGTGGCATCTCAGATTTGTACCTGTGGGCACCCAGGACAGCTGTGCCTCCACTTGCCCCGTGTTGGCCGCTGCCAGCCAGAGGCAGCAGGGCCGTACCCAGCAGAGAGGCTGCGGCTGCGTGGAGCCATACTGGTGGCACTGGATGAAGCTGCTGTACTCAGTGGCAGGGTCGATGGCCTGGATGGCACTGGCAATCTCCTGGTGCACGGCCAAAAGATCCTCCTGTACCAGGCTGCTGATGCTGCAGTACTCGCTGAGGATCTCCTTTCTGTGGGAGCACTGCTGGTTCTGGGGGGCCATGGGCGTGCCCAGGGGTCGGGAGTGGGGTGCAGGGTGGCAGCAGGGCACAGGATGGGCAGTGTAGCACGGGGTGGGCAGTGGGGCGCAGGATGGGCAGCGGGGCAGGCAGGGCTCTTACAGGACGAGGACCATCTCCTGCTGCAGACCATAGAGGGACTGGTGCAGGCTGGGCAGCACCCGCTGGTAGTGGTGCTGGTGGTGCAATGCCGCCGCCTGCACAGCCAGCACATACTGATTGTGGAGGGCGTGGAGCTTCCAGAGGCTGCGCACATACTTCTCCTTCGCCTTGTCCCGCTCCTTCTCTGTGGAGAGAGGCTGTGGAAAACCCCAACCACCAGCACACCACCTGCCCCAGCACCGGGGCAGGGATCACAGGGTGAGGGCTGGGAGAGGGTCCCAGGGCAGGCAGGGGGACCAAGCCTGGGGTGGTCACACTGTGACACGGAGATGCCCCTGACCCACAGTGTGGTATCCCAAGGCCCCCAGGCTTCTGCCTGGCTTCCTGGGGGCCAGGCTGGGCTCTCCTCTATGCTGCCCAACCCCAGAACCCCCACCCACTCCAGGCTGGGCTGTAGTTTTCACGGAGTGCAGGGTGCTCCAGCCATCCCTGACCCATAAGCGAAGCTGGGAGGTCACGCAGGGGACAGGGGCCAGGTTGGCACCTTTGCTGGCCTCCTGGTACTTGCGCTTGGCCTGGGCGCTGTCACGGGCCAGGCTGCGGTACTGTGCCTTCAGCTTCTCCATCTCCTGCTGTGTCGTCTGGAGAGGGACACAGTCAGGGAGCAGGTCCAGCACATTCTCCAGTTCCCCTGCTGGCTCCAACGTACCCGGCTGTAGTCCTGGCTGAGCTGCTGCCACTGCTCGCTGAAGGCTCTGCGCAGCTGCTGCTTGTCGCGGATGAGCAGGCTCAGCTTGGCCAGCGGCCCCGCTGCCAGCTCCTCCGCGTGCCGCCGCAGGATCTGGCTCAGCGTCTCTGTCCGGCTCACCAGCACCGACCAGGACTGCAGGAAAGGGAGTCAGGGATGGCGTGGAGATGGCATCCTCCAGCACCTGACAGGCTCTGCAGGGCGCAGTCCTACTCTGAGGCATCCCTACCTTCTCGATGTGACCACCATGGTTGCCATGGAGCTGCCAAGTGCTCTCCTGCTTTTCCAGCTGGGAGAACATGTGGTGCAGCATCCCTGCATACTCGCGGTCACTCTTGGCCCGCTGTGACATCCACTTCTTCATCAGCTCCAGGAGGCGCAGCTCCCCATCCTGCAGCCGCAGCAGTGCGCTGTGCCCCTGCGGGCACCACAGCTCCGGCCCGAAGCCCATGGCACCACTGTCCAGCCAGGGGGTCTGCGGGGCACCGGGACAGCCTGAGCCACAGCTGCCGCCCTGCACTGCCTGCACCAGCGGCTGGGCCCTTTGCATTTCACACCCTCCTACCCCATCATCCGGTCTGGGCAGCAGAGATGGCCCTCCCCACCCACTGCAAACAGCCCTGCAACGCCTATTCAAAGCAGCAGGATGAGTGCTCCAAGCTCTGTGGGAGCTGGGGCCTGTGGGGATGGTGCTGGGAAGGAGGAAGTGTGGAGCCATGGACAGCAGTGTCACCTCTGCCATACACAGGGCTGCTCCCCAAGGGCAGCACGGCTGTGCCCCCCACCCAGGGCAGCACCAGCCCCTCCTCTCTAGCAGTTCCAGTCCTGTCCTGCCCTTTTCTACCCCTATGCCCACAGTGTGGGAGTTCCCTGGGGCTGGAACACTGGTGGGAAGCCAGCAGAAGCTGAGGAGGGTTCTGAGCCCCAGAGAAAGGTGCAGAACCTTGATATGTCCCAGCATGCAGGACTCCAGTAAGGCCATTGGGAGTCAAACTGATCCCAGTGGCAGTCCCTGGGTGCCCCTATCCTGAAACAAGAGTGCAGCAGGAGCAGGAGAGTGCTGGGGCACCTCCTTGTGCAGCACAGGATGTCTCCTGGCACAGCCCTTGACCTCACCAAGACCTGCCCCCCCAGCCTTTCAAAGGAATCCCCCTGTCTCTGCTAGTACCTCACCAGGGCACAGTCGTTCCAACCTACATTTGTTGTTGGGTCTTCGTTGTGAGGCTGCAGCTGGCGTCCTGCTGGGGCCGGGGCTGACGCGGTCTGGACCCGGTGCAGCTCCGGCTCCTGGGGAGGAACAGGAAACCCAGTGCTGACCATACAGCCATTGCGAGATTTCCTGCGCTTCCTGCCCTCCCTGCCAGTCCCCACGCCAGCAGCCAGCACACAGATCTGCTGCAGCTAGGCAGTTCCCAGCCCCACCACACCTCCCAGCTGTCTCCCACCAGGGCCTGACACCACCAGGTCCAGCCCTGTAACCAAGGGCTCCACTGCTCCTGTGGAGCCTTCATCTAGCACCAGTCCCACCCAGCAAAGCCCCCTCAGCTGTGCCTGGTCCTGCCTGGCTCCCAGTCCCACTCCATGTCCCTGTGTCTCCAAGAGACTGCAGGACCTGGGGGGTCCCGAGGACTCGGTGTAGCCCCATTGAACTGTAGCCACCCTATCACCATTCCCAAGCCTGGCCCTTGCGACAGGGAAAGGCTGCAGGACAGAGCACCCACTGATGGACATGCAGAGTGCCATGCCCCAGCTCTTGCTGCCAGCCTGCATCCACATAGCCAGGACCACACTGGGCACCTCCCCTTCAAAGGGCTTCCCTGGTGCCGCGGCAGCACTGCCCAGCCCTGGCAGCTGCCACCACCGCTGCCACTGCCCAGCGGCACGGCCCAGGTCCGCTCCACTCAGCTCAGCCTAGCCCCTGCCTGGCTGCTTGGGCCTGAGCCCTCTCCTGTGACTGGCAGGGAGGCTCTGGTGCCACAGGAGTTTCAATGTCACCTGCAGGACACTGCCAGGCCAATTCCACTTTTAGAGGAAGTCAGGGAAAAAGCATGTCAGCCGGGAGCTTTGCTGACTCGCCTTCCTATAGCAGAGCAATGTGGGGTGGCCACATCCTGGAGCAGCCCCAAGGAAGGGCTGCCACCGTGCTGCTTGTCCCACCACCCCCATCCCCTCAGCATCCCCCCGGCAGCGGCAGCGCCGCTCCCCTCCCCGCCTGGCCAGGCTGCTCCCGGGCAGTCAGGGGTGGGCTGCTCTGCGTCTGACCGCAAGGGCAACAGCTCTCTCTGGAAGGCAGATTGCTGCCCGGCCCCAGCCCCGCCTCGGGAGAAGAGGAAGAGCAGGGAGAGTGCACTGCAGTCTGTGCCTGCCACGGGGACCGCGCTCCTGACCACAGGAAGCCGCTGCGGCCCAGGCACAGCGAGGCCGAGCGACTCTGCAGAGAGGAGCTGCCTCTGTGACGGAGCGCAGCCACAACAGGCTCTTTTGTGGGGCTCGGTGAGGCTGCGCTGGGCTGTGTCTGCAGCTTGGCCACAGCACGAGTGGGTCCCAGGTCCAGCCAGGCCATTCCTGCACCAGGGTGGTGCTACACACAGGGGCTGCAGCCAGGGCCCAGGCTCTGGTGAAGGGACTGACCCTCGTGCTGTGGGAAAGGGGTGCTAAGTCCCCAGGCTTTTAACACGCACACACACCCATGCAGCCCATTTCTGAATTAACTGCCCTCGATGCACGTCCCCATAAGCAGCTGTTTCCCCTCGCTCAGGTGAGGGACATCCCCTGCCTGTCCCCACCACATCTCCTGTCCACAGCCAGGAAAGGGCAGTCCCTGGCCCTGGGGAAGGTCTGGGCAGGGCTCCAGCCCACCTGCAGCGCACCTGCAGAACAGATCTGGGTGCCCCTGAGGCCCACAGTCTCCACGGCCAGGCCACTGCCCCAGCCGGGCACCCACGGCACACAGAGCACAGGCAGCGGAGCTGGTTTGCATAGTTCTGAACATTTAATAACTCAGTCTCTCTAGCGTTATATCCACATCCATTAAATTAAAAACAGGCTCAGGAGGCAGCTCCCGGCTGATTAAATTACAAGAAAAAATTACTGTGCACCAAAAAGTTGTTATAGAAAAATAGTCCTGTGGCCCCTGGCCAGCGGCTCCATCCACGGCTGGCCCCGGTGTGCGGCGGCGGACGGCAAAGGGGCGCGTGGCACTGGCCCCCAGCCCACGGGGAAGGGGCAGCAAGGGGAAGGGCTCCAGCGGGGAGCAGAACAGATTGTCACCAAGTGAGGGCAAGGCACGTTGGGGGGCTAGGGCTGCAGGAATGCTGGGCACTGCCCAGCACAGGCAGGACGCAGGCAGAGCTGGGGCAGTGCTGGCACTGGTGCTACCTGACAGTCCCAGCCAGCAGCACCTACAGCCCTCCCCAGGGGCAGAACACAAGGGGCCCAAGGCAGCCCCCCAAAGCAGGGACTGTGCGAGGGGTCCCTGCCAGGCTGTGGGCTGTGCCATGGGCACAGGGTCAGGTGGTGCCCAGCCTGATGCTCCGCGGTGCCAGGGCTCCTACCCGCTGCAGGCAGCGGCGGTGGGATGGGCAGGCAGTGGACAGCAGCAGCTGAGGCCTGGCCATTATTGCTGTCGAAGGGCACGGGTGGAAGCAGACAGGCCCAGGGGAGGCGGCAGGGAGCTGGGACACAATGAACTGAGCCTGGGATGCAGCTCCGCACGGGCTGAGGGTGGGAGGGGCAGGGGGATGCTGTGACACAGGCTGGGCTCAGCCCTGCCACAGCCAGCCCACCTTGAGCCATGGCAACCCAGGGATTTCACACGCTGCCCATCCTGGAGAACTCACAAGATCCCAAGCAGCAGCCGTATAATCCAGCATGGGAGACACTGCTGCCAGTGCAGGGCCAGGAAGTGTTGGGCCCCACTGCCACCAAACACCCCGGCATGGGGCACAGGATGGACGCAGGGCCACGAGAGATGGTGCAAGACTGGGACGGTGCTGTGCTGGGGATGGTGCCTGCAGGACCATGCCTGGCCACCCAGACTAGGGCTGAGGGATGGTGCCAGTGGGTGGGAGCCCCAGGCTGCTGCAGTGCAGGAAGGGGACAGGGGCAGAGTCCAGGGCCCCTCAGCCTCACCTGCCCCAAGCCTGCAGTGCTGGGCAGTGAGGAGGGAGGGGCAGGAGGGCTCATCAAAGGGCACTTTGGTCTCTGATGAAGGCAGTCCTCTCGCTGTGGGCCTCGTAATCCTCACCGTCCGACTCAGAGGGACCCTCCTCCTGCCAGATGTCAGAGGGGAGCCCCTTGTAGGAGATGATCCCGCTGTCCAGGGCATACACCTTCACACCCCGCAGGCTGAAGCCTGAGCGTGCTTGCAGCACCAAGAAGATGGTGACAAAGATGATGACAATGAGGATGCAGCTGAGGCTGGCGATGAGGACAGGCAAGTTGACCGGAGGGGGGGCCTCAGCTGGTCCTTCGCCATCTGCCAGGGCAGGGGACGCACGGCTGCTCTGTGTCTGGTGGGAGCAGGAGAAGTCCAGGCTGCTGAAGTGGGAGTGCGCAGGACAGGTGAGGCACTGGTTGGGGCCAGGTCCCGCACAGGTGGCACAGGAGGAGTGGCAGGGCAGGCAGAGGTGGGGTGCAATGGGCTCCACGCTGTTCTCCAGGTTGTAGTGTGTGCTCTGGACGCCCGGTGCGAAGCCAGGAGGGCAGCGCTTCAGACAGCTCTTCTGGTGCAGGTAGTACCCCTCCTCGCAGACTGTGGGACAGGCAGGGTCAGCTGGGCTGCGGGCTCCTGCGCCCACATTCCCCCCCTGCTGTCCCCACACTCACCCACACACGTCTGGCTGGGGGTCAGGGTCTTGCAGCCACTGCTCTCCAGCTGGTTGGAGAGGCTGGGGGACTCGGTGGCTGTCCCATACAGCACGAGCGTGAACTTGGTAAGCGTGCCTGCAACAACGCAGGGTGAGGACCACAGAGGTGCCCCCACGACCACCTGTGCCCATGACAGGCACAGGGAGGGGGCTCACGCTGGTCCCCCATCCTGGCTGCCAGGGCACAGCAGGGTTGTGCCCACCACCTGGGAGAGAGTCTCTTGTGGGGCCATGACCCTGCACAGGACTCCCAAGGGGCAGGGGGTCAGGTGAGCTGGCATGGGGTCTCCTTCTGCCTGGACTGCCCCAGAGGGGCTGCAGCACCATCCCACACGCGCAAGTCCAGCCTCTCCCCAGCCACGTCACCCTAAACATCCAAGATGTTACTGGCCCCTCAGCTCAGGAGCAGGGGCGGGGGGGAAACTGGGTGACTACACAGCTCACATCCCAGACTTGGAGGGAGGCAGTGGACAGGGAAGCACTCTCCTACCATAGTTCTTGGCATCACTGGTGTTCTCAATCTCCAGCACCCACTCCCCAGAGGGGTCCTCATCCCACGAGTGTGTTGTCATGAAGGCCCAGTCATTGAAACCATCGGCTGAGAAGTCATGGGGCCTGAGCAACAAAGGCAAGATGTGGCTGTCAACACATCCCAGACTCACCAGGGGCCAGCCTGGGGCATGCCAGAGCCCAGCACGTACCTGGCAGCCAGCAGGGTGGAGCGGGTGCCCATGGGGCTGACCAAGTGGATGGCCAGGTCCCCCCGGCGGTTGTAGGACAGCGTCAGCCTGGCCTGAGCGTGCTCCAGCCGGCTGATGTAGTTGGCTTTCCCCAGGCAGGCATCCACCTTCCGCCGTACCTCGAGACGTTTCCCAATGTCCCTGCCAAGGACAGGCAAGTGTGAGGCCAGTCCCACACCAAGGGGACAGACCACACTCCCCATTCCTTGCTGTGGGGCTGTGCAGCTGTCCTGGGGACCAGGCACCAGGACAGCTAGAGCGGGAATCAAATCCGCAGTGGGTCAGAGTGGCACCACCACTGTACCATTCCCAGAGATGTGCAGGCAGGAGAAGGGGTGCCCCAGCCCCTGGGCATGAGGGGTGGGAACTGCGCTGCCCAGTGCTGCCTCCTCAGGCGCTGCCACACATGAGCCCTGAATAGGCCCTTTATTCACACACCACAGGCCAGCTACACCCTGCATGGCCCAGCCAGGGATGGGATGGGATGGGCAGAGCCGTCCCCATCCTGCTGCTGGCCTGCGGCCGCTCCCCCCACAATGCCAGCACAGGATGTGCCTGCTGTATCCACACAGGGCTGGCTCCCCAGGAGGGTCAGGGCAGGGCCCAGCACTAGCTCCCTTCATGCACAGCAACATGATCTCCCCACCCAGGAGCCCCGAGGGAGTGCCCTGTCCACAGACAAGACTGCACATGCTGCACTGTGGCAGCAGCAGCAGCCAAGCAGGAGTCAAAGGAGCTTCTGTCTGCCCCCTGAAAAGCCCCTCTGTCCAGGATGACTCGTGCTGGCTGCACCCCAACCGCAGCGCCCCAGTCTGCCCACACTGACTGGCCCAGCCCATGGCAGGGAGGCTCATCAGTGACGCCAGAGCGGGATGGCTGGAGGCGCCTTTCCCAGCTCTCCCCAGGCTCTTGCAGGAAGATGCTCCAAGGGTCTCAGCAGCAGTTCAGTCCCTGAGATTCTCCCCACTCCCTGCTCTGGGCCCAGAGGCTCTCAAGCTCCTGTGCAGAACAGACGCTGAGTGATCCTCTCCTGAGCTCACCAGCCCATACCTGGGCTCTGCAAGGATGTCAATGACACACTTCCTCTGAGGTCCCACCGTAGTCCAGTTCTTGGCCAGGTTCACCATGGCCCCAGCATCCAGCAGGCCGTAGCCATATGAGTGGCTGACTGTGGACAAAGAGGGGGTCAGCACCGCTCCTGGGGGTACCCAGGGAGGGATGTTTGCCTGGCCATGCTGCATGCTCCCTGGGCCCTCCTGCCTCCTTCATCCCACAGGGCTGCCAGGGCACTGTGCCTCAGCACCCCAAGGCCAGTGGTACATGTGGGACTGGGAGACCCCGCTCCCATCCCAGCACCCCGGTACCTTTGCGGCCAACGCCGTTGGTGACCCAGTCATTGGCATTCAGGTGAGCTGGCTTCGAGGTCTGCACCACCAGGTGCTGCATGTCCCGCCACGTCAGGTTCTTACTACAGGGAGACATGGAGCTCAGGTCAGTGCTAGCTCCTGCTGGCCCCAGGCAGGCCCACGTCCAGGTGCAAGGGGCAGAAACAGCCATCCCCCCATCCATCCCTTACTTGGCTTCCAGGGCGAGGGCGATGATGCCGGCGGCCAGGGGTGCTGAGGCTGACGTCCCCGTGTGCAGCTCGGTGCACTTCTGTCTGAGGTCAGTCGTCACCTGCGAGGAGGAGGGCCAGGGCAGGAAATGCTGCAGGCACATCCCACCCCCTGAGCCCCTGGCCTGCGGACAGCAGCAGCCCCCACTCACAATCTGCTTCTCATTCTGGTTGCCGCTGCTGTAGGTGGTGGCGAGGGTGGAGGAGCAGGCCTCGCTGTACCAGGGCACGTTGCCGTACTGGGTGGTGCTGCTGATGGACAGCGTGTAGATGCTGTTGGTGTAACCGTCACAGTTGCAGCTGTCATGCTCGCGGCCCCCATTCCCAGACGCCCAGACGAAGATGGAGCCCAGCCCGCCTCGGCCCTAGCAACAGAGGCAGGGTGAGGGCAAGCATCAACACTGCCACACACAGGAAACCCCAGGCTGGAGCTGGGGACAGGCAGATGGCGCCAGCCTGAGTTGAACAGACAGAGCAAATGCAGCTGGGACATGAGGGACAGCATGACACCCCAGTCACAGCCCACCAACCTGGGTGCCCTCACCACCACTGTGCCTATGGAGGGTGCCCAGCACCTCGTCAGAGACTCCAGGGCTGTCCCAGTGTGTGACACACCAGGCAGCAGGAGGCCCAGACAATGTGAGGCTTCCAGGAGCCCAAGTCTTTTTCTGCTCAGAAGTCACCTGGCCTGACTCTGTCTGTGTGGGATTGCAGAGCCTGGCAGAGCTGTGGGAGCCCACAACACAGTCCTGGCCATGTCTTGGCACCCAAATGTGGCAGCTACCCTCGCAGAGGACGTGACAGAGTCAGCATGGCACCACATGCATCTCTCTGTAAGGAATCCTGGGCAGAACATGACAGCTGCCCAGCTGGGCAACACTGACAGCACAAAGGGACAGTGGGGGACGATGGGTGCAGGAAGCGAGGGTGAGCACCTGGCACAAAACCAGAAAAGAACCAGGAGAGGGCTTGGGAGAGCAGGGAGAGAGCATGCCACACAGGAGCCCTCACAGAGATAACACCACACGGGAGGAGTCCTGACTCAGAGCCATCACACAGGAAGAACAAGAAAAACTAACAGAGCCTGATCCTAGAGATGGGCTGGAAGATGGCTCATCCTGGGAGGGCCAGGGTAACACCCAGGGCAGGCAGAGGGAAGGGAGACCCGGGAGAAGGGCAGGATTGAGGCCAGTGCTCCTCCAGCAAACCCTCCTTCTCACCTGGCTGACCCCACGGAAGAAAGCCTCCTCTGCCAGCCGGGCCGGGCCATCCACAGTCTTGCCATCGTCCTCAGGGCCCCAGCTGGCACTGTAGATGTGGATGTGGTTGGGGTTGAGACCCAGGGAATGGGCCTCCACAGCATCTGTCACCTCCCCATCCAGCATGCGCACTCCTAGGGCCAGAGAGCAAACGTCACCGGCGACCGGCCGGGGCAGAGCGGCCATGGTGCTGCCGCTGAGAGCCCCCAAACCCTGCTGCCACCTGTGCCACGGGCTGTCACAGCTGCTGCAGCCAGCAGGGCCAGGGTCCCCAGCTCAGCTGCTGCTGCAGCCACTCAACACCCCCAGGAGCCGGCGCAGGGCAGCACCCACCTCCGATCCTGGCGTTGTACGCCACGCCAACTCCACAGATGCCGTTGTTTGCCACAGCAGCCACTTCCCCAGCACAGCGCGTGCCATGTCTGCAACCAAAGGAGGATGAAGCATGCTCAAATAGGGTGTGAGGAGCACAGGGGTCAGCACAGGCTGCAGCCCCAGCAACCCCCACCCGGGCTGCCTCCTGTCCCCTCGGACCAGGTAGCCAGCGAAGGCTCCTCCACCTACCCTCCTGCTCCAGAGCCAGGGCACTGAACAGCCCACACTGACTCTGGGCAGAAAAAGGATGCTGCTCACGTCAAAAAGGGAGGTGAAGGGTTCCCCATGGGGCAGAAGTATGCCACCAGCCTCACAGCTTCCAGCAGCCCATGTGGGGTGGTACTGCACCAGGTCCCTGCCACACTTAGGCTCTGTGTCTTCACCCCTCCCTCCTGCCTCACCTGTTGTCATTCATCTGCGTGTAGCGGGGCTGTGGGTCCGGGTCCTGGTCATTGACATCAAAACTTGCCCCTGGGTCCTGGAAGACAAATTGGACACTTGGAGACTGTCTACCTCAGCCACCAAGCCCCACTGCCCTTACTCCACGGCATGAGGCTGAGCTGCTGAGCAGGATGGGCAGGCTCCAATCCCATCTCCATGTCCCACCATGGTGGGCACCAGCCCTGTACCTCAGAGCTCTGGGGTTGCCCCGCATGGACACAGCTGCCCAGACCAGCGCCCATGGCACTCCACCCCGCACCATCACCCAAACTCACATAGTTGGCCTCCAGGTCAGGGTGGTTCTTCTCAATGCCGTCATCCAGGATGGACACCACGATGCCCTTGCCCGTGTATCCCTGTTCCCAGGCCTGACGCACGTTCAGGTCCCGCTGGTTTGTGTTGTACTGCCAAGAGAAGCCTTGGCACTAGGAGATGCACCCAGGCATAGCCACTGTGATGGGCCCAAAACCCACCCAGCTCTCACCCCGCTCGTCTGTGGGTTGTAACAAGGAACCTTAGAGACCTGGGCACAAGGCTGGGCACAACTAACTGAGAAGGGCTGCTCTGAAAGCAAGACTGAACCCCAGCCTATGCTTGAGTCCCACAGACAAGGCACTCTTTGCAGAGATCAGGCTTGTGCTCAAGCTCCAGGAAGCAGGCACAGGCAGGGACCCATTCCTGGGCTAGGCAAAAGGCTGTACCTCCTAGTCCAGCCCTGGGTCCCCCACACGCCCTCCCAGCATTCCAGCCAGGAGCCACAGCTCTGTGAGCAGAGCCTCCTCCCTGGGGTGTTCCCATAACACAGCACTGGGCAGCTGCCCCAGGCTTTCCCCCTTCTCCTCCTCCTCCCTCCTGCCAGGCTAGCAGCAGCTGCTGCCTGACAGCAGTTCCTAGGTTGCCACACCTGTGTCCCCAAGCTCACAGCCACAATCATGAGCACAGGCCCCCTTCTCACCCGACACTCACCAGGTACCACTGCTGTGGGAACTTAGGGTCCGTGGGCTCCATGAACACGTCTCGTTTGGTCCTGCGCTTTGCCACCTGCTGCTCCAGCCACTGCACCTGAGGGCAGAGAGGGTGTGGGGTCCCCCGCCGACCCCTCATGACCCCAGCCCTCAGCCTGCCTGGAGGGGCTCTCCCCAGGAAGCTCAGTCAGCTCTCGCCTGGCAGAGTACTGGACCTGTCAGAGCTACTGCCACCCCCAGTCCGCCCCTCCAGGCCCCCCTCCTGGCTGTGCCCTGCAAAGGCTGTGCTCCAGTGGAGGGGGACGGTCAGAGCGCCAAGCTCCGCTGGGACACGGGCTGCCAAGAGCTGCCACGCCACACCACACGCCTTCCAGGGCCTGGGCTGAAGCCAGAGGGTGGGGAAAACAGCAGCCCCCACACACCACTGCTCTGGGATCTGTTTATTGCCCTGCACACCTTGTCCTGTCCCAAGTACACAGAGCTCTCCTGGGGACAGAGGCTCTCCTGGACCCTGGCACTGCAACAACCCACAGGCCACTGACACTGGGCTCCACCAACCCCCTGCCCTTGCCAGACATGGGGTGGGCTCCCACCCCCTCTGCCAAGGAATGGTTAAGGCAGCTCAGCCGTGTCCTGTGCCCAGCACTGGCTCACGTGCCCTTGTGAAGTGCCAGGACCAAAGTCAGGCCCTGCTCTCTCGTACCTGGGGCTCCCTGGCCAGGCGGCTGTGCCAGGGCTGGTGAGGCGACAGGGAACGCTTGGCCACGCCGCGGTGCCGAAAGTGGTAATAGTCACCAAAGATCTGCAACAGAGAAATGCTGCTCGTGGGACAGCCCTGACAGCCTGGTCTCTCCAGTCCTCTACACCCCGTGTGTGCAATCTGAGCTCCAGGGCTGCCATGCACGGGCTGGGCCCCCACTCCAGAGTGGTTGGTATTATGTCCGGTACTCTGGGCAGGACCGCCTGTGAGAAGCTGTGGCAGCTGGGGACAAGGCAGCTGGGAAGACCCTGGAGTAGCAGAAATGCAGCTGCTGTGCACCTCACCCTCCTGCAGGTCCCCACATGGCAGCAAGTCTAACATTGTCCAAAAAAACTGCTGCCCTAGCAGGAAGGCCCCAGGCAAGCAGTGGCAGAGAGGGACAGGCCTCTCAGAGTCAGCCTGTGAGAGACACCAGACTCAGAAGACAAACCCACTGCTTCTCCCCCAGTGCCACCCAGCTCCTCCTGGAAGAAGGTCCCAATGGCTCCAGGCCCCACACTCCAGGTGGTCCTAGCCAGGGCAGGGTCTGCACCAGCCTCTGCACCTCTGGACAGGCTGCTGGCTGCTCCCCAGGTGCCCCACTGGAACACCCACCTAGTGCCAGCCTCTACCTGAGGCACAGCCAGTTTCAGTGGGGGAGAACAGGGGGCATGCGGGCATCCAACCCCAGCGGGGTCCAACTCCCACTGCCAAGCAGCCGTGCTGTCCTCACCCTGCTCCACTCCCATGTGAGGAGGACAGCCCAGAGTGGGACTCCAGCACAGCCCAGCTGGGGCAGGACGGGAATCCAGGACAGCTGGTTGGGCCAGGAGGCCATTCTGCCGCCCAGATGGTTATTTTTAAACCCCAAACCCTCTCCAGTGCTGTCATTTCCGTGTCCCCTCTCGCACATCCTGGGGCTGACGGACACAGTGGCCCCACCCTGGTTGCCCAGGGCCTCCCAGCCCAGCAGCCTGCGCTAACTGGGGAGAAGGGGACAAGCACGCACAGAGCAGCTCCCTGTGAGCCACAAAGCCCAGGCAGCAGCCACAGGCAGGATCCAGCTGCCCAGGCTGTGCCAGAGCTGGAGGGGCTGGGCTGCAAGGGCTGTAGGAATATGAAGACATCTCAGCCTTCTCCATCTCAGGTTGCCCCAAAACAGTCTGTTTGGGGCTAACAAACCTCCCCAGCTTATTAGAGCTCTGCAGATGTGCCGCCAATTTGGACAGACTGGGCCAAGCAAGGTGCACCCAGGTGAGCACCCTCAGGCCCAGGGCAGCAGTCAGCTCTCCCAGGATCCATTTCATCCCGAACCCTGGACCCATTCCTCTGGCACACCGTGTTCCCCAGGATGCCTCTCTGTTCAGAGCCCTTGAGGACGTGTCAAGGTACAAAGCCTCTGCACAGGGCTGGTGGTGGAATGCAGGCTGGTTGCTCTCCCTCAGCATCCCTCACTCCCTCCAGGGGTATGGACAGAGCCCAGATTGTTCCTGCACACAGATTGCAGTTCTGACTGGTCATCCACCTGGATTAGGTCTGCACTGACACTGTGGTGGCAGCCAGGAGCTGGCCAGCCCACACACTTCCACCCTAATCTTCACTGTCCCTGTCCTCAGCAAGGACAAAGCCACCCCCCAGCACCACGTGTCCCTGGTGCCAGTTCAGTGCTGCTGCCTGACCCCTGGCCACAGCTCACAACTACCCCGGCCAGTCCCAGGGCTAGGAGGCTGCCTGTATGCCTGACCATAGCCCCTGGAGTGGAGCAACATGCTGGACCTGCAGCCCAGTGGTGTGGGAGACAGGACCACCCCCTCCCAGGATGGCACTGTCCTGTCAACACAGCCCAGGGATGGCACCATCAGTGTCCTTTCCCAGTGACCCCAATCCCAGCAGTGGGGGGCAATGCCTGTGCCCCCTTCTCTGCACAATCCCAGCAGTGGAAACCCCTACAAACCCACCTCACTGCCACATGCAGCCCCCACCTCTCTCTGACCCACGACCCCCCACTGTCCCCTGTGTCCTCCTCAAGCCCTCCCCAAGGCCACTAGAGCCAGTCATGGGCCCTCTCCCCAGGTGCCACTGGCTCCTATTCCATAGGCAGCGGCATAGCCACAGGTATGCCAGGACAGCACAGCTTTGGGGACAGTGTCCAGAGCCCAGGCTGAGGCCAGGATCCTCTCAGAGAAGGACACTTGGGCCCTCTTACTGGGGCACTGCCAGATGCACCCAGTTCCCCCACTCCCAGCCTGGCTGCATATCCTGTTCCAGTGGCACACACCCCCAGGAGCAGCAGTCCAGAAACCTGCAAGGGAAAGAAAGCCCCAGGCTCTTTCCAGCCACACTCTTCCCACTGGACTGCCACGACCCGTCTGCAAAGCCCTGGCCAGCAAACCTGGTCCCGCAACGCAGACAGTGGGACAGGCTCCAGAACGCGAGAAAACATGCCCAGACCAGAAGCTCCTGCTACAGCCTGGGCTGCTGCAGCATGTGGGGCTGTGCTCACAAGGGCAGGCTCACTGCTGTGAGGGGATGGGGAGCCAGGAAGAGGTGCCAGCCTCCAGGCGCAGAACCACGGTGCGGGGAGAAGACAAGGGCAGAGCTGGCACAGAGCCTCTGTGGCTCACAGGGATGGAACTCATGACAGGCCTGGGCTCTCAACTGAAGTACAAGGCCCTGCACTGTGGAGATGAAGCCACAGAAGCAGTGCCCCTTGGCCCTCACAGCCAGGCCTGGGACCAGGCACCACAGCATGATGGGGAGCACTGCCAGGAGCAGGCTGATGGCACCTCACCACCATCCCCACTCCAAGGGGTCTCATCAGACATCCAGGCTGGTGGGACATGGCACTCTCCCAGTCCCCTATGCATGGCAGCTGCCTTGGCCTGACAAGTTCTTTCCCCTGAGACCTGCTCTGAGCCACTTCCACACTGACAGCAGCTGCCTAAGGCAATGCCATGGCCCACCCAGCACAGACACCCTCACTGGGGTCTAGCCACAACCCCCACAGTTCACTCCTATGACACAAGTCCCAGAGGGCCCAGAGTACCCAGTGCCCATGCAGGACTCCTTTTGGGTGGCAGGACAAGGTCCTGCTGGCTCCTGCAGCAGCCACCCTCCCACTGTTCCCAGCAGCCACGCACAGCGAGGTCCTGACACCACAGCCACAGTTGTGCAATTTCCTCTGGGATTTCACCCTGCACTTCCTTCCCAGAGAAACAGCTCACTCCCAGCACAGCCACGCACACTGCCTGGTCGCTGGCTGACAGCAGGGAAAGCTGAGAGCTGGGGGGACCTGCTGACACACCTTCTGTCAAGGACAGCTCAGGAATAAGAATACACAGCTGCTGTCAGACCCCTCTGGGGACAGCTCAGAGGCGCTGCTGCTGTCCCACTGAACCAAGGCCATGCTGCACTGGGCAGCTTGCTGTGGGGAGCAACAGTGGAATCTGGAAGCCTTCCCCATCCATCATCACACAGCACTTCCAGTCCAGCTCCTCATGCTAGGATGGGCTTTTCCTCCTTCCCCATGCAGCAGGCAGCGTGCCACACCATGTCACCAGTGGTCCCAGTGACAGGGGGAGACCCTGGTTCCATACAGGTAACTGCCACCATCGAGTCAAGGCACCAGATGCTGGAAGGCCACAGCAAACAGGCTCAAACACAGTGGCCCTGCTGCCAGAAAGAGCAGGCCCCAAGCCAGCTCTGGGACTAAGCTCAGCGCCTGCCCAGACCACGTCAGAGAACACTAGTTCAGTGAGAAGAGGGAAGCAGGAGACTTACCGGGCCTAGGTTGAGGAATCCATGCTTCCTGGCCAGCCTGTCAGCCTCCTGGGGTCCTGCAGGGACGAGCACAGCCCAGGTGTTGGTGTAAATATGCTGGGCCAGCACCTCCTGGTCCAGGAGAGAGAGGGCAACCACCAGAGTCCAGAGCAACAGCAGCGAGCAAGGCCTCAGATCCATCAGAGTATCGGGGTTCCTCGAGCTGGGGAACAGGAGGGTCCTGGGAGAAGCAGGTCCAGCAGCCTCCCAGCGTCAGCACTCCGAGGCACACCGGCCTCTCTGCCCTACTGGTCCCAGCTCAGCCCAAGGCCACATGGGGCCAAGCCCACAGAAGCACGGGAACAAACCATCCAGGACAGAAGCACGATCTGCAGAGACAGGACAGAGGTCACACCCAGGGCACCTTTCCTCAGACCTCGGGAGGGCAGGCTGCACCTCGCTGAGACGTGGGTCAGCCCCTGGGCACACAGCGCCTGCTGCCCCCCACGGCAGCCGAGGAGCCGCCTGGCTTGGCCGTGTGCCCACATGTCTGCTCCTGCGCGGAGGTGCTGTTTACCTTGCCTATTAGCCAATGTTTGCTTATAAACACAGAGAATTAACCAGGAGGAGAGGAGGGCACCAAAGGAGGGGAGAAGCAAGGCAAGAGAGACTGCTGTGCCTCCTGCTGCCACTACCCCTGCTCCAATTGGGATGGGACTATCTGGGTACAGAGGTGGGAGCAACTGAAACGGGAGGCCTGCCTCTCCAGTCCCAAGGGGAGCCCAAAGGAGATGTCCTCAGGTACTGTGCGAGGAATCCCAGCAAAATGAGAGATTGGAAGGAGAAAAGTCAAGGGGAGCTCCTGACGTCCAGCAAACCTGCAGGCTCTCATCTCCACAGCCATTGACCAGGCAGTGCCTGGCAGCCATGGCAAGCGCTGCACTGCCTGTCACCAGCAGCAGCTCAGATCTGTCCTTCCTCTGGAGCACAACATGGTGACACCGGTGTGACTCATCCCCGCAACCCGGTGGAACTAGGACCAGGAAAAGGGGCACACTGTCACCTCCAGCATGAACCCAGGGATGCCCAGGAACAGCTCATGCTTTGTGGGACAGCAAACGCAAGAACTTGCAGGGAAAGAGCAGGGAATGACCCACTCAGTGTAAGGGAGCCCAAGACATGATGGTGCCAGGGTGAGCTCCACACTCGGAGTTCCAGAGGGACCCTGGAATATCTGGTCATGCTTCAGAAGCAGCTGGGAAAGAGAGAGCCGGCAGTGCCCAGAGGGGCCACATTCCCCTCCGTCCAGAAGTGGCCACAGAGAGCTGGCAGCCTGCGGCAGCGCCACAGGAGAGAGCTCCGAGCAGCCGCCGGAGACCCGCCAGAGGCTACACACAGCAGTGCAGCGACCCTGGCACAGCGGGGTTTCCCTATCAGCCACACCTCGGCCAGCCTCGGACCGGACCGCCCCGACAAAGCGCCCAGAGCCGCGAGCACCCGCCGGAGGCTGTACGGGAGCCCCGGGTGCCAGACTGTCAAGGCCCTCAGCACAGTACGGCACAATAGAAAACTATCTGCCGTGGTCCACCAGCGTACGTGCCAATACCTGGCACCCAGGCCGGGCTATTTCCCCTCGTTGGTCCCGACGCCGGCAGCCGTCCCGCTCCGGCGGTGACCGCTGCACGTGGGGCCACTCTGGCCGCCGGCGGACAGCCCGGATCCCGCGGCGCCTTCCCGCTGGACCCGTCGCCAGCGAAGCACCGCGTGCTGGGACGGCCCGGCCGCCGCACCCAGCCCGGAGCCGCGCTCCCGGCTCCGCACCGCGGCCCGGCCCGTGCCCGCCGCCCAAGGACCCAGCCCCGCACAGGAGCAGCCCAGCGGCCCCGGGCTGAGCGGCGGGCCCGGGCCTGCATGCACGGGGCGGCTCCGGCGGCGGAGCTCCGGACGGCGGCGGCCGGGCTGGAGCCGGGGCGGGACGCGGCCTGGCTGCCCTTCGGTCTCCCGCGGCGGCGGCTCCGGCTGCCCCCGCCGCAGCTCCGAGCGCGGCCTCCCGGCTCCCCGCTCGCTCCCGGGGACCGCCGCGCCCGCACATCCCCGCCGGCAGCGCCCTAAGCCTGGGGCTGCCCAGCGGCTGCGGCCCCGCGGGTCGCCCCGGGCCCGGCCCCTCCGCCGCCCGGGTCCCGTCCGGCAGGGCCGCCCCAGCTGTCAAACCGCGGTCGCCGGCCGGTCGAGCCGCCCCAGGCCGATGCCGGTCCCGCGTCCTTACCGCGCGGCCTGCCCGCTCCGCTCCGTCCCGTCGGCAGCCGGGCCCGTCTGTCGGCGGCGCCGCGTCACGCCGCGGGGCGCCCGGAGCGCCCGCCCCGGAGCCGGGCCCGGCCCAGGCAGGGGCGGCCGGGGCGGCCGGCGGGGCCGCTTGTTTACGCCGCGCAGCTGTCAGCGCCGCCCGGCCCCGCCCCGACGGCCGAGCCACCGGCCCCGCGCGGCTCCCTCGGCTCGGCACGGCCCGGCCCGGCCCGGCCGCCGCTCTGCCGGGCGCCGCCGGATGCCGTCACCGCCGCCCGCCCCTCCGTCCCGTGCTGCATCGCCGGGTCCGGCACGGACCCCCGGCAACCCCTCCGCGCCGCCCGCCAGCATCGGGGCCGCTCCCCGTCGCCAGTAGCGGGCACAGCCCGGGGCTCTGCACGGCCTCTCTTGCAGCCGAGCATGGGGCTGTCCTTGCCACCCGGGGGTACCCTCTGCCAGCCCAGGCAGGAAACCCGGATCTGCGCCGTGAGAGCCGTGAGCCCCCGCCACGGGCCCGCGGCAGTGACCGGGGGTGTAAGGGTGCCTGCAGTGGAGAGCACACAGAAGATACCCAGTCCCCCACCTGGTGCAGCAAGTGGTGCGTTATGCTGTGACACGGGGCTGGCAGGACAGGAGCCCTGCCAGATTAGCCTGTTCCAGCCCTGGCAGACCCCGGAGTAGAGAGTTCCCCAACCAGGCTGCAGGAATCGCACTTCCCATGAGGCCCATATCGTGGGGCTGCAACCCCAGGTCGGTGTGCAGCAGCCTGACAGAAAAACTGTCTGGTTAGGAATAACACAAGGAAAATCTATCAGCCCCGTTTCAAGAGAGAGACTTCCACCAAGGAGAAAAGGTGAGAAGTGAAACACAGCTTCAGTCATTTGTAAAAAACAACCCACGGTGAGCACGGGACCATGTCATCAGCAACACAAATGCAGCAGAACCCAAAGTGACCTGAACCCAAACTGACCTGAATCCTCCACACTTGCGATGATTCTGGCAGCCCAGGGCAGGAGCAGGTCCTAGTGCTCTTTACAGAGAAAAGGAAGTCACTCAGATACCATGACCGAGATCGTGAAGCATTAGCAATCACACAGGAAACAGTCACCTTGGTAACCAAGATGCTGAGAACAGCCCAGAAAATCTAGCACAGGGCAGGTTGTTGTAGACATCCTTTTCACTAAAATCCTTTCTTTAGGATTTTTTCCTTCTGGGAAGCTGAAGCCCCAGAAACAAGATGTAAACAATAGATTGTCTGCTGCTGTGGAATGCAACAGGTGGGTCTGTGATTGGTCTCCTGTGAAAGTTTTGGTTCAGTGACCAGTCACAGCAGAGCTGGCGTGCGGAGTCTGTCAAGGCCAGCTTGTGTGTTTTCATTCTTTACTTTTCTTAGCTTAGGTTAGCAGCTTCTGGAAACTCTCCCTTTCTTTTTCTTTTTAGTATAGTTTAAAGAGATGTATATATCATAACATAATAAATCAAGTCTTCTGATCATGAAGCCAGATCTACATCTCTTCCTTCACCCTGAAACCCTTGTGACCACCGTCAACAGGCAGGTTGCTGTGCTAAACTGGCTTAGTTCTGCAGGGCAGTACCCTGGCCGCAGGTATTCAGGCTGGGCCAACCCTGGCAGCCAGCCCCAAGTGCTGCACCAGAGACCACCAGCCACAGGGGCTGTGGTGCCCCAGGCCCACCTTCAGGGCCACGGTCCCACCAGGGGGAGAAGGCACCCACCACACAGGCAGCACTCACCCCAGTGTCACTGCAGCATGCTCAGGAGTCGTCCCTGTGAGCTGGCAAACCCAGGCCTGCCCTTGGGGGTACAGGGAGCCAGCTGTGCCCCATGGGGTTATATGGAGGATGCATGGACAGGGGCAGGTCCGGAGCAGTGGTGGGAGGGAGAATGGGACACGGGCTGCCTGCCCCACCCGTGAACCTTATCTCTGGATGCCTCCTTTGGGCGCTGGCAGCCGTGCCTAGGCAGGTGAGGAGCTGCTGCGCAGCCCTGTGACACGCGGTGCTGAGAGGAGCTGACAAAGGGCCCTTGTCAGCACGGGCTTATCGCGGGGCTGCGGGGCAGGCAGGCAGGAAGCACCGCGCTCTTACGCAAACCACTGGCCTGGGACCCGCGCTGACCCCACAGCCCTGCCAAAGAAAACACCTGGCTCAGGAAGCACCTGGCTGCAGGTGGCACAACGCCAGGATGGGGAGAGACCCGCTGCCCCAGCAGCCGCGGGCACAGCTGCAGAAGGAGCAGAGAGGGCCCCCAGCATGGACCTAAGCAGCCGCTGTGCCCCATTGCCTCTCAGGGCTGCCGGGCTCCCTTCTCTGCCCCCAGCCACGATGCAGCCAGGGGGTGAAACAGCGACTGCCACACATCTGCCAGGATCACAAACCCTCCTCTCAGACTTGGGGACCATGCCTGGGGGACCTGCAGGACTGCAGGTGAAAGCAGCTAATGAATGGGCAATAGCAGGAAAAGGGCAGAGAGCCCACACAGAGAAACCAGCAGAGAAAACCAAGTAACAGGCAGCAACAGCAGGCAGAAACTTCTGGATGCACCAAATAAACACCAGGTTTACCCAGCACAGAGCAGCCTGCTCTGCCCCCCATGCCAGCAGAGGCGAGCCCACAGTCCCTCTGTTGTGTTGTCCAGCCTTCTCCCTGCACACATCCTCACACTCTCCTAAAGCTAAGGCTGCAGTCTAGAGTCTCTCTCCAGTCTTTCCCTGGAGTCTCTCCAGTCCATCCCCTCCACAATGGATAGTACCAGCAGGCCCTTTGGTGCCCAGGGAGCTGAGACTGCCGCGGCACAGGCAGGATTTGTGTTCCACAAGGTCCAGCTGGCTCCAGCAGCTCTATTTATCTCTGACTCCCAGACACAACATCTCACTGTGGCCACATGCAGGGACTCAGGCCCAGCCCAAACACCCTGACCTTGTCCTGCAGTACAGCTGCAGACATAAACAGCAGCTACTCAAGGTGAGGTCTGTAACTATCTGCCTTAGGCTTTGTCAGCAGCAGTCCTAATGCTGCCAAGGTATCCATCTACAGCCTAGTCTGGCTCTGCCCCTGCTCTGGGCTGCGGGACGTGCCCTTCCATCACCTGTCCTGTGACAGTACCCTGTCATCACCTGCTGGTCAGGTGCAGGGACAGCCTTGCCCAGCCTAAGTCCATAAGGTGCCTGTGGCACTTGGGGCGTTCCACACAAGTGACACGCACAGGGGCACACGCACACACGGGCAGGGAACACCAGGCTGGGAGCCCACCTGCAGCCCAGCAGTAGGAATGCTATGTGCCCATGGGCTTTGTGGGCTGGGGAGGGGGTGCTCACAAGCACGGACACACAAACCCAGCCCAAAGACCAGCAGGTGTGGCTGGCACAGCACTGAGGGACAGACTGGCCCGTGCTCCAGGCTCACTCATGGAACAGCTGCCAGCCTTCCATGGCCTCACACCAGCCCAGCAATGGGGGGGCTCAGCCCCAGGAAGTGCCTCCCACCCTGCTGAAGCCCAGCTGCCAACTGCCAAGTGCTGTAGGGCCAAGATGTCAGCAGCCACTGCACTGGGGAAAGGGATCACGGGGCAAAAGACTTCACAGTGAGGGGCATCTTCCTGCCATGGCCTCCAGCACCTGGAGCCACAGAACTGAGCCAGGCTTGAAGGCATTTCCCTGTTTGCCCAGGTCTTTAGTTTAGCTTCACCTGAATGGGACAGTATCTGCTTTGTGTGCAATCCCCAAGCTTCCTCATAGCTGTGGCCAACTGCTCCTCCAAGTCCTGTAAAAACTTATTCCTTGCCACGTGGCACAGGAGTCACCAGGTGGGAACACACTGTGACAACCCTCAACATTAACAACATAAACACAGAGTGGTGCTCTGGTTGTCACTTGGCTGCAAAGGCCAGAAGCACACCAACAAGCACACAGATCCACTCTTGCTCGTTCCTGGCAGAGGCTGTAGGTGCTCTAGGATTATAAAGGCACTGATGCCTCAGTTGCTCAGGCAAATCACCAGCTTCAGAGCATAATTTCTGCCTGCAGCAGAAACAGGTCTGTATGGAGGGCACTGCAGGGATACCCTTCCCCAGAACTAGAGCAGGGACTGAGTCAGTGCTGCAAGGGACTGGGCCCACTGCCCCCATGCCTGGATCTGCCCAGCCCCGGCATCTCTGTAGACCAAGGAGAGTCCTCCAGGAGAGAGCCAACCTCCGTGGCGGCTTTGGGACCTCTGCAGCCACTTCTGGGACCAGACTAGGGTGGTATTGCTGCAAAAAATTGGGTCTGCTCTCCCCTAGACTGGCTGCAGGAGATGCTGCCAGAGGGACATCTCCCAACCCAGACCAAGGACACCAAAAGAAAAACACGTCCCTGCACTCCCCTAGGGATTGTGCTCCACTGCTGACCCAGCAATTGGAAAAGCACATGTGCCCTGGCCTTTCCTGGCTGCCAGAGCTGGCCTCACCCCACAGGGCCACTGCCACACAAGCACGAGAGCACCTGCTCTGCTACTGCCCGTGAACTGTTAAAGCATGGCTCTGCTCCCCTGCTTCCTAAATTTCCCTGCCAGCTAGCAGATTTCATGGAAGATAAAAGAGGGTTTCCTCTTCCTTTCTTCGTAGAAGCCAGCAGAAGGCGGCAGGCAGAAAGTGGCAGACGTGGCAGTAGTGGCTTGTGACGCAGTTTTACCAACTTAAGAGAAACGATTATCTTCTGCGGCAGGATGCGCGCCCGGGGACATCCCGCACCAGCCGCCCCCGACGCCGTGGGACCGCGCAGCCCTCGGAAGCTGAGACCTGCTGACACAGGCAGCACCCGGCTGCTCATGGAAAATCCCCAAGAAGCAGCCGGGGCCCCAGCCTTTCCCCACAGACACTTTACCACACCCACGCCAGGGGGACTCCCGGGAGCTGCCCCAGCCTTGCCGAGCAGCACGGCGGAGGTCCTGCCCCGCCGCAGCAGCCGCGCCTCCCGGCGCTGGCCAGGCCGGGGGCTCCGGGGGCCCGCGGCGGGGCAGGAGCTGTCTGTCCTTGCTGCCCGGGACTTGCTGGAGCCGGCTGGCAGCGGGCAGAGCAGGGACACTGGGGCCACGGCCGGCTCCGGCTGTCGGGAGCACGGGCGGCCGGCCGGCTGTGCCGCGCCGCAGGGAGGAGCTGCACGGCTTCAGCAGCGGCCGCGGCCACCGAGCCCCGCTCCGCCCCGAGCAGCCGCGCTGGCAGCGGGCACGGCGCAGAGCCCCCGGGCCCGCTGTGCACCAAAGCGACCGGCGGTTTTCCCCGGCTGTGGGAGGCAGTTCGGCACAGGAATTTACCGGGGGACGTTCCCCCGGTCAGCGAGTTGCGGGTGACCCTGAGCGCTCGGTGTTCCAGCAGCGGCCGGCTCAGCTCCAGCCCCGCATGGAGCGCTCCCTGCACAGAGGGACGGCCGGACCTGCAGAGTCCCGGCCCCGTTCAGACACGGCCGGAGGCGCCCGGCGAGTCACCCCCGGGCGAGCAGCAGAGCGCTATCGCGGCGCTGCCCGGTGCCCCCGCCGGCCGATGGCGGCTTGGCCGGTGCCTGGCCCTGACGCCCCTTCGGGGGGAAACCCGCGTCGTGCGGGAGGGAACGGAACCTCTCCCGGCCGAAGGCGGATGCGAAAGGACCGGGGACTCCCCCTGGCACGCAGTCGCGGGCCGGGCACACGCCGCGCACCCCGCGCCGGGCCAGGCCGAAACGCGGCCCCGGCCGAGCGTCACTTCCGGGCCCCTGCACGGTCCCTGGGGCGGCGGAAGCGGGACAGGTTCCGGTTCCGGGTGAGCGCTCGAGGCGCTGTTGTCAGCGGCTCCGCTCGGTTCGGCTCGGCCCGGCCCGGCCCGGTCCCCGCTTGCCGCCACCATGTCGGTCCCCAGCGCCCTCATGAAGCAGCCGCCGATCCAGTCCACGGCGGGCGCCGTGCCCGTCCGCAACGAGAAGGGTGAGCTGGGGGCCCGGGGCTCAGCGGGGTGGCCGGATCGGCGCGGGGCCGGGGCCGGGGCTGGGGCGGCGGGGGCGCGGGGCCGAGACCCCCGTTGACGGCCCGGCGCCCGCAGGCGAGCTGTCCATGGAGAAGGTGAAGGTGAAGCGGTACGTGTCGGGCAAGCGGCCCGACTACGCACCCATGGAGTCCTCGGAGGAGGAGGATGAGGAGTTCCAATTCATCAAGAAGGCGAAGGAGCAAGAGGTCGAGCCCGAGGAACAGGAGGAGGAACTGGCCAACGACCCCCGGCTCCGGCGTCTCCAGAACCGCATCGCCGAGGACGTGGAGGAGCGGTGAGTGCTGGGTCAGGCAAGAGCTGAGCCCCCTTTGTCTGGGGCTGGGGGCTGGCACTCTGCTCTGCTACAGGGAGAAACTGCACAGGGCAGGAGCTGGGAACGTGGTCCAGGCAGTGCAGGAGTGTTTGTGACTTCTCATATCCACGCTGCACTGTGCCTAGGGCTGCTTTCCAGCCAGGAGCCAGCCAGGTGCAGCCCATGTCCAGGCGTGTTTGTGTGGATGGTATCAAAAACAGGCACCAAAACAGAAATCAGTGCAGCATGCTGAGGCTCAGGGTAGCGAGGAAGGATGGTGTCTCATGAAGTGTACACAGGGTGATAAGAGCCTCCACCACGTTGCCCCTGCCCTCACGCAGGCTGTGCTCCGCTGCTGCCCGTGATATTTCCATCTCTGTCATCTGCAGAAAAACACCACTGAGTGCTGTTTGCCTCCCATGGAACTGTGGTTGGTTTTATTTCCACTAACAGTCTTTTCATTGGGAACTCCATTCTTCCTTGAAGCATGGACAGGGAAGAGCTGCCAGTGCCCAGCCACTGTGGCCTCCTGAGGGAACGTATCAGTTGTGGCCATGTTTGGCAGTCCCGGTGCTTACTGGGGCCTTGCTAGAAGCGATGTGTGAACAGTCCCTTTCCTGCAGCCCCTTACATCCCAAGTGCCGTGTGTTAACTGGGGTCTCTTGCAGGCTGGCAAGACACCGCAAAATCGTGGAACCTGAGGTGGTTGGAGAAAGTGATTCAGAAGTGGAGGGGGGAGAAGCTTGGCGCCTGGAACGGGAGGACACCAGTGAAGAGGAAGAGGAAGAGATCGATGATGAGGTGTGTTTGCAGAGCCAGATAATGGGCCTAGGAAAGCTGGAAGGGCACAGGCTGGAACTGCCCTTTGCATGGATATGTGGGCTGTCTGATGTATTTGGACAAGTGTCACACCTAGCCATGACTTAACTGGTGGGTTACCATCCTCTGGCATGGAACAGGACACACCACGTCCAGAGAGGCAGGTGCATCTTCTCAAAGCCAACAGTCCAGACATGACATGTGTTTCACAGAGAGAGAGAAGTGGTAGCAGGGCTGGCCTCTGACTGCTCTGTGCTTGTCCCCATTAGGAGATCGAGCGTCGGCGTGGGATGATGCGTCAGCGAGCACAGGAGAGGAAAACTGAGGAGATGGAAGTGATGGAATTGGAAGATGAGGGTCGGTCTGGAGAAGAGTCTGAGTCAGAATCAGAGTATGAGGAGTACACGGACAGCGAAGATGAAATGGAGCCACGTCTCAAACCGGTCTTTATTCGCAAGTAGGTGATGGAAGTGCATGGGCCGGCCCTGGATTGTGGTAGTCAGAAGCTGGGGCCCAAGGAGACCTTGCTGCCATGGTCTCTTCTCACTGTGAGGAAGGCATTCACCTCTTTGGGGTGGGATGGGACAGTCACAGTCTGGCAGGGCACAGCTAGGGAGCGAGGAACGATCCCTGCTCCCACAGCCCCATATCAATTGCATTGGGTTGCTGTGACATCAGGCTGCAGAATCTGACCAGAGCTCTTTGGCAAGGCCATACGGTGGCAAAAGGACGTGGTAGTCCCTAGAAAGGGGAGAGCCCTGGGACTTGACCTGTCCTTGGAGAGGGCAAAGGCTGAAAGCAGCTGTGGTGTGGGAGCCAGCGAGAGGCTGAGCCACTGCAGTGGCTCATGGGAGGGCTGAAGGCTGCCATGGCTCTGCTCTCAGGAAGGACCGGATCACAGTGCAGGAGAGAGAAGCAGAAGCTCTGAAGCAGAAGGAGCTGGAGCAGGAGGCAAAGAGGATGGCAGAGGAGCGGCGCAAGTACACGCTTAAGGTGCGGAGGGGTGGGCTGGAGGCTGGAGGGGGCAGTCACTGCAGCAAGCTTAGCTTGGACCTCACTGCAGATTGTAGAAGAGGAAGCAAAGAAGGAGCTGGAGGAGAACAAGCGCTCACTGGCAGCACTGGATGCACTCGATACAGATGATGAGAACGATGAGGAGGAGTACGAGGCCTGGAAAGTCCGTGAGCTGAAGCGTATCAAAAGAGACCGTGAGGAACGAGAAGCGTGAGTATTGTCTGCTAGACCAGAGGCTGGGAGCCCACAGGCAGTTAAAGCATCTTTTCCTCAGGCTGTCCTTTGGCAGCAGGATCCCAGATAGACTGAATGCCCAGAGCTCCTCCTGCCTGCCCTCATGGTGCCTTTGCTCCCTAGCAGTAAATGTATAAGCTCTCAGGTGGTAGCTGGGGACAGTCTCTCTCCCAGGAGATGCTGTGGGGACACAGGGTCTCAGGAGCTTCTCTCCCACCCAGCATGGAGAAGGAGAAGGCAGAGATCGAGCGTATGCGGAACCTGACAGAGGAGGAGCGCCGCGCTGAGCTCCGGGCCAATGGCAAAGTCATCACCAACAAGGCAGTGAAGGGCAAATACAAATTCCTGCAGAAGTACTACCATCGTGGCGCCTTCTTCATGGTGAGTGTGCTTTTAAGGCCAGGCCTGGCTGCACATGTGAGACCACAGGGCCACCTTTTCCCTGTGGGGAGCCTCCCCTCTCCCACGGTGCCCTGGGGCTGGGGGTGCCCTGGGGTAAGAACCAACCTTCAGAGGCAGCATGGGGCTGAAGCTGGCCCAGAGTGACCTCACCAGAGCGTGTCAGGTTAGGGGTTCCCAGTTGAAATGGAGCTGAAGCTGCAGAGCTGTCCCTGTGCTGGTGTTTGGGCTGACAGACCCAAGTCAGCTCTGCAAGGGCCACTGGAGAAGCAGCCCGGGGAACAGTGCTCACATCCCCCACTCCAGCAGGAGTTAATAGGGTTGCAAGTAGTGTGGCAGCCCTGGCAGAGCAGCAATATGACCTTCAGGCAGCTTCTCGCACTGCTGCCAAGGCTTGCTGGAACCTTTTAGGCTAAGCAGGTGTGTCTTCCTGCAGGATGAAGATGAAGAGGTGTACAAGAGGGACTTCAGTGCTCCGACCCTCGAGGACCACTTCAACAAGACCATCCTGCCCAAAGTCATGCAGGTGCGTGTCATGCTGGCAGAGGGTGCCCAGCCCGCATGCCAGGGGGTGGGCAGGTTGGAGGAGCTGGTCCTGCATCCCCCTGAACAGCTGCTCACAAGCTCCTCTGCTCCCCAGGTCAAGAACTTCGGGCGCTCGGGGCGGACGAAGTACACGCACCTGGTGGACCAGGACACCACCTCCTTTGACTCTGCCTGGGGCCAGGAGAGTGCACAGAACACCAAGTTCTTTAAGCAGAAGGCAGCGGGGGTGCGGGATGTCTTTGAGAGACCCTCGGCCAAGAAACGGAAAACGACCTAGGAGCACGGGCTGGAGGGTCTGGTGTGGCAGATGCTGGCAGGAGGGCGCTGCCCTGCCAGCTGCCAGAGCCTGGGCAGGGCCAGAAGGGACATGTTCCAGGACTCCTGTGGTGGCAAGCCCTTCCCCTGCCTGTACCACCTGTACCATGCCTACCCAGATGAGGTGTGCCACTCCCTGTGCTGAGCAGACCCGATGGGCTCCTTGTCCATGCAGTGTGGAGGATGATGGCCTGTGGTGCTGGCCAGGCTGGTGGCCACACTATGTCCCAGCAACGGCCACTGTGGAGCCTTGGCAGTGTCTGGCACATTGCAGCACCACCCCGGCTTCAGCACATCCACTTCTGGAAGAATTACAGGACTTCTGCACCTCTCTGGTCTACAGCCCCTTGCTTGTACTGTCCCAGGTGTCAGTCTGGGCTCTGTTTTGAGGTGGTCATTGGTGACCCTATCTCCTCACCATGGTCCTGCAGGGCTTGGCTTTTCTACCTGTGTGGGGTGGGAGGGTTTGATTAAAGATTAGATTTTCTTACACACTCTGGCCCCATTCTTCTTAAAGACATGGCCATCCTGTTCTCGTGCCTTCCCTTGTGAGCCGTGGTGAGCTGGGGCAGCACAGGAGGCACCGGCCTAGGCAGGGCATGCACCATCAGCTGTCACCACTGCCTCAGGCCTGTGCCTGTCCAGCCTGTGCTGCCCCAGGGGCAGAGATTAAAAGCGGGGAGAGCAGCATGTCTCACTGCTCAGGCAGGTCACTTTGTCCTGCTCTCGTCACGGGGGAGCCCAGCTGGCACTGCCAACACAATGCCACGTGACTGGGCCCCACTTGTGGACACCATGCACTCAGTGCCAGGGGCATATGCTCAGCACTGTGTAGACCACAAAGACAGCCCAGTCCCACCAGTGCCTTTATTGGTATGGCAAGAGGCCCATGCCTGGCAGCCCATGGCCTCCCAGCTCAGTTGGTGAGGGTGATGAGAGCCTCCACCACGTTGCCCATGTGCTCGCGCAGGCTGCGCTCCGCTGCTGCCCGTGATATTTCCATCTCCGTCATCTGCAGAGAAACAGGCACAGCCCCGTACAGCACCCGCAGGGCCCTGGGGGACACCCACCCATGGGGACACTGGACTGGCCTCAGGGCAGGATGCCCCAGCCTCCTCCGTGGGTGCACCCAAATCTGGGACATGTCACAGCCTGCTTGGGGTCCCGCCCCTACTCACAATCAGCTCTAGGTCCTCCTTCTTGATGGTCACTTTTGCCAGTTCTTTCTCCCTACGACAAGAGATGGACAAACCTCCGGTGACCAACAGTCCCCGCTGGCCCCTGCCCCGGTGCTCCCTCGGCCGTCAGGTGGGCAGGAGCGACCCCTCGCAGCAGCGTGGGGCTGGGAGGGGGCCGGGGAAGGGCCGGGATGTCACACATGGAAGCAGATGCCTGGGTCGTGTCCCGAGTGGTGACAAGTTGCAAGACAGGCACTGCCCCGGAGCGAGCGCGGACGGTTACCTCTCCTGCTTGGCTTTCTGCTCCCGGGACCTCCGGTCTCCGATCACCGACATAGCCTGCCAGAACGAGCGCGGTCACCCCGCTGCGCGGCACCGGGCGGGTCAGCGCCACGCCGGCGGCACGGCCACCGGCACCAGTACCGGTACCGGGACGGGCGTGCAGGCGCAGCTGTCAGCACCCGGCTCGGCCCCGCTGCAGGCAGCGCCCGGCCTCCCACCCTGGCCCGGTCCCGTCCCGCCGCCGCACCGTCTCCAGGTTGGAGCTCTGGATCTCCTTCTCCTCCGCGTAGTCCGTGACGCGCTCCAGGTCCGCCGCGCCGCTATCGTGCTTCCGCGGCTTCTCGGCCGCGCGCCCGCCCGCCCCATCGCTGCCGCCGCCGGAGCCGTTCGGCTCCGTCTCCAGCTCCAGCTCCACATCGCCCTCCGCCGCCATGCCGCCGCCGCCGCGGCCCGCTTCCGGTCACGTGCGCCGCCAGCGGGGGCGGCCAGCGGCGCGCGCCGCCAGAACCGAGCGCGGGCGGGGCCGGCTCCAGGCCCGAGCGGGCACGGTCAGCGCTCCCCGGCGCTCTCGGGGCTCCGCGCAGCTCGCAGCTCGCAGTGCCGGCACTCCGGGCCGATCGCTAGCGGCGGGCCGCCGGCGCTGCCGAAGCGCGGAGCCGGCCGGGCGGGCGCGGCCCCGCCGCTGCCCGCGAGTGCCCCTGGCGGCGCACCGGGGCTGCCGGGTCAGCCAGCCCGACATGGCCGCCGCCGGCACACGGATCGGCGGACGGGGCAGCCGCAGCGGCGGCCTGGCCGGCTCCCCGGGCGCTGCCGGAGGCGAGAGGCGGCCGGGCTGTGGCCGTGCTTCCCCGTGCCCCGGTGCCGGGCCGTCGGAGGCCGTACCGCAGCGCGGCCCCGGCTGCCGCGGGCACAGGCGGGCCCGCCCCCGCCGCTCCCTTGGCGCACGCGGCTCACCGGTCACCCCCCGGCCGTGGGGACGCGCCGGGCCGGGCCGGGCCCTGCGCTGTGTGCGCTACCGGGGGACACGGGAGATCTGTGTCATCGCCGCTGCAGCCGCGGCCCCGCCACCCGCCGTGTCTCAGGCTCTGCCGGCGCACAGCCTGAGCGGCTGTGGAGCAGCTGAAGAAAGGTGACGCCAGCCCCAGCGTAGAGCCCCCTGCATCCCCTTGCTTGTCCCCAGCTCGTGCCGACCCTGGGCCATCCTGCTAGCCGCTGGATGCGCTGCACGCCGTCCCGCTACCCAGCGAGGTACCTGTGTCCCTTGGGTGCCTCTGTGCCCGGGGCTGCTCCCCCCTCCAGTAAACTCCGCATCCCCCAGCCCCTCCACTCATCTGTATGGTACCGCTCTGGGATCAGGGAGACATCATGTGCAGAACACCGGTGCCCCTCACGCAAGCTCATGTCCACGTCACATGCCCAGGCCTTGCCCTGCCCAAGGAGGGCCGGGCTCTGGGCAGGGATGCCCAAGGCCAGGAGTCACTGGACAGTGCCCATTGAGCACGCCAGGGGTGGCTGCCTGGAGGGAACAGCGAGCAGATGGCAGGGCGGGCCGAGCTGACAATCCCCTAATCCCATCAAGGCTGCGGGGGCTGAGCAGAGCCGAGCTGGGCCATGGCGGGCACAGTGGCACAGCACCTCCTGCACCCGCTGCTTTTCCAGGTGGGACTTGGGGTCTGGCGGGGCTGGGAGCGGACTGGGAGCGAGGCTGGGCGGGCAGGGTGTGCTGGGCCGGGCTGGGGAGCAGTGCTGGTCCCCTGGGATCCCCACGGACCATGCCCCTCCCCAGCTCTGCTGCGGTTGTCACGGGCTCCGCGTGTCCACGAGCACGCGTATCCTCTACACGCTCCTGCACGTCCTGGCCTCTGCTGTGTGCTGCCTCATGCTGTCCCGCACCGTGGCCCAGGCTATCACGGAGAAGGTGACAGAGGGAACCGGGACACCCAGGGTATCGGGAGTATTGGGGTCCCAAGGGTACCTTGAGTTCTGGGGGTACTGGGGTGCCAGGCACATCAGGGCACCCAGGGGAGCACTGGGCATGCCAGAATTGCCATGGACATCAGGAGTACTGGGATTCTGAGGATACTGGCATGGTGGGATAGTGACAGGGCTGCTGGGAGTGACAAGGGTGCTGGAGGTGCCAAGGGGGAAGGGGTGTCAGGGGTACCAGAGATGCAGGATTTGCCTGGCATGCTGAGGGTCCCAGCAGTCCCGGGATACTGAGAAAGGTACTGGGAATGGTGGGAATATTCAAAGTTTGGATGTGCTGGATGCCATGGGCACTGGGGGATGGTGGGTGGACACACCAGCAGCCCTGTCCCATCAACCACCGTGCATGCCAGGTGCCCTTCTCAGTGGTGCTGTGCCAACACCTGCCCGGGGGCACAGACTGCGAGCAGCTCGTGGGCTCCTCGGCCGTGTACCGGGTCTGTTTTGGCACTGCCTGCTTCCACCTGGCACAGGCTGCCCTGCTGCTCAACGTGCGCTCCAGCTCTGACTGCCGTGCGCAGCTCCACAATGGGTGAGGATGGGCCATGGGGCTGGGACAGGGTGTCCTGGGATGGGGCTGCCCTGGGGTGGGGCTGTCGGGGGCTCTGTCCTACTGACATTAACTGCCCTGCAGGTTCTGGCTCCTGAAGCTGCTGGTGCTGGTGGGCCTCTGGGCTGCAAGCTTCTTCATCCCTGAGGACAACTTCATCCAAGGTGTGTCCCCACCCTACCTGAGCTGGCACCCTGGGCACCCCTTTTGGGCCCCACTTGCCCTGTGCCATCTCTACCTCTGCCCTCTTCCCCCAGCCTGGCACTACACAGGTGTCTGTGGGGGCTTCGCCTTCATCCTCATCCAGCTGGTGCTGATCACAGCCTTTGCACACACCTGGAACAAGAACTGGTGAGTGCTGGGGTGCCGGGTGGGTACCTGTCCCCTGCCCCTGCTCATCCACTCTTCCGCAGGCTGACAGGAGCCGCGCAGGACAAGCGCTGGTATCTGGCCGTGCTGCTGGCCACGGCCACCTTCTACACCCTTGCCTCTGCCGCCTTCTCCTTCCTCTACAAGTTCTACACCCACCCAGCCGCCTGCCACCTCAACAAAGCACTGCTTGCCATCAATGGCAGCCTCTGTGGCATCATGTCCTTCGTCTCCATCACACCGTGTGTGCGGCTCAGTGAGTACCACGCAGCCCAGCGTGCTGGGGGCTGCCATGCTGCATGGCCAGCTGTGTCCTGTGCTGACTGTGGGCCCCAGCTCAGGGCCAGCACGGGGGCACTGGAGGAGAACCCAGTTCTGGGTTCCTGGCCCTTCCTATACCTTGGCACAAGGCGTTGGATGGGCGAGTGGCGGGAGGGGACTGCCCAGGGCCCACTGGGAGCCCCACCCCCAGCTCATGTTACTCCAGGAACTCCATCCAGTAACACCTCTATCCGCACTCTTGCAGAGCAGCCGCGGTCAGGGCTGCTGCAGTCCTCAATCATCAGCTGCTATGTGATGTACCTCACCTTCTCTGCACTGTCCAGCCGCCCCCCAGAGAGAGGTGGGTGTCCCTGTCCACCACCAGCAGTCCCCACCATGATGCATGCCCTTCTCACCTCCACCTCCCTGCAGTGCTGTACAAGGGGCAGAACCTCACTGTCTGCTTCCCGGGGGTCGGGCAGGATGAGCTGCAGACAGAGGACACCACCGTCGCCGTGCTGGGCGCTGCTATCATGTACGCCTGCGTGCTCTTCGCATGGTGCGTGCTCCCTGCCCAGGCACAGCCGGGCTGCCAGGGCTATCCCGGCGGGTGGCAGGGCAAGAGCAGGTGGGGCATTGGTGGGTGGACAGAGGCAGCACAGCAGAGCTCCTGTGGCCGTTGGGAATCCGTGGGGCAGGCTGGGAGCCTAGCACAGCGTGATGGGTGGCTGTGTCATGATTTCTGCCTCTCTCCCGGGCACAGCAATGAAGCCTCATACCTCGCTGAGGTCTTTGGGCCCCTCTGGATGGTCAAAGTCTACAGCTTTGAGTTTAAAGTGAGTATGGATGCAGCTGTGCTCCATGTCCTCCTGCTAAGGGCACCCCAGACCCACCACCTCAAGGCCCTGTCCCAGCCCCAGAGAGGGGCAGGTCTGTCTAGCAAAGCACAGAGGGCTGCCCACACCACCTGCCCTGGCATCAAGCAGGGCTCAACCTGGCCATGGTGGCCATGGGGCTGGGCAGTCAGCACTCTGTTCTCCCTGCAGAAACCTTCCTGTTGTTTCTGCTGCCCTGAGAAGATGGAGGAGGAGCTGAGAGGTGAGCGCAGTGTCTGTGTGGGAGTGGACAGAGCCTGTGTCCCAGCCTGGGAGTGCCATGTCCCCATACTCCCCCAGGAACCGACCAGACATGTCAGCAAGTAGAAGAGAGTGCCAGAGGACAGTTCATCATCGAGGATGAGCAGGACCGGGTGGTCTACAGCTACTCAGCTTTCCACTTTGTCTTCTTCCTTGCCTCGCTCTATGTTATGATGACACTCACCAACTGGTTCAGGTAAGGCTCTGTGCTGCTGCCCAGCCCTCCCTGCTCTCACTCCAAACCTCTGCGCCGGGCTGTGACGGTATCACTGAGCTGGCACCTGCTGGGGATGCTCAGGACTCTGTGCCCGGGGACCTGCACTGTTCCAGTGGCAGCTGTGCAGTGCAGCAAGAACGGCTGGAGGGCCCATGGAAGGGACATGCCCAGGGGCACGTGGCCACTGGCACACAGGGTGATCTGGTGGCTGCAGCTGGCACTGGAACCCCCTGTGCTGGCATCCTTTGGGTACTCAGCCCTGCCCTCTCCCACCAGCTATGAGAACGCAGTGCTGGAGACCACCTTCACACACGGCAGCTGGTCAACCTTCTGGGTGAAGGTGTCCTCGTGCTGGGCTTGTGTCCTGCTCTACCTGTGGCTGCTGCTGAGCCCCTTCTGCCTCCATGGCTCCCCACAGCACCAACGCAGCAGTACAGGGCCACGCATCGTACGGCGCCGACGCGCTCCACAGCGCATCAACGTCTCCACATAGCCCCTGCCAGGACAAACTGTGCCCAGGGCTGGTCCCTGCCGTGCCCCGTGCCTGTGCCCCAGCCCTGCTTGGTCTTCCTGGCCTCCCCTGACCCCCTGTCCCAGGAGACAGCAGCACCTGAGAGCCTGAGGGGAACATGGGAGGTGGATGCCAGGGATACTGGCCCCGTGCTGAGCCAGGGTCACCCAAAGGGCCAGAGCCAGCTGGTGGCAGGTGCTCAGCCTGCAGCCTGGTTGCCCTGGCCTCGCTGGGTGCACTGGGGGAGCAGGGCTCTGCCCTGGCTGCCACTGCCGTGGTGCATTCACTGTAAATACCTGCTTGAATACATTTTTATATAAAACTCTGAACTGAGCCTGTGCCATTGCCCTGCACAGACTGCTGCCATGGGGATGGAGGGAGGGGGTGCCAGCCCTGTGAAACACCCCTAGTCAGCAGCACTGCTGCAAGTCTCCGCAGAGCCTGACCCAGATGGGGGGTTCTGGTAGGCCCCCCTGCTGCAGGCAGCACAGGCTGTCCTCTGGGGAAACAATGCCTTGCTCACGCCTGCTGCAAGCACAGGCCACTGGGCAGCCTGCCACAGCACTGGCATGGCCCTCTGGGCCAGCCCCAGAGAGCCCCATGCCACCACACTCCTGCAGTCGAGCAGTCACAGCTATTGATGCTGGTGGGGAACAAGACGGAGCTGCGGCCTGGCCTGGCCGAAGGGGTGCACACAGACCAGAGGCAGCTGGCCATGGCGAGCAGCAGCTCCTCAGGGCCCCGCTGCCAGCCCCAGCCCCCGGGCTGCCTGTTCTGCGAGACCAGCGCCAAGGACGGCACCAGCGTGGTGGAAGGCGGCGCTGCATCTGGCTCGGCGAGGAGCCCAGGCTGCCGCGGGACCCGTCGCCGTGCTGCCGGATCGGGCTGAAGCCACTATTATGGCCCTGCAGGGAGGTGAAAAGGCGGATCGGCACCGGCCTCAGCACTGAGCTGGACCCCATCGCCAGGCGCACGGCTCCGCGCTGCTGCCGGACGGGCAGCCACAGCTGGGCCCGCCCCGGCCGTGCCGCAGCGCGGCTCTCCCCCGGTGCGCAGGCCCGGTCGCCATCTCTCCACCGCCGCCCTCCGAGCGGCCCGGAGCCCCGGCTGCGCCCCGGCCCGCTCCGGCGCTGTGCCCGCCGGCTTCGCTCCTCGACGCTGCCAGCTCCCCCACCCGCCCCGGGGCGGTCGGCCCTCAGCCCCGCGCTGAGCCCCAGTGCTGCCCCAAGGACCGCCCAGGCCCGGCCCCACCTTTGTTCCTCACCGTCAAGATGCCGCCGCTTGATTCCACCACGGCCGCGCTCGGTCCTTCTCCGCGGACGCGATTGCCCCGCTGGCAATACCCATGCTCGCCCACCCCCCGCCCGGCGCACGGACGAGCAGACGCAGCGTGCAGGGCTCCACAGCTACTTTAATAGGGGACGGCTCCGCAGGGCGCGGGGCGATGCCGAGGGTCCCGGCGGGACCCGGCCTAGGGCGGCGCGGGGCATCCTGCCGGCGGGACCGGCCCTGGGGCGGCAGCCCGGCGCGGCCGCCCGTTACTTGTTGCCCTCCTTCTTCTCATCGGCCTTCTTCTGCTTCTGCTGCATGATCTCCGAGTCCCTGCGGGGAGCGCGGCGGGGCTGGCGGCGGGGCCGGCACCGCCGCGGGGCAGGAGCAGGGAGCGGGGCTGGGGAAGCCGGCGGGCCGGCCCGGCGCTCACCTCTGCTTGCGGGCGGCAGCTGAGAGCCCGTCATCCCGCCGCTTGCCCTTGCCCGAGTCGCTCTGCTTCTTCAGGTTCTTCTGCCGCGCCAGTTCGCGCTGGTTCCCGCCTGCCACAGTGCGGCCGCCTCAGCGCAGCCCGGCCGCGCTTGCGGGCCGCGGCGCCACCCCCCACACCCGGCCCGACCACTGCCCGCAGGCCGGGTCTCGGCGCACCGGCGGATCACGGCATAGCCCCTAACCCCGGCCCCACCGCACTCCCGGGTCCCAGAGCAGCCTCCCACCACACTCTTGAGCCGCAGCCCCCTTTCCTTCCTGCCTTCCCCCCCCAACTCACGGGTCATGGCGCCGCTCCCTCCCACCTCCACTCCACCGCCACGTCCCGCACTGACCACCCCCCCGCGCCCCGCCCCGCGCGGCGCTTTAAGGGATGCCACAGCCAATCACTGCGCCGATCCACCCCCCGCCGCACTCCCATTGGCGCGTCTCTCCGGCAAGGCCCCGCCTGATTGGCCGCGGGCTATGGCCTCCCTTCTGCCGGCGGGGGCGAAAAAGCCGGAAGGTTGGGCGCACGCGCCGCAGCCGCCTCCGCGCGATAGGACGCGGGCGGGGGGAACCGCCCCCCGCCGTGACGTCACGAGGCGTGCGGGAGCACCGCCCGCGGGGAGAGCGGTGCGGGACGGGCGGTGCGGAACGGGGGCGGGCGCCGTCCCGCCCCAGGGAGTGTGGGGCGATGTGGGGAGGACGGTACGAGAGCTCTTCTATCTCCTCGGTCAGGCTCTAGGGTGCTGCGGGGCCGCTCAGATCGCTCCTTCTGCCGAGGGCGGTGCGGGGGATCTACAGGGAGGGACCGGCTATAAGCGCTATCCGCGCCAACCGGGTGCGGGACGGGCATCCGTCCCTGCACAGCCCAGGTCGCCTACGCACGCGGAGCTCGGCGGCGGCATCGGGTCGTGGCGGGGATTCTGCGGGCCGGTGCTGGATGGAGGGCTCTGGCGTTTCGCTAGCCGTGAGAGCTCGGTGTGGATCACCTGCGGACGAGGGGCGGCTGCGGTGGGACACCCGACCCACCGACTCCCGCGGGATCCTCTTCCTTCCCTAGTACCAGGTGCTGTGGGACCACCGCCCGCCCTCGCACCCCGCCTCCCACACCTTGCTGGCCGGGTCCAGCTCCAGGGCTCTCTTCAGGACGAGCGCCGCCTCTGCGTCCCGGCCCTGCTCTGCCAGCAGCTGCGGGGAGAGGAGCGGAGGGTGGCTGGACGGCCGGCCGAGCGGAGCGGGGCGGTGCGGGGCGATGCGAGTCCCACCTGCCCGCGCCGCAGCAACGCCCGACCGTTGTCGGGGCAGATCCGCAGGGCCGCCTCGCAGGCTGCCAGCGCCTCCTCCGCCCGCCCCAGCTTAAGCTCGGCAGCCGCGCAGTTGTTGAGGCACTTCACGCGCTGCTCCTGCAGCTCCTCTTCCTCCTCGGGCCCGGGCGGAGCTGCGGGGCGAGTGGCGACCTCAGCGCTCCAGCCCTGGGCAGCCCGGGGCCCTCCCTCCCGTCCGGTCTCACCGGCGGCGGGGCCGTCCAGGGCGCGCAGGGACAGCCGGTACGATCGCAGCGCCGCGGCGAAGTCCCCCCGCGCGAAGTGGAAGTTGCCCCGCTCCCGGCGCTGCGAGCCCAGGCGCAGGCGGATGGCGGGCGGCAGCGGCTGCGGGTCGGGGCCGTCCCGCACCTCTAGCAGCGTCACCTCGAACAGCAGCGGCGCCTCGGGCGGCACGTCGGGCTCCCTGCTGGTACAGCGCCGGCTGCCCGCGACACCTGCCCGCCCCGGTCCCCTGCCCTGCCAGCCCCGCCGGCTGTGCTCCTCCTATCGCCCCCCGCCTGGCCTCTTGTCCGCCCGCTGCCTGCTCCAGTCCCCGCCTACTCGTTCCCCCGCCCGCCCGCCCGCCCGCCCTACCTGCCCGGGCGGCCGTAGGCGTAGGGGAAAGCGGCGAGGAAGAAGGAAACCTCCCCGGGCTGCATGGTAGGGACGCCCAGCTCCAGAGCCTGCGGACGAGCACGGCGGGGCTGGCGGGTCGGAGCCCAGGGCGGCGCTGAGCCCGCACGGCACTGAACCGCGCACCGGTTCGGGCTCACCTCCACGACGTCCCCGTGACCCGGCACGAAGCTGAGCCGCGGGTCCCGCTCCACCAGCCCGCCGTCCTCCAGGGCGCCCAGCACCTTCACCGACACCTCCTGGCCCGGCATCGGCCGCGGCCCGCCCGGTCCGGCCCGCACCACGCGCTTCCGCAGCAGCCGGTCCTCTGCGGAGGAGGAGCCGCTGAGAGCCGAGCCGGGAGTCCCGAAATTGGCGCTCCCTGCTCGACTCTCCCCGGTACCGGCCGTCCTAGCCTGGGCCGCCGGCCCGGCTGGCCCTGTGGCCGCCCGTCGGCGCTCACCCGTCAAGTCGCTCCAACCGTCGGAAGCGAAGAGCGGCCCGAAGCCGCCGGGCCCCGGCACTGCCAGAGCCTCCAGCCGCCGGTAGAAGAGCTGCTCCTCCTCGCGCACCGACGGCACCACGATGGCGGTGTGAGGCAGCCGGAACCGCACCCGCCGCTCCCGGCCAGGCCCCCGCGGCCGCCCGCCGGCCCCTGCTTCCCTCTCCGAGGAGCCGCCGGGCGACGGGCCCGGCATGTCCGCCCCCGGCCCTCCTCACCACCCGCCGCTTCCTGCTGGCCTCGGTCCGGGCCCGCCCGGGGCTCGGCGGCGGGTGCCCACGGCCCCCAGCCCGCAGCACCGGGCGTGTCGCCGCCGGTCCCGCCGCGCCGCGACTGCCGGGGGTTGCCCGGGCCGGGGACACCGCGGAGCGCATGCCGCCGCGCCGTTACCTAATGCCGGGAAGCGGCTCAGGGGATTAGTCCGCGCCGGCGGCAAAAATAGCTGTCCCATGGCGAGCCCCGCCACAGGGCTCCCGCCGCCCGCCCTGCCCCTCGGGACCGCCCGCCGCCGCCGCGCCTTCCAGGCAATGCCGTGGCCGGGCGTCTCCGATACCGAGGCTGCGGGCTGGGTCTCTGGCTTATCCCAGCTACCAGCAGGAGAAGAATCACTGTGAGCATCTCCATCCAAGGCTGTCTCACATCAAAAGCCTGATTCTACAAGAAGCGGGGTCTCCCAAGCAATCTGTTGCTGCTGTTTTTTCCTTGCTCATCCGGACAGGTCTTTGAAGCAGTGCCAGCTGCTCCAGCTACCCTGAAGCACCATTCCCTGCTCGGGGGGAATGTATTACTTTGGGTGGTGGCTTCTCCCTTACACAGGACCAGCTCTCCATGCAGGTCTCACTCAAAGGTCTGCAGCCATCCTGTTTGCCAAGTGTTCCAGGCAGCAAATATACAAATCCTTCATCAGATGCCTTCTTCTCCTCACTTTGAAGCTCAGTACCTTCAGTGCAGTTGCAGGACAGCGAGGGGCATCTGGGCAGCCACCAGCACAGCACTTCCTCATCCTCTGTCCATCCTGCCAGAAAGTTTCCCCAGGCCTGTGCTAACTTCACCCAGGCTGCTCTGGGCACCAGCAGTGATGCTATGGGCCAAAGATGCTGACAAGTTTTACCTGTGTTCAGTGCCTCAGCAGCCACCAGGGCAACAGTCACAGAGCAGGGAGCAAAGCCAGGATTAGAACCACTTTCCTGGCTCTCCTTGGCTTGATAGAGAGCACTGTCTTGCCCCCACCAAGGAAGCAGCACTCCAGTTTGGTGTTACATGGGTATTTGTCAGGTGTCAGTGGAGCTGACTACTACTGCACCAGCTTCAAAGCAGATTTATTGCTGCTGCTGAGCAAGGCCCTTGCCAGCCTGCTCTGTGTGCCTGCACTGCTGCAATCCCACAGTCACAGTGTGCACCATGTACCTCTGAACTCACCAGGGCAGCACACAGCAAAGGCACTGGTGACCACAGCTCCCCAGTCCAAAATGGGTGTAAATGCAGCACCCGAAGCCCAACACATTGGGATAGCTGTTGCTGCTACATTCTGGAGGGGCTCAGGCAGCTGAGGAAAGAGGATAATGGGCTAAAAGCTAAAGTCAGTGACTAGGAAGGCTCACTGTAGGGAACAACTTAGAGCAGGAAGCTGCTGCCTATGAAGAACAGGATCCCATTACTAGGTCTGATGGGCTTCCTCAGGACAGGGACAGTTGGTCTTAAGGGGGTCATTTTATTGTTTCACTTCTCCAAATGTACAAAAAAAATTAGAAAATAACTGTACCCCCACCCCCTCCCAAACCACAAAACAAACCTGGGGAGCCCCACAACAGTGCAGCTAAGAGACGGCAGAAAATTAAACATTACTAGATACAGCAGCTGGGGCCCCTCGGCCCGCATGGCCACTGGCTCTCCACAGCCCAGAACTGGCCCCAGTCTGACCAGTGCTTCCCCAATTCACACAGAGCTCATTCTGACAAGGTGGCAAGTAGGTACTTTACAAATCCTCCTTCACCTTCTTCTTGGATTTCTTGGACTTCTCTTCCTCCTGCAGCACAGGAGTGTTGGTTGCCTCCCGCTTCAGGTAGCTGATGAAGTCACTCACTTCTCTGCCTCCCTGCAGAAAACAAATGACAGTCAGGCAGCAGCTGTACCCACGATGGACCTACCCTCTCCTGAAGCGGGGTTCAGGTGCTTGGAGGGAGACCCAGGTGACTGCAAGCAGTGTTCTCCCCAGGGCCTATAACTCAAAGTACAACGCTCCCAGCAGGTACCATCAGTGTGTTCCCAGGGTAACAGGACACAGTGCCACCCCCACCTCCAAAGAGGCTTGAGTATAATTAGAAGACCTGGATGCTCTTCACTTCTTTACAAAGCATCAAGAACAGCAAAATACTCACCTCATACTTCTTTGGACTTTGCTTCTTGCCAGCTGGAGCAAAATAGATGGTGGGGAAACTGGAGAGAGAAGAAACACATGAGCTCCTGAGATGCTCTGATTTCCATCAGACCAGCCCCAACTGAAGGGACTCACACCCCACACTGCCCTGGTTTAACATGGCACAGCTTCAGTGGCTCTGAGGCACCAGGTGTGGCCTTCAAGAGCCCAGCAGATCTGGATGAGCTCACAGGTTCAAGCTTGCTAGCTGAACTGCTTTTGGAATAGCAAGCCCAGATTTGTTTTCACACTACCAGGAACAGAATCTCAGCAGATTCCAAAGCAGCAGGACAGGCCTCCAAGCAGAGCCAGGACACCAGAATCCTGGAGAAGCCAGGCAGATCAGTGTATTTTGTTTTCACTCTTGATTTCTCCACATCAAGCCATTGCCCAGCAGTCACCTAACTATTGCCTGGCAACCCCCACACCCTTCCCCATGAGGCTCTTTCAGCTCTTCAGTGCTGTGCCTGAAGTCAGACAGAGGGACTCATGCACTGACACGTGGTGTCACAGCAGTCACACCTACCCTCGGACTTCATAGGGAGAAGGCACATCGTTGGCTGTAGCGTCCATTTTGGCAATGATGATATTGGGATCTTTGCTGAGCTGTGGGTAGAAAGAACCCATCAGTAACCAATTCCAAAATCCAGGAACCCAGCAGTCAGCATGATCTGGGACAGTGGTGTCAGAGGACAGTGCATAGGGAATGCCACTTCACCAACCCTCACGACATGGGAGACTATAATCATGCAGACGGAAAAGATCCAAAAAGAAACTTGGGCAGTTGAGGCCAGTCACTGAATCCTAGAATATTCCTGTGCCCTAGCCAATAACACAGACTAAACATACCAGTGTGGTTGCTACCACAGATCCTGCTGCAAGATATCTGCACTCTGCAAAGAAACCAAAATTTGTAATCCTCAGGAAGACACAATTACACCCCATTATCACAGAAGCTGGAAAGGAGCAGCAGGATCATTTAGTGCTACAAAATTCTAGTTCACATTTGCAAGAATCTCAGACTTACCTTCTCCCCCAATTCCTTGTATTTGGGCTCCAGATTCTTGCAGTGGCCACACCATGGTGCGTAGAACTCTATCAGGACATCTTTGTCTTGTGCATTAACTATTTCATCAAAGTTTTCAGCCACCACCACCTATAAGGGTTGATCACACCAGTTAGTTCCTTCCAAGGCAAAGATGAGGTGATGACATGACATGCTCCACACACTCCAACCCAAGCCTGGGTCTCCCACACCTGCAGAGCAAGCAGCAGAACCAAACACAGCACTCCTCATCTGCACTATGCAGGTAAAAACCTGCTGTACGTTACCAGCACTACCTCCAAGTGAGGTCTGCATATGGTGTCCTCGCAGGAAGATAAAGCCATTTCCTTTTAATCCCAGCAAGCAATGTGCAGGACTGGCTGAGGCTGTCCCCATGGCCCCAAAAACATCTGTGAATCCCGTGACTAGTACTCCTGTATGAGGCTCTCATACAGAAAGCCAGGCCAGGGAATGCTCTTACTCAGGGCAGAATTGCCTGGGAGGGTGAAAGGCAGGAATTGTACCAGATCCCAATGATGAAATAAACAGGGAGATCCCTAAAATAGTGCAGTCACAACCAACAGGAAGACCATGCCATGAAGAACTGAGCATAAGCCAAGAGGGCAGGCCTTTGCGTAAGCCCTGGAAATCTGGATGCTGCTGCACTCACAAAGCATGTAACTGCTGGGGCCAAGCAGCAGTTCCTATGCTGAGAGAAAAAAAGCAGAACCCAAACTGCAAGCTGCATGTCTCCTTCACCTCAGAAAGCTGCAGTGGAACAAGGGTGTGAATAATTCCTCTGTCTATCTGCACAGAGGCCTCTTGAGCTGCCACCATGCCTCACTCCCAGCACTTCACACAGGCACAGGAAGCTGCTGCTGAGCAGTGTCTCTGCAGCTGTAAGCCGCACTCACCTTTACAGGGCCATCGTTGCTTTCAGGGACAGGCTCTGATTTCAGGTATTTTTTCAAGTTTCCATCAAAGTAATCTTGCAGGAATCTCTCCAGAGCCTTTCCGTCACGGCTGAAAGAAAAGTGATGTTACAGCCATCATCACACACACAGGATGAGAGAGGGAAACTTTCAAGGCTTATTTAAGCTACTTCCACCCACACAACAGATGCCATCTGCATCTCTGACAGCACCAGTCTGGGGCTGGCTTAGTAGACCCCAGAACAAGTGCAGTGATGTCCTTAAGGGCTCTGACAGGAGGCTGGATGCACATTCCATTCAAAGTTTTAGGCCTTCCAGCATTCTTCAGGGTTTTTTTTCAAAATGAAAGGTACAGTGAATTCTTCTGCCCTTTATTGCACCCTATTTCCTAACCAGAATTTCATGATCTTGAATTAAATTCTCTCCCTTTATATAACAGCAGGGAATGAAAGCTTTCTAAAGAGTAGGAAAACACACGAGTAGGAGCCATTTTGACCCAGCAATTGCTTCTTCCAGCTGCAACAGCCAGCTTTTCTGTTTCCTCAAAGCTAACAAAGTATCATCTGGTCAGAGACCTCTAGACCAAAGTCCATCAAATCAGACCCATGACCATCAAGTTCAAGAACTCACGAGAACTCTTCTTGCATGACATATTTATCTCCTTTGGCAGTTCTGATGGCAACGACGGGGGCCTCACCCACACTGCTGTCCAGACCAAACTCAGAGAGCTCGTGGCCAAAGGTTTTTCTACTAGCAACAGCATAAGACAGTTTGTGGCCAGCATCCAAGAACTTCTTTGCAATCATCATAACTCTGAGGATAAAAAAGAAACAAAACCCCAAAGCATTATTTTTTTGAACATTTTCTTCTACATGATGTAACACCCTTCAAGATGACATACACATCAGACTAGGAATTCAGTGGCACAATGTGCTCTTCAGAGCCAAGTCCTGCAGAAACGGTGCTGAGAAGCAGACCAGTTGACTCGTGCCTGTGGTGACTGAGGCAAGTGTTGCACGTTTCCATCCCCCACCGGCGTGACCCCAGGGTCTCAGGCACGAAGGGCAGAACTGCACAGCACAGCAGTGAGGCAGTCTGTGGGTAAGGTCCCAGGGCTCCAAGAGCAATCGCACAGGATTTCAGAGGACTGTCACCCAAGCTCCGGAACTGCAGCAAGGCAGGAACAGTGCAAGGCCCATTTACCCCCACCACTCCCACCTGTTGCGCCAGTAGTTGGATCCCTTGGCATTCTTCTCATAGTCAACGTCGTAGTATGCCACCAGCAAGTCCTTGCCCTGGATCAAGTCTTTGTTGTCTTCAGTCATGTGAGGGCAGATGCCAAAGCTGTCAACGAGAGAGGTATCAGCAGAGTCCCTGACCCCAGAACAGGCTTGACACAGCACACTTGCTTCCCACTCAGGAGTTAAATGCCAGTGACCAATCAGGCCCCAGGAAGAAACGCTTTGCTTATTCCTGTACCAGGTTTTTCTGAGAAAAATCTCCATCTCCTGCCACATCAGTGGCTAGAGCTGACCCAGTTAAGGCCAAAGCTAGCACAGCTCTCACAGGTCCAGTTTTTAAACATAATGGTTAGAATATGGAGAGTGTATGCCAACAGCCACATCAGGATTTCAAGAAGGTGTCCCCAAAGGGAAGCATGCAGCAGAGGTGGCAGCAATGAAAAAACAAGCTCTGACAGGGCCAAAGCAATGAAAAAACAAGCTCTGACAGGGCCAAAGCCAACTGGGGCCAGTTTGTCACATTTGTTGGTGAGGAATCACTCACATGTTCTCCTGGATGAATTTCTTGATCTTTCCACTGGTGATTTTGTCTTCTGAATACTTGACAGAGCTCTCCTCAAACTTGTTGGTCAGGCGTGGAGGACGGAATAGGACTATACCTCTGCGGGAAAACAGGTATTATCAATTAGTTCAAAGTGTCCCTGGGAGTCCAAGGACAGCAGCCAGATAAGACAAAAACTCACTCTCAGTAACAATCCCCACTCACCATTCATAGCTCAAACAACACCGTCTAGTTTCTTGATGGCACTAGTGCACTAGGTGTACCTGTCAGAGCCTTCTCCATAATTCAGACAGGCCACAATGAGAAACAAAACTCTCACTATAACAAGGAATATGGAAACAAAATGTCTCTTTTGAGATACTTTCCACCCAGAGGCAGACACAAACACTTCAGAGACCATTTACACCTTTCTATCTCAATTCAAAAGAAACACCACTGTCAGCTGGGGAAGAAACCAGACCTTAAGCTATGTTTAGAAACGGAAACCATTTAAGTGGAATCCATGAATTTGTTCCAAATGCCTAAATAAGAAAAAAATCTTTGTATTAAGTAACTTACTCTCCATCTTCCTTGTACTTGTGCAGCAGCTGCTCCTCGGTGGTGTGTGCAAAGCGGTAGTTATCCCTGAGGCTGTTGGCTGCTTTCATGAACTCCGAATAAGCATCCCCAGATGCATCGCCAAAGAAGCCTGCAGCAGAAAGGCAGACTGTGACCTCAAACCAGCCCAGCTCTGGACCCTCTGCAGGTCTCAGCATTTCTCTCTACAATGCACTGGATCAGTCCTGAATCCAGTCCTTCCGTGCATGTTGAGGTGTTTACCTTCGACAGCTTCTCTCTCATTTTCCAGGACCTCCTTGCACCGCCCCCCTCCCCCATTCCAGCAGCAGAAAAGTTACTCAAGAGAAGCCCAAATTGGTCATTCAACCAAGGACAACTGTCCCCTGAACACCCAGACATCCACTGGTGATTGTGTAACAGCCACTGGCACTTAATAACGGTAAATTTAGGAATGTTGGTTAATACTCATGTGGTTATACCTACAAGATGGCACCTGATTTGCACTATCTGCTGTTGCCACATATAACCACAGACAGCCAATGCCAACAGCCCTCCGATGCCACCAGAGCAACAAACACACCCCAAACAACCCAAAGCTACCTGTTGTCAGCCAGCCAAGAAAGCAACAATCTTTGGAAAACATACTGTGGTGCCAGGGGAGCCAACGAAGCCAGATGGCCAAGGGAAAAAAAAAGAAAAAAAAATTTGGAGGTAATACCTAAAGGTCCTCAAATCCAATCTCCCACTTGAAGCGGGACAACCCCCAGTCAGAGCAGGTTGCTCAGAGCTTTGTCCAACTAAGTTGTGAAAATTTCCCAGGCTGAACATTTTAAAATCCCTCTGGATACATGTTCTACGCTTTATTGCTCTCATTGCCAGCAGTGATTTTGCTCACGTGCATCTGGAATTTCATTTTCTGCAGCCTGTGGCACTGCCTGTGCTCTCTGCACACCAGCTCCCAGAGCCCACTCCTTTCACCACCTCTACTCACCCACGACAGAAGCATCTTTATCTCCAATGAACTTCTCAAACTCAGCCACAGAACTGAGAGCCACCGAAGCAGGTCCCGCCTGTTTCTTCAGATGGCTGACAATCCCATCTTGAAAGATTAGTAAAATAATTAAAGGGATCAATACCAAGTTCCACAAGATATTTTTCAAGCTTCCTAAACCAGAAATTGCTTCTGCAGAATCCACGCACATCTCCCATACAATAAATATGCGAACTGAAGGACTGCTCCCATCAGCTTCACACAGGAGCTTTCTAGCATCCTGGGAACTAGGAGCTAATGTGGAAACCTTCACCTTTAAAGGACAGCTTTAAGGGAAGATAAACATCCCAGGCTTTGTCAGCACAAAGAATTCTGGAGAGAGTAAGGGGTTGGGGGGGTGTATGCGTAGATGTGAACCTTCTCTGCATCCCTGGCTGCTACATGCTGCCTCCTGCAGCAGCTCAGCAAACCAGACACTGCTGAACAGTTCTTACCTGCTGTTCTGGGCCCATCATAGGTCCCTGCCTCTTCTCCATCTCGAAAAATCTTTAATGTGGGATATCCACTGACTCCATATTTGTTACAGGTGTTGGAGTTTGCTGTACAGTCAACCTAAAGGAAAAGAAACCTTGCTCTCAGACTGAGGTCCAGCCCTAACACACCCATGCCAAATAAGGGACTAGAGGGATCTGTCACACACTGCCTGGTGCTCAATAGCCCAGACTGGGAAAGAGGTAGCACAGGAAATGAGATGCCTGGAAAAATATTTGAGAAAACATTGCAAAGACTAAATAGTTTCAAATTCAACCACACTACATACTAAAAAAAATTAGAAAGGATAGTTTTTTGCAATCAATGACATGGAATTTCTCAGCCCCTTGTCAGTCCCAAAGTTCATATAACATTTGAAGAAAACAGGCTGACCTGACCAGGAGGCCATGGTGCCAAGAGTCCATGTCACTTCCCGTAAAGGAAGAGAGAGACCCTGATTTGAGAAAACGCTACGAGTTCTGTGCAGAAAAGAAAGCTCCTAGCCAGGATGCCTCAGTGGGTACGTGGGTGCTCGCTCTGAGCCTCATCACACAGCTCCGAGCAGGCCCATTTCCCCGGCCGGGGCGAGCCCTCACACACCCTGTGCACACCCGCCGCGCGGCTGCGGCCCTGCAAGGACCGCCTTCCACTTTATTTCAGGGCTCCAAGGCACCAAACAAACGGAGTCCGCCAGGCCTGCAGAGCAGGAATGCGGCCGCTGGCCGCCCCCGGGTCTGCCCCAAGGCGGGAGCCCGTGCTCACCTTCACGAGAGGCACAATCCCCTTCAGCCGGGTCGCGGCCGACTCGTACTCCGGCGCCAACCGCTTGCAGTGTCCGCACCTAGAGGAACGGAAGGGAGTCAGACCGGCCGGGTGCCCCTCGCGGCCCGCCCCCAGCCCCCCGCCCCCAGCGGCCCCTCACCAGGGCGCGAAGAACTCCACGAGCACCAGCCCCGGGCGCTCGGCCAGGCCACTCTCGAAATCGGCATCGCTCAGCTCCACCACGTCGGAAGCGCGAGCGCAGAGGGCGAGCAGCAGGAACAGCAGCAGCGCGGCAGGCAGGGCCGGCTGCGGGGGCCGGGGCGCGGACATAGCGGCGGGAGCGGCGCGTCCGGCGGTCCGGGAGCGGCGGGGCCAGGAGCGGCAGCTGAGGGAGCGCCGGGGCCGCAGCCGGAAGTCCGGCCCCCGCATCCGGATCTGCCGTGTGGCAGCTCCTGATTGGCCGGAACGTCACGGCGCACATGCCAGCGGGGCGGGGTCTCCGCGCTGGCCCCGCCCCTCCTCATGGCCGGCAGTGCTCGGCGCTGCACGGGCCGCGGCGGGGCCGGGCCGGGGCCCGTCCTCGACCCGCGGTGCAGTCTCCTTGCATGGAGCTGTGTCGTGCCGACCACAGCGCCTGCCCTTTCCCCGGGGCCGCGGAGGCTCCCCGAGGCCGCGCGCTGCCGAGTGCGCTGTCGGTGTCCAGGAGCTGTGCCCACCATGGCCACCGTGTCCCTATCGCGCCGTGCCAGTGACACGTGCCCAGCACATGCCGCTCGACAGCGCTCGTCTCGCTGCAGGCTCGCCTGCTGGATTCACCGCAGCCCCGCATTTTCCCCCATCACCCCTCCCTCTCCAGCCCTGGGACAGTCTGGCGTTCTCCTGACCCCGAGCCAAACCTGGGAGTGGGTCTTTACCCCGTAACCCCATCCGTCGGCAGTTGCACCTTCTGCTGGGGTCTGTACCATCCCTGCCAGGATGCTCGCCCCCAGCTTTGATGAGGCGCAGCCTGCTCCCACCTCGCACCACCGTGCCCTGGTCCTGATGGGGCCTGGGGCTGTCCCCGCACAAAAACTGATTCTCACCGACCTAGCGCCACCTCCCTTTGCAGCGCACCGGGCAGCTCAGGTGGGCCTCAGGGGACAATGCATCAATTGGGGAAACGTTCTCGGTACCCCGTTTTCGCCTCACCATCCGTTTCTCTTAAGAGCCCACGTGCTCCTGCCCTCGCCGTGTCGTCAGGTGCCTACCGCTGACAGCTGAGTTTTAGCAACTGCTCCCAGCATCCCCAGAGCTGCTGATCGGGGCCAGCCCTCATCAGCTCACCTCCGGCACGGGGGCAGCCGCCCGGCTTGTTTTTGGCGTGTTTGTCACCAATATTGAGCTGCATCAGCCAGTCGGCCCCAGGGCTGCGGGGACAACCCGCCTGACTTCATCGTCACCATTGCAACAAAGGGCCCGGGCCCGGCCCGGCCGGGCAGCGCCGTGCGCCCCGGGGCCGCCAGGGGGCGCCGCCCGCCGCCCGCCGCCCGCCGCCCGCCGCCCGGGCCGCTCCTCCGGCCGGCGTGAGGCGGCGGGGCCGGGCGGTGTCCGCGGCCCCGAGCGGTGTCCGCGGCCCCGAGCGGTGTCCGCGGCCCCGGGCGGTGTCCGCGGCCCCGGGCGGTGTCCGCGGCCCCGAGCGGTGTCCGCGGCCCCGGGCGGTGTCCGCGGCCCCGAGCGGTGTCCGCGGCCCCGGGCGGTGTCCGCGGCCCCGAGCGGTGTCCGCGTCTCCGGGCAGTGCCCTGCCGCCCGGCTGCCTCCGCTCGTGCCGGGTTCCCGTCATCAATAATGCACGAGCTCGGCATCCTTTGCGGTGCTGGGGCTGGCGCCGGCCTCGGATTAGCGCCCAGAACAGAGGCCAGCGACAGTCGGCTCCGTCGCGCCGTGGGGGGCCAGCCCCGGCGGCCGGAGCGGGGTGAGCGGGCAGGGACGGGGCGGGGTCCCGTGCCGGGGAGGTATCAGGTGTGTCACAACTTGTCTCGGCGGTCTGTGGGACGGGGGTCTCTGGGGCTGCCAGTGTCGGAGGAAGGCTGGGAGCCGTAGCGAATGCGGGAGCGGCGGGGGCTGGAGCCGGGCTCCGGGGCCGTACTGCGGTAGTTGCCGGAGCGAGCCCTGCGGGACCTCTTCTATCTCCCTCTCGCTCGCTCCTGCTGCCCACAAGACGCAGGAATGCTGCCTTCCTTGCCAGCCCGGGGATGCTGCTTCTGCTGATGCTGCGGTACCCCAACCCCAGTGAGTAAGCACGGGCCTCCGGGAGCGCAGCCGCCGCGGGGAGATGCGTGCTCGAGGGCCGGTTCTGCTCCCTCAGCCCTAGAGCCGTTCCTCGCTATTGCGCGGGCACAGGGAACGACTCCCAGCACTGACACCCGCTCTGCTCAGCCACCAGTAGCTGGGAGCGGCCAGCCCCCGCCTGGGGGTCAGAGCTGTGGCTCTGGGTGAAGACTCCCCTTTGTCCCTGCGTCCTTATCCTTGTAGCAAGCCTGCCACAAACCCGCTGTGGGACATTGAGCAAGGAGCTCTGAGGGAAGGTGTGGATTGCACAGGCAGTGCAGTGTTGCTCTTTCCTGCAGCCTGTGCTCCAGGACCTGCTCCAGGACAGCAAGGATGCTCCTGCCCTTGAGATCCTGGTGCAGGCACTGCCCATCCCAGGTAGGCTGGCTGCAGCCCATCCAGGATCCTGAGGAGCATGGGGCCCACTGGCTCCTGCTCTCCCACTGCCTGGGTGCTCAAGACACGTTTCCCACTGGAGTACCTTCATTTGCCAGAGACCTTCCAGAGTGTGCTGCTCAGTGTGGGACCTGAGGCCATGCGGTGCTTCCTGGCCCTGCTGCTCTGCTCCTGATACCAGCTGGGAGGTGGCCGAGGTGGATGGGATGGGGCAGGGGGTTCAGAGCCCATGTGTGGTGATTGTGAAGCCTTGTGATGGGGGGAAACCCGAGTGGTGCCTCTGCGGGGGGACAGGGTGCTGGGAGGTCAGTGGGGTGCTGAGTGCTGGGGTAAGAAGAAGCCAGAGCCATGGCTACAGCAGCGCACGTTTATGGGGTCTGACCTGACGCATTGTGAGTTACAGGATGCAGCACATGCTGGGCACAGAGATCGCACAAGCTAAGGGGGACCTGGGTCCCAGAGCGCTGCCGTGGTCCCGCTCAGTGCCGGAACTGCGGCAGGGGCGAGGGGATGCGGATGTCCTGCCCCTTCTCCAGCCGCCGCTCACAGTCAATCAGGTAGTTCACACCATCGATCACCAGCTGCACCAGTTCCACCTGCACCACGAGCACAGATGTGGTGACTGAGGGATCATCCTGGGAGCCACACCACTTGGCCACTCCTGCTGCATGCAGGGCAGGCACTGCCGCTCCCAGCACCCACATGCTGGCCCCAGCACATGGCCCTGGGGCTGCACGGGCACTGTGGGTCCCTCACGCAGACACATTCCAGAACCTCCCTCCCCAGCTCTGTCTGGCACCCACCTCTGACTTCCCCAGACGGTCCAGGTTGGAGATGTCAAAGACGCCACCTTTGGCTGCAGTGTCCACACCACCCGTCCCACGCTTCTGTAGCCGGAGGTTCTCTAGGATCTTAGGGAAGCGGCTGTCCTGGTACCCAGAGAAAGTGTCAGTGCTCAGCAGGACCAACAACAGGGGAGTCAGGGCTCTGTAGCCGAATGCTCCCTGGTGTGGGCCCCTGCTGCTCACAGGGTCCTGTCACTGGGTTACCAGCCTTACCAGAGTCCTGCCCTAAGCAGATCCAGGCTGACACCTGGGACCCAGGCCTCTCTGGCTAGGAATGCAGGCAGGGGCTGGACCCCACGCCTCCTAGGGGAACCTGAGCATGGCCCAGGGCTGGGTCCCATGTTGTCTGTCCTGCACCTTTGTGGCTGAGCTCCCCACAGTCCTAGCCTGGCTCACCACAAAACTGGCCATGGTAATACCTTGCTGAGCAGTGGCAGTTTGATGTGGACACCTGCTCGCAGCCCCGTGCCCAGGTTAGAGGGGCAGGTGAGGATGTAACCCAGCCGCTCATTCCACATGAACTCCCAGCCTCGCTCCTGGATTAGCCGCTCTACCTGAGTTAGAGGCACAAGCAGTCATTCAGCCCTGGCCAAGGATCACCCAGCAGAGGGCCAGCACCACAGGAGCTCTGCCTGCCCCTCTTTGCCTGTTTATGGGGCTGGCACAGCAGAAGCTGACACTCACCTCCTTTAGGCCCCGGCAGAACCGCTCAAAAACGCGCTTCATGTTGCCCCCCTTCTCCATGGAGATGACACGTGTGTGGTCCTCCTCATTGATCCAGATCAAGAAGGTCTTCTGGTGGTTGTGCCTAGGGACAGGGCAGTGTTTGGCTGTGCTGGCAGCTTGCAGAGACCCTCTGCCCACTCAACTGTGCCCCTTGTGCCCCTGCCACTGTGGTACCAGCGCTGCCTTGGTTCCCATGTGCTGACTGCACCAGGCTGGGCAGCCAGGAGATACTCCTGGAGATGGGCCAGTGCCCATCCACATGTATCACTGCTGCTGATAGGAGCTGTCTCCAGTGCCTTGGGCACGGGCGGGTGCCAGCGTGGTGGTGACCCAGCCTGGACTGGAGATGGGAGCACAGCTCCTGCACCATGCAGGCAGTGGGAGGGGGCTTGTGAGGCACGGAGTGTGCACTGGAGGGCTGGGCTAGGTGCAGCTGGAGCTGGGAACCATATGTGCTCTGGAGATGTTTTCCATGTAAAGGCACAGCGTCAGCGAGGGCGGCATGGGCGGACAAGTGTGCCGGCTGTTGCTCTGCAGGAGTGTGGGATGTTGCATGGCTGTGCAAAGATGCTGGCAGGGAGCAGTAAGATGTGGCTGTGGCAGGGTGGTTTTGGTGTCACATAGATTGTGCAGAAGCCAGGAGGAGTGCTGGGGATTGCCCAGGGAGCAGAAGGCAATCAGAGGTTTTTGGCAGCCTTAGAGTGCAAGGTGCTGCAGGATGGTGAGAGCAGGCAGGATTGACAGCTGGTACTGGCTCCACAGTCCCTCTTGCCAGTACTGTGCTGTGTTTGTGTAGGGAACAGTAGACTGCTGACAGTGATGCACAGAGCTCCCAGGTGAGGCCACAGAACCCATGGTGAGCACGGCCCAGGGGCACTGGTGCCGTGTGCTAGGGTCTGTGGCGTGGCAAACATGGGAAATGTGGGTGGCAGGGCTGCGATGGATGGAGCAGTACGTCCCCCCCCCCATTTCTGCCCTGCTGCCCAGTGCCAGGGCAGAACCTCACCAGATCCCTCGGGCATCAGGCCAGTCTCGAGCCATTCCTGCTGCTGTCAGGAGCGGGGACACCGGCTTGTCAAAGAGGAAGTGGTCCTGGAGGGAGGCAGAGTTCATGGGCTCACCCAGGCTGCATGGCTGGAGCCAGGGCACCCTCACTTGTTCCAGTACTCCCTGTCGCACTGGTCCCATCTGCCACGCAGAAGATTCACCACGGCTCTCCCAGGCAGGGCACCCAGGGGCAGGAGCCCTTGCCTTCCTGGCCTGGGAGGCAGAAGGTTGCTGGTGCACAGCCCACCCTGTGCCAGGGGCTGCTGGGGCACCAGCCGAGTGCAACAAGCATGCCTTCCTCTGGGCATGGGCAGGGAAATGGACGCAAGAGTCAGAGGTGGCCATGAGCTACTGGGGCTGAATCTGGGGAGCTCCTGGCTCATGAGGGCTGAGCAGCACTGTGTTGTTGGGCTGCCTTGCTAGGGCAGGGCTCCTGGTTGAAGACAGCAGAGCTGTAAAAAGAGGATGCAACCTGCCAGAAAGGCAGTGCCAGGAAGGGGTCCTGCTCTGCATGCACCCGGGGGGCTGCTCGGGAACTGCGCTGACTCACGTCAATGAGCTGCTGCTGCTCGGACTCGGTCATCTCGCTGAGGCGGTAGTAGCGGCCCGCCAGGTCCCCGGTGAGGCCGCTCAGGGCATCCACAGCCACCTTCTCCACCTCGCGTCTCTCGGCACGGGTGCAGGCTGGCGGCAGGCTCAGGCCGCGGATGCTGCGCCCGGTCCGGACCCGGGACGAGAGCACATAGCGCTCATCAAACTGGCCAAACTTTATCTGGAACAGACAGGAGCCACAGGCTGTTCATGGGCGGCCCTGATGCTGTCAGGGCCCTACCCCAAGGCCCAAGGAAGGACACCCGCGTGCGGCACCGCTGTCCAGCTTCTGCACCTTTGTGCAATCCAGGTCTGTGACGTGCTTCATGGTGCGTGGGTTGTATCCGTTGTGCCGCTCCTGAATCACAGGGTCAAACAGGTCGGCAAACACCTGGAAACAAGTGGGACAATGTACAGCAGACCCAGGGCTTCATGAAGCCCCTGCCACAAGCCTGGCAGGGCCACACTGCCAGTGTGGGGGACAGTGTGTCCTGCAGTGCAACGGCAATCCACCGGGCAAGTGGAGCAGGAGGCTGCAGGGCTCCAGCAATAGCTGCTCCAAAAGAGCCCTGTGTCCTGCAGGAGCACATGGAGGCTTTCCAGGTGCCTCTCCAGCTGCTCAGGCTGGGCAAGAGGAGGTGGGCTGTAATGACCCAGGCTGCTGGTTGTACCATGGGTACTGGGATTCCTCTGGATGCTGCAGGCAAGGCTCTGGCTGCCACTCACCTCATAGGTCTCCTCATCACCAGCTACAATGCCCACAGTCTTGATGAAGGGATGGCCAGGGTTGTCGACGCCAGTCTGAATGCACTGGTCCAAGGTCCAGCCATTTGGGGTTGCCTTGTCACAGAGCCTGGCGTAGATGGCTGGCGTCAGGTTGCTGGCCATGCAGTTGTTGTGTTTCCGCAGGTCGGGGTACTCAGCGCTGTGAGAGGAGACACCAAGGAGTTCTTTGGGGCCGGGGCACCCCAGCGCTTATGCCTGTGCTCCACAGAGACTCTTGGTGCAGGTGTGGGCAGGGGAGCTCAGGGAGGGGTCAAATACTCTGGTTATCCACAGCAGCTGGGAGCAGGGAGGCAGTTACAGGCCTTGCAGGGCAAGGGCAGGGAGAGCCCAAACCCAGGGCTGGCACTGAACCAAGACAAGAGTCCACAGTCAAATCTGGACCAGTCCTCAGGGAGCGGCTCCTTATCAAACACACAGCAGGGCCCCAGAGTGGGAGAACCTGCTGGGTGAGCAGTGGGGCCACGTGAGCCCATCCCCACACTGAGCTGCCAGGGCAGCTGGGCTGCAGAGTGGGGTCCATTCCCCTTGTCCTCCCTGGGGCTGCCCTGCCAGCTCAAATGGAAAGAGGCTGCTCCTTGTCTGCTGATGCAGTGGGCAGGGGAGGGACGACATGCAGTCTGCAGGGTCCTGGCTTGCTTGACCCCTGGACCTCTGCCCCCCAGATGCTGTGGGGCAGGAGACTGGCTGACCCTGATCTGCAGCCAGTGGGAACAGCACAGTCCCAGTGCAGTTTATTGTATTAGGGGGATGCTTTCCTCTAATCAGCTTAGAGGGAGGCTGTCTCTTGACCTCATTCCCACTTTAGACAGGCTTTGTACTTGTTCTGCACTCACAGGGAAATTGGCAGGGCAGGACCCGCTGGCCTTGGCCAAATCTCTCTTGAGGGTGCCTCCACTCACCTTAGTGGGGCGGGACTGGCCCTTGTCAGCCCAGGAGAGCACACTGGTGGCTGGAGGGGGTCCTGCATTCCTGGGGACACCCTTTTGAGAGATGCCTGCTTTGGGGGTGACATAGCTTGGGGTGGGGGTCCATGTGGGAGGAAAGGTGCCTGGGCTAGCAAGGTCTGGTTGTTGGGAGCAAGTCAGGCATCAGCACTAGCAGCAAGTCCTGGCACCCCCCTGTGCTCAGCTCCTGCGCTTGGGCTGAGTGCTCACACTGGGCATTGGTTCTGGCTGCCAGCACCAGTCCTGTGCTGCAATGCAGAGCCCTGTGGCTGCCACTGCCTCCTCCCCTGTGTCTGCAGGCCAAGGAATGTGGCCCTTCGCCCACAGCTTGGCAACTGCTCATGGCTTCCTGTGCTATGCAGAAACAAAGGGAGGTAGGGCTCCCATTGCATTGTGTGGGGAAGCACTAGCACTGCTGCCTGGACCAGCAGAAGGAGGCATTTGCTCCAGACAAGAATTGGTCCCAGGGTTGAGGGGGCTGAGGGCTGCTCCCAGCCCACACACAGACCTGTGCCCTGATGAGATGATCCAGCTAAGAGGCTGACGTGGCATGCATGGGGTGCAGCCTGCCCTGGCCTCCCTCACTGCTTCTGCTCCGTCATCTGCTGGCCACTGGCTCCCCAGAGTGACATGCTTCTAAAAAGCATTTGCTGATCAGAATGGGACACTTGGACAGGTTCCTCCACTGCTCAAGCACGGTCATGCTGCTGGGCATGCCGGGACCACTTGCTGTGCTTTCTGTGTGACAGAGGATGCCCAGGAGCAGTAGAGGTTCCCAAGGAAAGCCAGCTTACTCCCAGCAGGCAGGAGAATGCTACGGGTTGAAGCATGCTGTCTGCCACAGCTGTCTACACCTTCCCTGAGGTGCTCAGCATCCAATCTGTGGGACTCCAGGCTCCTGCCTGCAGGTGCTGTGCCTACTGCAGAGCTGACTGAGCACCTGGTTGGAGTGCACCCGCCCTGAACAGCCCCAGACCACAGCCAGCAATTTGGGGCAACCTCTCTTCAGCCTTTCTAGAGCACCTGAACTCAGATGGGTGTTGCCAGGAGCAGCTGGGTAATGCTGGGGTGAAGGTCCTGAGCACCTGGTGCTGTGCTTGCCGTGGTGCCACAGAGCTGCTGGGGGAGGCTGTGTCCAGGCTGGCACTGGAGGGCTCTGGCAGTGGCACCACACGCCCACCACGTGCTCAGGGTGTCCACAAGTCCTCTGTCATAGTGTCAGGATGATGCTGCACCCGGGCTGCTTTGACCCCTTGGTTTTGGTCCCCAAGGTTGGTTTTAAAATTATGGCCATTTCAGCACCATCTATTTTGTTCCCACAACAATTTTCTTTTGTGCCACAGCACCGAGTGATATCTTAAAAGTATTTTCCAACCTCAGTGATTCCATGATTCCACGGTTCTGTGGTATTGTGGGCTCCTGCCCAGCTGCAGAGGCTGGAAGCGTGGATGTCTGCCAGGAGTGCAGCTCAGCACCGGCGCCCATGCTGTCCTGTGCTCACCTCAGCCTGCCGTCCTGCCCGTGACCTGCCCTCCCTGCCCTTGAGCAAGCAGGTGCCTGACCCCAGAGCAGACCTGCTCACCAGCCAGCAGGGATTATTACTCCATTGTCTACTGACTGGGCAGCTTCTCCAGAAGTGACAACCACCTCCACCTCCCCACAGCTCTTCACCTCTAATGTGGCAGCCTCCAGTGCCCTTCCTGGCATCACGGGCCTGAGGAGCCCAGGCAGTCCCAGCCACACATGGCCTCTGGAGAGCTGTGGGGAGCAGCAGACCCCGTGTCATGGCATGGAGCTGGGAGCTGGCAGGCAGCCAAGCACGAGGCTTGCTTACACAGGGAGGAAGGGGCTTGGGCTTTGTCTGGAGGGGCTTTGGCAGGGAGCCCCAGTGTGGTGGCCCAAATGTGGGGCCATGCCTGTCACAGGACCCCCCTGGCAGAAGGAGGGGGTGGGAGTGCCTGTGGCCTCCCAGCATGGCCATCCATACCACAGTGCCTCTGAAAGGAGGCTGTAGAGGGTTCCTCAGACCCCTCAGGGCTGCTGCTAATGTCTCTCGGTTTTTAACTTAGAGACTAGAGGGGCAAAATCATTGGGCAAGTCAGCTGCAGAGTGAGGGATTGCAGTTCACTCCTAGGGCTCCATCCAGGTGCTTTTCAAGTGCCAGCACTGTCACAAAACCATTCCCAACTGAACAGAACCCCCCAGGAGGCTCATTCTAGAGCTTCTCAGCCACAGCCTCACCTTGACTTCATCCCCTCCTGAGCTATGTCTGTGTCTCTGCAGTTGTTCAGAAAGCTGGAAAACATCCCCCTCTTGGGAGGTAAATAATCAATAACATCCGGCCTTTGTAATTCTATTTTAACTCAATCAATTTCTGTCCCCGACTTTCTGTAGCCCAACGCAGCTTGCCAGAGCCCCAGTGCCAGCTCCTTGCGAGCCCTCCACATGCCCAGGGTTCCCAGTCTGCAATGCAGCACAGCAACACACCGCTCTGACTGTCGGCATTTGGTGCAGGGATGGCAGCAGCTGCTGGTGTTCGGAGCAGCAACGTGCTGCCTCCTTCCCACCCTGCTCCTTCCCTGTGCACAGTCTCTGCTAGCATTGGGATGGGCAGAAAAGCTCAGTCCTCGTTTTCCTGGCCTGCCTCTAGGATATGCTAAACCAAGCAGCTGTTGCCAGCACAAGGACTGGCTGGTGGCCACCACATCCCTCTCCCCTTCTGGCCCTCGCCCTGTTCCCACTCTGCCTAGCCCTTGCGAGACACAGGTAGTTACTGTGCCCAGTGCTGTCTGGCACCGTGCTGCTCTATGGTCCTCAGGGCTGGCAGCACAAACACTGGGCAGGACCAGCCTCTGCCTCCTCCACCCCACTTGCTATGGCAAGCCATGGTGAGTGGAACCATGAGAACGTGAGGCACTTGGCCCTCCTGGGCTTCCTGGGGCAACAAAGAGCTGTTTGGAGGGGAGTGACGTGAAAACTTCTGGTCTAGAGCTTGAACCTTAGCATTGCGCTGCAGCTGTGACACTTATCTGGCTTAAGGGATCAGGTGCTGGGTGTGCAAATAAGGCCAGGGCTCTTGCAGAGCCAGCATTACCTCAAAAGCACCCCTAAGCCAGCTTGTGGCTCTGTATGTGCCCACTTGGCCCAGCTCAACCCTGTGCCCACCTCCCAGAAGTCCTAACTGCACATCTCATTGTCATCCAAAATCCACACATAGGGCTGTTTGCTCAGCATCCACAGGCCCCTCCAGCTCTCCCTTTAAAAACTGGCCCAGAGAGGGAAGAGCCAGGACCTGCCAGCAAAGCTTTTCTTTTCAATAGAGGAGTCCCTGTCCCAAAGGGAGGCACGTGGGAAGGCTGGTACAGCCAGATGAGGTCGGGCCAGGGGCTGCTCTGACACCAGCTCCCACAGTTAGAAATCCTCGGTGTCCTGCCAGCAGGACAAAATGGACCCTTTGCTCCATCCTGTTCCTACCAGGACATTGGCAAAGTCTCCCTGGCTTCTCTTGGGCCGAGGCTGGGGTATGTCCCCACCGGCACTGGTGGTCCCAGCACTGCTGTCTCCCAAACAACCCCAATCTCTGCCCTGCCGGTCATCCCGGGAAGTCCCCCGGGACCCCAATCGTACTGTCAAGCATTTGTCCCCTCTCGCTGTCGCATGTCCCCAGCTCCAGCGGCTTGTCCTGGTACTCTGGGACCACCCGGGGCAGCTCGCAGCTCCGGGCTCCCTGCCCGGACCGCAGTGCCCAGAGCCAACCCCCGGACACGGGAATGTGCCCGGGCGGCCTCCACAGCCCTCTGCCAGCGCGGGTCCCGCGAAGGGGGCCCGCGGCAACCCCGACGAACCCCGGAGAGCCGGGACCCGCGCTCTCTGGGCCCTGCGGGACCGCACCCGGCCCGCGGCTGTGCCGGTGTCCTTGTGCGCGGGGCCCCGGGGCCGGACGGGCTTGGTTCAGGGCCTCCCGGTCCTTCCCGCCATGGACGAGCAGCGTCCATCGCGCCGTCCCCACGAGCTGCTCCGGGACCCGCCGCCCAGGCTCGAGCCGGGGGGCGGCCGCCGCGCCTGCCCCCGGTGCCGGTGCCGCAGGGATCGTCCCCGCCCGCCGCCCCCCGCCCGTGCGCCCTCGCCGCCCGCGCGCATTACCTGGGCGGGTATCGCCGACGCTGACGGTCGCCCGCGCTGACCGAGTCCCGGGCGAGTAGGAAGCCGGCGGCGAGAGAGCCGGCGCCCACCATGGCCAGGAGGCCGGCGGAGCGGCGAGCGGAGAGAGCGCGGGCGAAGGTGCTGGCCATGTCGGAGCGGCGGAGCAAGCGCGCCGGGGCGGACAGCGGACGTGAGGGGAATGGGAACGGGAATGGGAACGGGAACGGCGGCGGGGCGCGCGGGGGCGGGGAGCCGGCGGGGCACGGGGGGGCCTGGCAGCACCGCCACCTGCTTGGCTGCCCCGCCCCGCCCCGCCCCACCGAGGCTGCCGTCGCTTTCAGCACCGCTCGCCGGACAGCGCCGGAGGGGCGGCTGCGCCGAGACGGGCCGGCTCCGCACCGGGACCCACACCTCGGAGCCCCTCGCCGCGCCCTGGGGCGGGCGGGCGCGGCCGGGTCAAAGTTCGTCCACCTGGAGCCGGGAGCGGCGACCGCGGCTCCTCCACGGGATGCGGCCCGCGATGGGTCGCGGGGTCGGCGGGCCTGTTCTCGCCGGTCACCAGCCCTCCCGCAGTGCCCGCCACACCGACGGGGCCGCACCGGTGGGCCCCGGAAGTGCGTTGCGTTCGCTACCGCAGAACCCCGAGGGACGGGAGCTGCTGGCGCAGACCTGCGCTGCTTTGGGACACGGGAAGCGGCCGCCCAGTAGAACCGAGCGCTCAGCCCCGTACGGCCGCTGCGGCCGCATGTCCCGCCCGGTGCAGGCGCGCGCTGCCGTTACAGCACGGGCCCGGCGCGGGGCCCGCGCCCACGTGCGCCCGGCCGCGCTGCAGCTCCCGCCGCCGCCGCCAGGGGGCGCCATGCCGTGCCCGCTCGCGTCCCGGCCGGCCCGCCTCCTCCGCGCCCATTGGCTGCCTACGGCCGTCAGCAGACGATGATTGGCCGGCGGCAGCGCCCGCAGCGCAGGGTGCGCTCGGAGGCCGCAGGTGAGCGGAGCGAAATGGCGGCGCCTGGCGTGGCGCCCCTGCTGCCGCCGGGGGGCAGGGGCGGCCGAGGGCCAGGGCCGGGGCCGGGTCGGGGAGCGAAGCGAAGCAAAGCGCAAGGCGGGGACGGGTAGGGCGGCCGATCGCGCCGCTGCTGGGCCCTGTTTGTCGGCGGCTGTCGGGGAGCGCCAGGTGGGCGGCAGCGGCGGCTCCACGGCGAGACGCGGCCCGGTCCCGTGCCGCTCCCCGGCTCGCCGCCGCTCGCCTGTGCCCGCCGGGCCCGGGTCCGGCCTCCCGCGGCGCGGCAGCTCCGCCCGACTCCGGCGCAGCGGCGGGCGAGGCTCGTCCAGGCCGCTCGGGGCCTGCGCGTGCCGGCGCTGGGCTGGTGCCTGCCTGCTCTCCGGGCAGCGGCGGCTCGCCCTTTGCGGGGCTCCTTGAGGTCGCGCCGCTCTCCCGGCGCGGTCCTGGCCCCCGCCTGTGCCTCTGCCCCGCTCCCCGGGGCCGCTGTCTCTCCCGAGCCTGGCGGGCCGGTGCTTGTGAAGCCGCCACGGTGTGCGCGGCGTAGAGCGGCAGCAGCCCCCCGCAGTAAACCCTCAGTGACAGCGGCCGTGTCGGAGGAGTTCCCGGTGCTGAGGAGTTTCACGCTTTACAGGTCCCACGAGTCTGATTAAATATTTCGTTACGAGCAGCGTCAGACACGGAGGGGCCTCGCCGCTGTGCGCGGCACGCACCGCTCGGTGTGCGGGGTAAACCGCGGCGCTGCCCCGGTGCTGCCTCCGCTCCGCCCTCCGCGCTCGCCGCTCTCGGTGCGTTCGGTCTGCCGACGGCGCTGCTGGCATCCGCTGAGCACGACTTCAGCTTCTTGGCTGCGAACGCCTTGAACGCCTGTATTACCAGAACAGAGGGGTTTCCCTGATACACCATGTCCAAGTAGTTTTAATTATTAACCCTAGGATAGGTGATGTTTCTGTTCTGAAGCAATTAAGTGCCCATGAGAGGAGCACAGCTTTCACCATTTTAAAGTATGGAATTCACCTTAATGCAAACAGCCCTTGTAACAGTGGAAGTAACTCTCCGTGTGTCACTGGTCATGCAGAGGTGTATTAGTGGTCATGCATGCAAAGGTACTTCACTGCTCAGGGCCTAAGCTTTCAGGGTTGGTTTTTTTTTGGACTGGTTGGTTGGTTGTAGGGCCATCAGTGGTTTCAGATAGTTCTACAAGACATTGTCAGCATAAGTGTTTTAAAATGCCAGCTATGTGTATTTTTAGAAGTCGTGATCCTGCACGTACTTGACCTGGCTTGGCTAGGCTGTGGGTCTCTAAGTTGGATCACACTTGCAGGCTTTTTGCTTGCCAGGGTAATCCCAAATTCCTGCCACTGGCAGTGTGATAATCATGTTCCTGTCCATCAGCTCAGCACTACAGGGACTGCACCTGCGTCTGCACCTTTTGTTTAAAAAACGAAATGAAACAAAACCCTGACATGCAAGCCCACTCTTTGATTGGTGAATGCCGCACTGAGTACAAAATACAAGACCTAATCACATCTTCTCACCTTAAATGTCTGGTACCTCAGAAGCAGGGCACAAAGAATTTCTTTACTTTGTGAGCACCCTTATCTGAACAGCACCAGAATGATCTGCTGGGGAACCGGAAAACAATTTCCTATATAGTTTCTTATCTCTAATACAGGGCAGTCTAGGGAGCTGAAACAGTCCCAGATTTGGATTGCTGATGGGGTAATTTTGGTAACCTTTGGTATGACTATGCAGCAGATCACAGCTGCCCTTCTTGGAAGTGCAGCAGGAAAGTCTTCAGGTCTAGTGACTGGCATGGACTTTCTCCTGTGTGACAAGTGTGGGCTGTGTGCTGTGCAGGAACCTGTAAGGGTTCCATGATGGCATTGCCACCCTGCTGGCATACGTGCCCCCTGCCAGTTCAACACTAGAGCTGGCTCAGGTATGGTGGGCATACTTCCTGTCACTGTCCTTAGATACCAGAATAGAACTTCACTTGCCTGTGTCCATTTAAGAGCAACAGTCTGAGTCTTTAATGCCTTAGTTATGCCTGTAGCTAAAAGTTCTGTTCATCTGTAGTTGCTTGGTATAAGTCTATGGTAAGGGATGTGCTTTTAAGAAAAACTAGAAGAAGGTTCCAGTTAACCCTCCCCCCACACCTGAAATCATGAGGCTTTCCTTTTTAACATCATGGGCACACCTGTGCTATCAGTGGCTGTCAGCTTCAGTGAGGCTCTGAGTTTTTACCTGATGTGAGTATGATATGTCACGGCCTTGAAACAGAGCTACAGAGCAAGGAAGAGGCTTTGTCTCTGGGGCAGGAGGAGGAATATAGAGAAGTTGTTGCTTTCTGAGTTCTTGGGGCAAAGGTTTTCCTGCTGCTTATCTGGTTTTTTTTCCAGGAGGGAGGGGAGAGTAAGGGATTGGAGAAAATAACCCTCTTCCTCCTTTTGCTTGGTTTGCTTCACTTCATTAAATCATTAGCCTTCAAGCTGATAGTATACCTGCTAAGGGTTCATTCTGCACTGATGTGCTGAGGCAGCAGGACACAGGCATGAGAATGGTTCCTGAGTATGTTGGGAATGCTACTCTTGTCCTCCTCTGGAGATAGCAGGGCTATGTGGAGTGCACAGTAAATACCTCTAGAGCCTGGTCTGCCAGCCCTGTTCCTCCTACTAGCAATGAGCACTGATGGTGAGTATCAGCTCTGACTCACGCTGCTCGAGGCGTTTCAGTGCCAGATGTGTGCTGTGCTTGGAGGGTTTTGTGGCAGCAGCAGCACTGGGCTCGGTGCGTGGGACTAAGATGGAGGAGATCATCCTTGGTGTGGTATGTACAAAGTCCACGCTTGCTGTGTCCCCCTGTGTGGTTTCTCTTGGGTCGATGTCTGCTCCCCCAGTGGATCCTTACGCAGGAGGAATGCTTTTGGCTACTTTATAATAAGGAAAAGCACAAAGAAGGACGCTTGCTTAGCACTGGTGGAGCTTAGGTCAACGGTGAACAGCTGTGTCCTTGGCATGTATAGGTCAGTTGAATGGTGTGTTCGGATTCTGTCTCCTCTGAGGCAGGCAGTGCTGCTCTTGTAGGTGGCACTGGAGGACACAATCCTTTCCTGGTGTTTCTAACTCATAGCATATATTCAGCAGCTGGTCAAAGGAGGTGATTGTTCCACTCTGCCCTGGTCACAGCACTAAGCCTGTCTAAGATGAAGAAGCCTGTGGACAATGCTCTGTGGCACATGGTGGGGTTTTTGGGATGCCTGTACAGGGCCAGGAGCTGAACTCAATCTTGATGGATCCCTTCCAACTTGGTGTATTCTGTGATTCTGTGCCAGCTTGCAAACCCAGACATCCTGACCTGTAACCCAAACTGTTGCTGATGCTCCCTCTGTGTCCTCTTTCCCTGCCATAGAGTTTTTACTTGTTTTTCCTCCTCCCTGCAAACTCCTGCACCTCTCAAACTGTTCTCTCTGTTACTGTAGGTCTTCTTGAGCTGAAAGGATGAAAATTGGCAATTGGAAAATCACTGTCACTGACCTGAGCTTTATCCTGACTTCTGGCATCCCAGTTGATGTTGTTGGGTATATGAGTCTGCAAGAGTGTCCTCTGTCCCTGTCCATGATTTAGGCAGCGGTTGGACATGCATCACTGTAAGGGTTACATGATTTCAGTGCTGGTGGTGATACTTTCCCAGTGCAAGGGGGTTAATTGCAAAATGGAGCTGCTTATCTAAATTGATCCAGAATTCCAGATCCCCTCCCACCCTGAGAGTGTCTCCTTTTTCCCTGTTTTTGTGCTGGGCAGCACTATCCCTGGGTTCCCTCATGCTGGGTCAGTCCCTGCCCTCCCCACCATCGTTTGCTTCCTCATGCAGCCGGCCCTGGGATCGCCCTGCCTCTGACCTCTCTCCCTTTTGCACTCTGTAATTCCAGAGCGGGATGGTCGGCCACCAAAGCTGCAATGTCGTCCCTGACGACCTCCAGTGAGGGAGAGAGCTCTGCTCCCAGGTTTGTTGTTGGTTCCAGAGATGATGAGACAGAATTTCTGGGATCAAACATGAAGACAGACGAAACTGACTTCTTTGAAGATGATGAAGAGGAGGAGTCGGTAAGGAGGTCCCAGCATTCTGGGCTGGAGCACCTGTGTGGGATCCCTGGGTCTCAGCCAGGTTTTGCATGGTTACTGCTGGGGCTGCAGGTAGTTGGGACTGCAGGGGACACGGCAATGGCATTTATGACAGGACACATTAGGTCATGCTGCTATACTCACTGCCTCGGGAAATCCAGCTTTTTCGCTTGCAGATCTGATTTGGGAAAACTAGTGGATTCCTTTGTTCTAGAGACTTAACCTGACACTCCTTTAAGTCTTTCTGTTTCACCAGAGAAATTTCTGGGGAAAACTCTGGCACGTGTGAAAAGGGCAAAGTTGTCTCTGCAGAGAGGAAACATTCATTTTTTCTATAACTTCCAGGAGCAGGATGCAGAAAAAATGATCTCTAGCTCCTGACTGCTTTTGGCCCCTATTGAGTGTTATATTAAATGCTACTAAACTGATCTCTGTCTTCCCCTCTGTCAGCCTCCAGAACGGCAGATCGTGGTGGGAATCTGTGCCATGACCAAAAAGTCCAAGTCAAAGCCCATGACACAGATTCTGGAACGTCTGTGTAAGTTTGAGTACATCACAGTGGTGATCATGGGGGAAGATGTTATTCTGAATGAACCGGTAGAAAACTGGCCCTCTTGTGACTGCCTGATATCCTTCCACTCCAAAGGTAACACATCTCTAGCAGTCCTTAGCCTGCTTGAGCTGTGGGCAAGGGAGCTTCCTTTCAGCCCTCCCCTCTGTCCTCATCCTGTATTTCAGGATTCCCCCTGGATAAGGCAGTTGCTTATGCCAAGCTGTGCAAACCATTTCTGATCAACGACCTTGATATGCAGTATTACATCCAGGACAGGTGGGTGTCTGTGAGCCACCAAAGCCCCTTCCCTCTTCCTCTGATTCTTCTCAGCATGCTGTGGAATCTTAATTTTTCTGCTCACAAAGCTGTGAGATGAGGAGGAAGGGGACCGTAGCAGTGGCTTTTTGGGGTTTCTCCAAAGCATGGAGGGGAATGGCTTTGAGGGTAAAACCATTGAGACCATATAAAATCATGCTTTGTTTTCTGGTGTAAATGTCTTGTAAGGAGTGGCTGGGATGTAGGGAGTGGAAGAGTTCTCACAGAACAAGGCTGCCACGACTAAAGCAAAAGGACCAGTCTTTAAGCAGGAGAGCCAAATGGTGAGATGGTGCTCTGGGTCAGAAATTGGGAGCAAGGCTGCGTCAGAATCTGTGGAACCCGTGTTGTTCAGACACGTGAGGTTTCTCAGTCATCTGTTGGTAGAGGCCACCAGCAGCCGTGTACTTGGGCCCTTACACCCAGGCTGCTTTGGCTGTGTGCGAGTAGGGCTCCTAACAGATCCTAAACCTCCTGCCCTGTCTTTGGGGTGGTGAGCAGTGTTATGTGGGTGCTGGCAGGCATCCCAAGGTGTAACTAGTGAAAGAACTGTGGTTTGCCCCTTGGCACAAGATGAAAGAAGGCTCCTGCTGCTTCTGCCAGACCTGGGCACCAGACAGCTTGGCATGACAGGGCACTCTCCAACACGGTGAGTCTGGGCAGGTGGTGTGTACTGGGTGTGCTGCTGTGCTTTGGGCACATGCTAATAATTGAGCATCCATGTTTAGGCCAGGTAGAAATTTACTCTGGGGCATCTTTGTCCAGAGCAGGACTGCGGCAAACCCTGTAGGACTCAGCCAGAGAGCATATGCTGAGAAGTACCTGCAGTCTTGATGCTTTTTTGTGTTCATCTGACTGTGTTTTTCATCAGTGGGGGTGAAGTCTTTCCCTTGGTGTGTACTGAGGACCTTCTAAACTCTTCTGATGCTGCTTCTGTCCTCTACAGGCGTGAAGTGTATCGGATCCTTCAAGAAGAGGGGAATAGACCTTCCCCGCTATGCTGTGCTCAATCGAGATCCTGACCGACCAGAAGGTCAGTGTCCAACTTCTACTGAAAGCCATTTCCCCAGGCTCTGCTGTTTAAGATAGTCTGCAGAGGACAGATGCTGGCAGTCACCTCAAAGAGACCTGACTCATAAGTCTCCCGGGTTTTTTTCGTGGGCAAAGGTCCCAGCAGCAAAACCGACTGATGGGCCTGGAAGGGGCTGTGGCTCTGCACTAGGACTGTGTCACCTTTCCTGATGTGCTGCTGCTGTGCTTTGTCTTCAGAGTGCAACTTAGTGGAAGGAGAGGACCACGTGGAGGTAAACGGAGCTGTGTTCCCAAAGCCGTTTGTAGAGAAGCCAGTCAGTGCTGAAGACCACAATGTGTATATTTACTACCCGACATCAGCAGGTGGGGGCAGCCAGCGGCTCTTCCGCAAGGTGAGGAGCGGTCTCCAGAGCTGGTGTTGGAACCAACAGATTTGAGACTCATGGGGCTTCAGAAAGGAGTGTTGGGGAAGGGGGCAGGAGAGTTTTGTGTGGAGGAAGTTCAGACCTTCTTAGAACTTCGAGTTCAAGTGCATCTACCTGGAAACCACAGAAGGACATATTTTAGTGGTAGTGCTGACTTTACCTTCCCCATCCTGTTGGTGACATTTATCCTGTAGTCGTGGAGCACTGTGTCCCTTTCTGAATTGCATGCTGATTTCTCCTGGGTTTATTACGATGAATTTTTCAAAAAGCCTACATTCCTGTCATTTAACATCATTCTTGCCCTTCCCATTTAGTGTAGCTTGCACACATGATAAAAGCAGTATTCATTCCTAGGTTTCACAGGAAGTCTGCCCTTGCTCATGTCCCCGACTTTTCCACTGCACAGTAATAGCTGTGATATATCTTTTTTCTAATCAGTTACACATCTGACATGAATAAACCTAAAATGATTGTTCCCTTAGGTAAGATACAGGTATGCCTCTTGAGTTTGTATCCAAAGCCTTACTACAAATGAAAACAACATCATCCTCGATGTCGATAAAATCAGTCATGGTTCTAGAAGGAAATGAAATTGGTTGGATTATCACCTGTCATAATTTATTTTCATTTGCCTATTAGTTAGGCTCCTTACCTTGTAGTACTTTTTCACCTTTTTTTGTTCCATATCCTTGAAGTGATTGGAGACAAATTAATGGTCTATAATAGCTTTTCTCCTCTTTAAAGCCTGGAAAATGACATACCTGCTGCCTGCATTCTGGTGTCTTTTGTCCTCCATAAATAAGTGTGCTGTAACGTCTGGGGGGCCTGAGATGCTGATCCATTAAGTCTGCTAAGTTCTCTACTTATGGGATGAAACTTCTGCTTTTCTGCTTCCATCTAAGAAAAGGATCCCCGTGCTCTTCCCTGAGGTGTTTATTCTGTGCTTTCAGATTGGCAGCCGGAGCAGTGTGTACTCCCCAGAGAGCAGTGTGAGGAAGACAGGCTCCTACATTTATGAGGAGTTCATGCCTACGGATGGCACTGATGTAAAGGTAAGGAAAAGCCTGGAATGCTGCCTTCCTTTGTCAGGCCTGGGGGAGCTGAAAGTTCAGCCATTCTGCTTAGTCCTACATAGGCTCTGGAATGTGTGTTTAGGCTTTGAGGTGCTGACTGCGTGTTTCACCCCCAAAGTGGGGAGCGGGTGCTCTGTGGGTCACACCAGGAGGAATGTGTGAGACCATCTCATCTCCTTTTCTGTGTCTGCAGCAGAAATACCTTTTGGAAGCTGCAGTTAGTCTTGGTGGCTGTGTCAGGTGTACTCACTCTCATTCCAGGTGTACACTGTGGGGCCGGACTATGCCCATGCAGAGGCTCGCAAATCCCCTGCTTTGGATGGGAAGGTGGAACGGGACAGTGAAGGGAAGGAAATTCGCTACCCAGTCATGCTGACTGCCATGGAGAAACTCGTTGCCCGTAAAGTCTGCGTAGCCTTTAAGGTCTGTATTTTCTTTCTTGTGCAAGCAAGACTCCACAAATGTCTGATATATGTCAGGGTTGGGATTAAAATTTGTCATGCTGGCATGTCTCAGGCATGGCAATCCTCCATGCCTGATGCCAGTTGTTGGTCCTGCTGGTTGTGGCACTTTGCTGGGCAGAGGTGACTGGGAAGGCAAGAGGGCCTGCAGCAAATGCCCTCTGGACTGGTCGGTGCCTGGTGTCCCACATACATCTGAGCATTTAATACTGGATCCTGAGCATGCTCTCTATCTGACCTGTGCTCATCCTGTCTTGACTTATTTCCTGCTTTTGTTTATGTGGAAAATTTGGTCTTATTTTCTTGGTTTTTTTTTCCTTTTTGTGTTTTGGTACTTGTGTTTGGTTCTTCTGTTTGTTTGGGCTTTTTGTTTGTCTGGTTTTGGTTTTTTTTAGTTCTTGGGTTTTTTTAATATAGCTCTGGTGCAAATTGATGTTTTATTTTAGAGTTGGTAGACTGAGTAAGAGTGTGTGTATGGTTCCATGGCATGTTCAGCGATGTCAGTGGAAGAAGCACTGGACTCCTTGTTCCTGCTCCACTGCAACTGGCACCCCATGCAGTTGGGCTGATGCAGATTTGGTCTCTTTTCTACCTTGTAGCCTTTTCCATTTAGTGATGGGTGTCTTTGCCTACTGCACTTCTTGTCCATGCTTGTCAATCTGGTTCAAAATTATTGGATTTGAAAGGAAGAGCAGGATATCCAGGAGCTGCTCTGTTTCAGGTCTTTAGAGCTCTGGGAAGTCAGAGGCTGGCCCTGATGGCTTCATCTGGGCGTTTGTGGTTAGGGCCTTTGGCTCAGCAGTAAGGGGGTAAAGGTCTGACTAACGGCCTGTCTTCACTTGTTCTGGGCTTGTGAGGTGGGCAGGGACTGGAGGATGGCTGCAGCATCAGCAGGGCTGAGCTGGGCAGTGTTTGCTGGGTCTGTGTATGCCCTGCTGGCAGGGTCGCTGCTGTCCCCCACTGCTTCCTTCCTGTGTGTCCAAGTCCCCTGTCCTCTGCTTCCTCCTGCAGCAAACCGTGTGTGGGTTCGACCTCCTGCGGGCCAACGGCCACTCTTTTGTTTGTGATGTGAATGGCTTCAGCTTTGTGAAGAACTCCATGAAGTATTATGATGACTGTGCCAAAATCCTTGGGTATGAGCAATCTGAGTTTTGATAAGGTGGTAAGGTAACTCACAGCAAAGTAAAATGAAATATGGAGTCTTGGTCAGTATGTCAGGGAAGTCTGCAAGTGGTTCATGTGAGTCACTTGCTCAGCAGGTGAAAGCTTGGCTCTTGGAGGAACAGGTTATTTTCATGCCCTGGAGCTCCTGCCTGCGTTGGCATTAGCTGTCTTTGTCTACAGCTAGATATAGATATATATCTTCCAGGACTTTTCATTGCATGCTGAGCCCAGTTGTGGTATTGGTGATGTGGGGTAAACTGGTACCCTTTGGGGGTGCCCTAACTAGCCCACAGTGTAGTAGGTGTCTCTGCAATGAAAGTGAGGGGAAATTCTGTGGCTCTTTTCACATCTTTCAGCAGGACTGCTAAGGAGGAGGTGGAGAACTAAGGAAATGGATTTTCTTGTGAGTGTTGTATTTTGATTTCTTCCAGAAATATAATCATGAGGGAGTTGGCTCCCCAGTTTCATATCCCCTGGTCCATCCCAACAGAGGCAGAAGACATCCCCATTGTCCCCACTACTTCAGGCACCATGTGAGTACCTGCTGTCTTCTCAAAAGGATGCCAGTGATGACTGTGTGAGGGACAAAGGGTGACAAACCCTGTCCAAGGGCCTGACACCACCAGCAGCATGGCATCCTCCAGCTGCTGTGCTGCTTGCAACCCAGAAATGCCTGTGGAAAGGCTTAGCTATGCACGTGGAAGTTGTGATAGGTTGGAGATTAGTTGTAGGTTTGATGAATGCAGATGAGCAGTAACTGAAGAAATGACAGAAACTGCTTGCATGGCTTTCAGAGGTCCAAATTCTTCATCGGGACAGAAAACGAATCAGGACAGATGCTGTAGCTGGCTGCTACATGGAGAAAGTGCATGTTGAGCTACCAGTGAAATAGGTGGGAACACTTAGTTGAAATATTCATAATTACCAATATGCTTGGCAGCCCCTCATTTGATACCTTTGGCCTTACTGGTTTTCTAGCACATAAGGCTAAAAGATCAAAGGCAAAAGTTTCTTTGTGATCCTCAGCATACTTGTACACTGGTATGAAACCCCTCACCTTAGTAGTGTCTGCAGAGCTCTGACTCCCTCTGCAGCTGTGGCACTTGTGTCTGGTTTAGTCTGGGAGAAATTCTACCCCTGCTGAGGAAAGCAGGTGTCAGAAGAGTGGAACTGAAAGAGCAATGGGAAGCTACTTCCTGGTGGCAGTTCTGGAGTGTAAGGGCACATTTGTCCTCTTTATCTTATGTTTCCCCAGGATGGAACTTCGCTGTGTTATTGCAGTCATCCGTCATGGAGATCGCACCCCGAAGCAGAAGATGAAGATGGAAGTAAAACATCCCCGGTAAGAGGCAAGGGAAGAAGGTGCTGTGCTCCTGGGAAGGGGTGAGGGCCTATTCTCTAAACCAGAAGCAGGAGCAGAGGGCTGAGTGCATAGGAGGCAGTATTTTTCCTGGCCCATCCAAGCAAATGCTTTCTGACCAGTTGAGAGAGCCCCCTTTCCCCACGAGGATCCTGACACCTTCTGTGTGAACACTGGAAGGGAGAATGAAGGTGTGGTAGGTGCTGAAAAGGGAAGTGCCCCACTAAATGGGAAGCTAGTATCTGCTTACTGGTTGTATTTTGAAAAACACTTGTTTTTTCAGAATTTCTGAAGTACAGGGAAGAGCCAGCAGCCTGCTGGTTCTCCCTGAAGAACAGAGACTGAAGGCACATGTGAGAATGACCCTCCTTGTGTTATTGAAACAGCAGAAAATGGATCAGCATTCTTTTTTGTCTGTTCAGGTTCTTTGAATTATTTGAGAAATATGATGGTTACAAGACAGGGAAGTTGAAGTTGAAGAAACCAGAGCAACTACAGGTGAGGAAGTGCATTCTGGGCTTACTGCGTGGGATATGCAGGTAATACAGATCCTGGTGCAAGGCAATTCTTTGGGAGGGTACAAACCTCCAAAAGGGCAATGGTCTGTCACACAGATGCTCTGTGTCTCATTCTGCACCCTGGGCCCGCTCAGCTGGGTGACAGCAGGAGAGCAGAATGGAAACTTCTGCTGCCTGATGCGCACACTGTGGGATGGAGATGACCTGATGCAACTTGCCCACCAGCTGTGGTTACCTCTGGTGACAGATGGGTCCATGCCAAGGAGTGGGGCAATTGGAGGTACCTGCTTGGTTCTCAACAGGGCTGTAGTACAGCATGAGGACGAAGCAAACTGCAGTGTGAAAGTTTGTCCTGCCTGAGCTGTGTCTTATGAAATGACGTGTCTGAGGAGTGTCTGCGTGGTCCTGCTTCTGGGTGAAGCTGTTAGGAGGCCTTGCAGGAGTACACCGGTGAGTCTGAGGTGGAATTGCTCTCTGCTTTCCAACAGGAAGTGCTGGACATTGCACGGCAGCTTGTGGTGGAGCTGGGAAGCCACAGTGATTGTGAAATCGAGGAGAGGAAATCCAAACTGGAGCAGCTGAAGAGTGTCTTGGAGATGTAAGCATTCCTATCTCGGGGCACTGTGGGTTTGCCTCAGAGGATGTGATATGGAAACAAGCTGTGCTGCTGGTGTCCTGGCCAGCTGTTGCCCAGAGATTGGGGTCTCCTCTGTCCCCTGTTAGTAATTGTACAGGAAAGGCACCATGTTCCTCACTTTTTCTCCTTGACATCAAAACTCTGCTGATCCTTGTCCCAAGTGTGTCTGGTGTTTGGCTAAACTACTTGAGACAAAACTGAGCTTTCTTTGCTGCAAGAGAGGAACTGGGGTCCTCGAGGGACCATGTTGATATGAGGCATTTTGATATGATTGGAATAAAATTTGTTTTAAATAAAGTTGTCCCGGTGCCAGAAGTTTGGCAAAAAAGAGCTCAGAAAACATTACAAGATGTTTGTGTCCCCTGAGGTTTTGTACAGTCAAAATAAAAATGTGGTGGTATTGACAACATCTAAAGAAAACAGGGTTCCTCTCAGGACTGCAGCTAGCTATGGCACACACAGCCAGCATCTGTGTTCAGGCCATGTCTCTGGAGCACAGAGGAGGACTTTTTGCTGTGATTCCCTCCTCTGCTCTTTCTGCTCATCATGGTTATCCTCAAAGCATCTGTCAGAGTGTTTTTTTCTGTGATCTCATTAATCCACTTGTTAAAGATGTAGATAAGAGTTTAAAGCCATAGTGAGGAATGACAGCGTAGAGTGCTCTTGGTAGAAGAGTAAGGGGATGGATCTTTGAATTTTGTTTGAGGGAGCTGTTTGGCTTTTTGTGGGGGTCTGTGCTGGGTCACAGGGAGATGACAAAAATCATGTTCCATGGCTATGGGTGTTGTAGCAGAAAGTCTCTTGCTTGTGCTATACTTTTGCTGTGTACTGCCTGGGGGCCTCTGGGCAAAGGTTGGGTGGAGTTGATTTGTTTCAGTGTTTTTTTCTCCATCCCTTGTGACAGGTATGGACATTTTTCTGGCATTAACCGTAAGGTTCAGTTGACCTATCTTCCTCATGGACATCCAAAAGCTGCGAGTGAAGATGAAGGTAAAGAAACCTAATGGTGCTATCTAAACCGGATCTTTAAGCCCAGATTTCAGGTGTGAGTGCAGCTACCCTCTGTGTATAGGCCTCTGGACATGCTAGCAGAGTTGGTGACCCATATCTTATCTTTGCTCACATCGCAGGAGGGATTGCAGGGATGCCAGTACACACTGGCTGGCTCTACAGGGCTTGCATTTCCAGTTCTATGAATATCAGCCTATACCTTCAAAAACTAGTGACTCTGAATTTCCTACTTACTGATTTGTTTCCTGGGGAGCTTGGGTCAGGCTTGTGTTGAGAACTGTCTGCAAGGTGCTGATGACTACCTCTTCTTCCTCCCTCTGCAAGCTCAGATATGAGCTCTGATGGAGTGAATGCCTGTTTGTCTCCTAGAAGCTCGCCGAGAGTCCTCCCCCTCCCTTCTCCTGGTGCTGAAGTGGGGTGGGGAGCTGACCCCAGCAGGAAGAGTCCAGGCTGAGGAGCTGGGGCGGGCCTTTCGCTGCATGTATCCTGGAGGCCAAGGTGAGTTTGGCCAGGTACCTCTGGTCCTGCCCCATGGCTGCCAGGCTGCCCAGCCCAGGCGAGGGTTGCTCAGGCATCTGTGGCTGTATACAGCCTCTGGGATTAGTTTTTGTTCTTTTGAGTTGGCATGGTAGGGATAAATAATTCAGGTGGGTTTTGTACCCAGATCTCTAAGCTGACCTGAGAGGTCTGCTGTTAAACTGCAGTGTGTCTTGGGAAAGCCTGGCATACATCTGACTTCTGGCTGGTGCCTGTCTGTCAGGGTGTTTCTCTGAGCTGTGAGCTCTGAGCTGGGAGTAGTGTTCCTGTCTTGTCACACAATGTGACTGGGTACTGTGCAGAATTGCCCTGGGATTCCAGGTAGCAGCAAATAGTGACCACTGCACTGTCTTTGGAGGTCAGACTCAAGAGCTTCATGAATTACTTTCCTCCATTACTGATCTGACTCTTGTGGTTGACTCAGACATGAGAAATAAACTGGCAATTTGTGCCACAAAGTAAGTGTAGCTGTACGGGATCTGCTTTGGAAACTTCCTTGCTGAACGACCCTCCCTGCAGTTCTGAGGGCTGCAGGATCTACTCTCATGCAGAATCTAACCAGAAGGAAGTGATTTTTTTTTGCATCTTCATTCTGCACCAGGGTATTCAGGCTATCAGAACTACTACAGGGTGTTCAGTAGAGTTTGCTGCAGAATTTGGGCAGCATCAGACTTAACTGGTAGATGCTCATTTTTTCCTCAAAATGAACTTTTCCAAGTTAAGCAATGACTTTGTTACATTTCTAGTCCTTGTGTATAGCTAGAACTGTCTATTTTGGAGCAGTATAAATGCTGCCTATGCAAGTGACTGATTCTCTACATAACTTTGTTACTACAATAAAGTTTGTTTGTCTAAACCAATATATTCAGCTGGTAATTTTGCAGGTGTGAGAATACAAATCTTGAGTTGTCCTTGGTTCCAGGCGATTATGCTGGTTTCCCTGGCTGTGGCTTGCTCAGGCTGCACAGCACTTACCGCCATGATCTCAAGATCTACGCCTCGGATGAGGGGAGAGTTCAGATGACAGCAGCAGCTTTTGCAAAGGTCTTTCTTCTCTTTTGGGCATCCGTTTGTTCATTACTCTTAAAATATGCCAGTTCTAAAGGAAAACCTCTGGTGATGAGGAAGGAGTTTTCTTAGGATCTTCCTCCTCTCTGTTGGATGGACTGAGGTACACTGGGCTAATAGCAGGTGTATGGGGCAGTACTGAACATCTGGTGTGTCTGCACACACCTGTCACCTTTAACGTCCTGTCCAGGACAGGACTCTCAGTCAGGAAGGAGTTATGTATGGATTGTTGCTGGTGCTTGATCTTAGAGCACACCAGATGTGCTGCTGAGTATTGATTGCCTATGGAATGAATGTTTCTGGGATGGCTGCCCAGCCAGAGAGGTTATTCCTTTCCTGCTGAATTTAAAAGGGAAATGAAATGTCTTTGGTGTGGTATGGGGTGGAGACTGGGGAGGAGACAGGTTCATTTGCAGCTAAAGCCAAGGGGAATCCTGTGGTAACCTTAGCTGGTCTTTGGAGCATTCACTGTATTTTCAAGCAAATGAGCTGCTTGATAGTTGAGCCTGCTCAACAGTTGCCTGGATAAATCTGGGGCTGCTGCAGGCAGAGCTGTCCTTTGCTTGAACAGCTCTAGAACCATGCCAGAGTCATCTCTGACTGGAGGGGGTGTTGCTGTAAAATTGTCCTTTAAGGACAATTGAGATTTTGCTTAAGTTGCCTGAGTTCTGGCCATGAAACCACCAGAATTTTTGTTGCTTGGTTGCACAGACCTGAAATCTTGTCCTATGTGGTGTGGCTTTAGGGTCTGCTGGCCCTGGAAGGAGAGCTGACCCCCATCCTGGTGCAGATGGTGAAAAGTGCCAACATGAATGGTCTGCTGGACAGTGACAGTGATTCCCTTAGCAGCTGTCAGCACAGAGTGAAGGCTCGACTACATGAAATCATGCAGAAGGATGCTGAGTTCTGTGAAGAGGATTATGAAAAGGTAAAGCACCAGCGTGGCTTTATTGCTCCCTGTATCTGAAAGGAGAATAGCATCGCTGCAGTGGTTTGATGTGGAGTCTGTGGTATGTGGACAGTGGTTTGGTTAGTTTGACATCAGTTCTGGTCAAAATGACAGGATAGGTATGGAAGTGTACAGGTTAATAGCCCTTGCCCTTCTTGGACTGGCAGTCCTCAGTGTTGCTCTGCTGTCCCCTTCAGGACTGATCATGTTGGCTTTTTCTCCCTTCGTGATTCCCAGTTCATTTTGTTCTTGTGAGTATGCTGAAAGAGCTCCTGCATGCTGCTCAGATCAATCCCAGCTGCTGTGGGCAGGGAGTGTGCCTCACTGAATTCGACATCCGTGCTGTATGCACATGTGAACAGACCTTTTGGTTACAAATTGTTGTGTGTCCTGTCAGGTTCTGATAGCTGCAGAGTAGAGAGCATGGGCTGCATGCAGCACAGCAACCAGTGAAAGCACTATTGCTGCTTCTCCAGCAAGTCCCCAAAATACTGTTTTTCCCAGGCTCTGAAATGTGATTACTGGACTGAAATCCTTTAAGGAACATATTTATAATCTCAAAGAACTACTTAAAATGAAGCCCTTTTGCTCAAGCACAGAAGCAAAATGAGACAAGAGTGGATATTGGAGGTGGAGGGAGGTCCAATCTAATGGGAGCAGTTGTTTGCTCCCTCTGAGTTTGATCCTGAGGAAGATTTTAAGACATGCCTGACTACTCTTAGGAATAGGCCAGCTTATTGTGCTCAGCTGGGAGCACAGCTTTTGTCCCAAGTCAGAAAGCAGTATGGCTGCAAAAGACAGACATTTTGCATTCCCCATTTGTGAAGACTAGCTAATGTCTGCTGGAATCTTCTTTCAGCTAGCACCTACAGGCAGTGCTTCTCTGCTCAACTCCATGACCTTTATCCAGAACCCAGTTGAGGTCTGTAACCAGGTGTTCACCCTGATTGAGAATCTCACCTCCCAGATACGAAAACGCCTGGAAGACCCAAAATCTGCAGGTGAGCAACAGAACTGGGAAAGATTAATTTATTGTTGCATCTTCAGAGCTCCCAAACACCACTAGGGCTTATTGTTGTCTGTAGCAAAGAAACTGTAAAGTGTAATTCTCCATGTGCTATTGATGTGGAAGGCTCCGCTTTCAATTACTGTTAAAGAGAGCTGTAATGTAAAGGAAATGATATGTGCATTTATGGCAGACCTAAGCAACTAGGCAAACGGTTTCACTTTTCTCAAGCATTTCAGAAGTAGCCTGTTGCTGCAGGTTAAAACTCCTGCAACAGTTCCAGTGGCTTTTCCAGACTAGGATTCCTGTGGGTGACACAAGAATTGGAGCCCTTTCATACTGGGAGAACTCAGTCACAGCTGCCACTTGAAATCTCTGCAGCAATAACCAGGGTTCTGTGATTCTGTGGTTCTAGGATGTGAATGTTGTTTGCTGTCCTCTGCTTTTTAGACCTGCAGCTGTACCACAGTGAGACTTTGGAACTGATGCTGCAACGCTGGAGTAAGCTGGAGCGAGATTTCCGCATGAAGAATGGGCGCTATGACATCAGCAAGATCCCTGATATATATGACTGCATCAAGTATGACGTACAGCACAACTGTGCACTGAAACTGGAAGGCACAACTGAACTCTTCAAGCTCTCCAAAGCCCTGGCAGATGTGATCATACCCCAGGTAGAGCCTGTACGACAATGCCTGTGGCGCCAATTTCTGAGCCTTTGCCTTTGTGTTTTGTCTCGATTCTCTTGCACATTAACTGCCAAGGCAGCCTATCACAGTAGGGTGTTTCTCAGATCTGTCTCAGTGTTTGTATAAGGCCAAAACCATTTATGACTTGAAATGTGACAGGGCTGGACTTCTGGTTGAGGATTCTGGCCGGGTCAGAGTAATGAGCAGCTGATGCAGCAGCTTTTCCGTGTTTGCTGTAGTGCATCACAGCACAGCTCCAAGCTGTGTGTGTGTGCTACAGCAACATTCCATCCTCTCCACAGGCAGGGTTGTGGAAGTTAAAGGAGATTCCTGTGTTAAAGTTCTGACAAGTTGGTTATTCTTGTCAAACTAGAACTTGTTCAGTTTCCAATATTGAGTTGCTTCTGACAAAGTTTAATTGATATGGGATGAGTTTCTACGAGCAAGGTCCAGCTGCCCCTGTAGAGCAGAAGTGGTCTAAACTTATTCAGCGTTGCTGGTGATGTGCAGTCTGGCTGTTTTCAGCATAGCAGTGCAGTTTTTCTCTTTGCCAATAGCAGTTGTTGCTTTAATGCTCATGCTAGCTCAGGGTGTAAGTTTGCATGTCGTGAGATCTGAGATTCGCTCGTGGTCCTTGCACCTCTCAGCTGTTGAAGGATACTGATAGTCATGTCCAGACATAACTGGGGTTCTTGGAAGTCTCAGTCCTCTGTTACCCCCTGCAATATGTGGGGAAAAGAAAAGTGAAGTGTTGAGTGACATTTCTCTTCTTGTACTTGCTTAACCAGTGGTGCTGCGGACTGAAGTGGCCTTTTATGTGAGGATGTGGCAAAGAACCAGGGCTCAGGGTATCTGTTGTTTTGTTCCTGCAGGAATATGGGATTAATAAGGAGGAGAAACTGGAGATTGCTATTGGCTTTTGTCTTCCTCTCATTAAAAAGATCCAGATGGACCTGCAGAGAACTCATGAAGATGAGTCTGTCAACAAACTACATCCGTTGTAAGGCTTGTGCTGCATGCTGCTGGCAGTGGGGAGGGCAGCTGTGGAGCAGGGGTGGTTCCCATGCCAGAAGAGTGTGCTGTTGTGGAAGGAGGTACTGAGCATACACTGAAGGACATCCAGGAGGAAGGCATGTTGGTGCTCCCAGAACTAGAAGGCAGATGGAGAAGGCACATTGGGGCTGCATACCAGAAGCACAGGGCCCACAAAGGCTTGTACCCATTGTAGCTGGATGGTGATGCCTCATCCAGGCATTTCCCTGCACAGGGCCAGTGTAGAGTGAGGGGCTGCCTACTGTGTGTCTCCATTAGGATTCCACGAAATTTGTTGCTCCTGTGCTCAGTGCTCTCATTGTTTGTTCTGTCCTGCTGCCTTTGACATTTCTCGGTGTGGGGCTGTGTCATTCCATTAAGTGTACAGAAGTGCTAATGTGTGACAGACGGCAGTTGATTGGCAGGTGAGTAACTGTGGGCTAATTTTGGTGTAGGTACTCAAGAGGAGTTCTGTCCCCGGGTCGCCACGTTCGCACTCGGCTGTACTTCACCAGTGAGAGCCACGTGCACTCCCTGCTCAGTATCTTCCGCTACGGGGGCCTTCTGGATGTAAGTGTCCCAGCAATGCTCACACAGTAAGCCTCCCTACTTTTTTCCAGTAGTCTTTTCCAAGGCAGACAGTGTACGTTTGTGGGTTGCCCCTTTAGCCAGCTCTGCCACGAATGCTGTGCATTGCTGGCATCTGGCCAGCTCCATCTCTGCTGTGTTTGCATGCTGCAGCTTCCTGCATTTCTGGCATGTAGGGGGATTGTTCTTCCTCGGTGCCTCCCTTGGTTGCACAGAGACGTGTTTTCTCCAAGATCTGTCCTGCTAGTTTCAGGTGGGCAGACCACTTACTTATCTAGGAGAAGAGCAGTATGAGGCAATGGGGATGAGTGAATTTCTTCCTTCCTGCTTCCTTCAACCCTTTATTTTAAGAGCTTAGTCCTGTATTTATAGTCTTTATATCAATTCTAAGTCAATAAAATCAGTTTTCTTACAGAGGAAGCAACTCGAGGTTGCACATTCACAGGATGTGCTCTCTACCAGAGAGGCAGATGACAATTTTTAGAGATTAACTCATCCAGCTTACCCTTCACTTGCTCTCTCTTCACCTGCTTCCTGGATGGATTGGTATGCAGACCCTGAGAAAAGCTCTGCTTTAAAGAGGCTCTCTGATTTACCTTCCCATTTTTAAGCATGGTCTGAAATGCCTTGAGAGTTTGGGCTTGCTTAACAGGCATGATTTCTGGTGTCTGTGGCAGCTTAGCATATCTGTAGACAATGATCAGAAAAGTGCCTCTAAACCACTCACTAAAGAAGATGTTCCCTTTTCCCGGACTCAAGTGCCCAAGGATGCTGTGTTGCCAACACAGGGATATTGGGCTGCATCTGGGTTCTTTGTAATGGAGGGTTCAGTTCATGTCCATCAACGTGGTGATTCGCTCCACAGCATCATGGGTGGCACTTGAGGTGTGCCCGTTTCCTGGCAGTGCTGGGAGGCAGTGAAGGGTGGGCTGCCCTGCTCCGTGGAGCCCAGGGGTTCAACCTGTCTCCACATTTTTCATTCAGCATCAGGCAACAGCATTTCACTTGGTCCCTTATTTAGCACAAGTTCATCCCTTGTGCTCGTTTCTGTGGTTTGAGAATGGCTGTGTTGGGAACCTGCTGTGAGCTCTGCTTGTCTCCAGTCAGCGTGGCACAGCAGCTTGCAACTCACATCTGCACCTGGGTGGCTTGGGCAGCTGTAGCATCCCTCTGTGCAGCTGCTCCTGACTGCAAGCACCCCACCACATTGCAAGGCCATTTCTTCATGCAAGTTAAGCAAGGTGCTTTTGTCCTGACAATGTTACCTTGTGGAGAGAGGAACTCTCTCAGTCCCATTTCACTGAATGCTGCAAGGTGTCTGCTGTTGCTTATCCCATACGACTGTTTGTGTGTATATATCAGGAAAACAAAGACCAGCAGTGGAAGAGAGCCATGGACTATTTGAGTGCTATCTCAGAGCTGAACTACATGACCCAGATTGTTATCATGCTCTACGAGGACAACAACAAGGTGAGGGATAGAGCAGTAGGATACAATGCTTCCTGCCCCGTTGCAAGGCAGTCCTCAGAGATGAGTTCAGTTGGAAGTCTGTAACTTGAGCTCTTGCTGCTTGTGGACAAAGACGGATGGATCGTTAACACAACTGCTAGTTTTTAGTTTATGTGGGAGGCAGTGACCCAGTTAATGCTTGTTGCATGTAAGCAGAAAGAGCAGTAATACTCTTGAGCGTAATACCCAACTTATGTAATTAATACTGACTATTTTAAACCATTTTCTAGTCAAAATTATTTACTGTTTTTAATTATTAATTGCAAGTGAGCACTAGGAAAAAATAAGTAAAATTGAGTGACATTTGATTTGTATTTTTGAAATATATCTAGAAAATATCCAGAAATTCCACATCCATAAACTGTTTTTTATTCTGAAAGTGTGCTGATGTAGTTGGGGAAGTGTAAACTGGTATCTTCAGGAAGTAAAGAGAATAATTTAATAAACAGCTAGAATGTGGGAGCTGAGGGTGCTGGCTGTAAGTAGGTTTGCCACCGAACTGCAGGTCTTGATCATCAGATCTTGTGACTTGGGTCTGTGCTGCAGGAGGTTGTAGTGGTGAGGGGAGCAGCCCCTTAGCCCACACCTTACAGAGTTAGAGCCTTGTATTCACAGAGCTGGTGTGAGCTTCTAATGTTAGAAGTGATGCTTGTCAAAAAATATGTGACTAGAACTCTCACGAGTGGTGTGGATGTGTCAGTCAGTCAAGATGGGTTTATATCATTAGTGCCAGATGCTGTAAAAACTCTGTCTTCCTTTAAAAAAGGTTAATGAAAAATTATTATTAGAGACAGTTGCTTAAATCTTGGATCAGCCTGACTGAAGGTCCAGGGGGGACCCGGTCTCCCCCTGTCCTAGCGTATGCTGGATTTGCAGCAGGAGTGGGTCAGAAGGAGCTGGGTTTTAGGGGGATGTGTGTGTATATATATAAATAGAGCCTGATTCTGTTATACTCCTCTGTGGCTGTTGTCTCAAAATAGCCACAGTCAGAATGCCTCAGCTGGGTGCTGATGAGGGCTGTCCTTTTGGATGGGACAAACCTGGAGCCATTCTGTTCATGCTTGTTGCCCCTGCTTTCCCTCCAAGGGATGGGCCTGGGATGCGTGCTGGCCAGCACAGCAGGGTGGGACCTTGGCCTGGGCTGATGGTAGGATTTAACGGGGTTTTGTTCTTTACCTATTCCCTGTGACATGTGTTCACAGGACCCCTCTTCAGAGGAGCGTTTCCATGTGGAGCTGCACTTCAGCCCTGGTGTCAAAGGCTGTGAGGAGGACAGGAACATACCCACGGGGTTTGGCTTTCGACCGGCCTCAGCAGAGGTAAGCAGACACCTGGGCAGGAGCTGCCAGCCCCAGGGGACACTTGGGCACTGTCCTGCTCTGTCTGGCCCTGCTGCAGAAGCTTCCTGGCTGGCGGTGTGCACAGGGAGCTGGCACATTGTGTCTGTCCCGTTTGGGTTTGTCAGGGTGGCCGCTGGGACTGTGAGTGCCTCCTGAGCTTGGCACAGCAGGAGATCCAAGCCTGGAGCTGGTGTGGGGCAGCATGGGCAAAGGCCACGTGCCTGTGGACACAAGTGGAGTGTTTCCTTACGGCAGAACGAGGACAAGAAGGCAGACCAAGGCAGCCTAGAGGACCTCTCGCATGAGAAGGGCAGCGATGAGGCAGACGGTGCTCGGCAGAAGTCCCCGCAGCCCTCGGAGCCCGTCAGCATCCAGCGAAGGTCACCGCTGGTCAGGAGCCGGAAAACGGGATCCATGGAGGTAACCGTGCTCTTGGTGCCCAGCCTTGTTCGTGCAAAGGCCTTTTCCTTGGTTTTGGTTTCCTGGCATTTCTTTTAACATACCAGAGTCTGAGTTGATTCTGGGAAAGGATATGCAGAAGGCAAAGAGGGATGTTGTGGAAGGCACACCTCTGAAACTCTTCCTCGTTGAGGAAGGACAGGAACACAGGCCAGAGGAACTGATGAAGAAGAGCAAGTAAGGAAATGCTTGAGTTGAGAAACACAAGCATTATTTGGATTACATGCTCTATAGAGGCACTGGTGTAGCCAGTATAAGATTACATGCAACCTCACCACCAAGCTGTGATGACATCTTGCCTTCTGTTAGGCTCCAGTCTTTGCCTTTCACAAAGGCAGCTCCATGTTTCACATTCCTCCATCCCATCTAAGATCTCATGCTGATCAAGGGTCCCTGCTCACTGGTGGATTCATCCAGGATGTTTAAGCTATCAGGGCTTAGAACTGTCCCATTCACTGATTTGGTGAAGTAACAAAATTAATTTTACTGTTCTAACATCTCTCGTTCCAGGCCGTTCTGTGTCACAAGGCCAGTGTCACAGTCAGCAGGTGACTGTTACCTTCAGAGTACTCTGGAATTGTCTCTCCTTTCAGAGGCATTTTTGCCATCAGTTTTCTGAACCAGAAAACAGTAGAGTTAATGTTTGAGGTAGTTGTTAGCTGTCTTCCATCCCTGTATGTTTCTCACAATGTCACCTCTGCGTGCAGCACTCGGAGGCTCTTTGTGATAGGCACATACTGAGTTAAAAGGGATATGATTTCCTGCTGCTAAAGAAGGAAGGCTGAGTCCCAGGGATCTCAGAAAGAGTCTTGGGAGAAAAGATGCTCACTACATGAGTCCCGTCATACTTTACAGATTTCCATTGTTCCACAATTCAACAAAATCTTGAAATTACAATTGAGCATTCATTATCACAATCCTGTCATATGACTACCTTTGTGCTTCTTGAAAATGGTGATTTTAAGGAAGAGAAATACATTTCTTTACCTTGAACTGATGTTTAAAGGCTTTGATAGCAGTGGGTAACTTGGAGCATGGTGCTGATTATTTACACTGTGTCTTTGCAGGTGCTGTCTGAATCTTCTTCTAAATCAGGAGGTTATCGCCTTTTCAGCACTTATTCCAGGCAGTCTTCTGAGATGAAGCAAAGTGGATTAGGTACTGTACCTGACCTGTAACCAGCCTACTTGCTTGTAACTCTGTTTCCATGGGCATTAGTCTGTGTCTCCACATACACCTCTGGCTTGAGTTCCTTGTATGCCTCTGTGTGTTTTGTGTCTTCTCTCAGTGTTACTGTTGAGACCACTGTAGAGACTGTCTCAGTCAGTACCTTTTGTGTACAAACTTCTTCAGCTACTAGCAGCACAAGATGGATTTTTCATCCTTTCCAGTACAGGAGCAACAGGGCAAACTGCCTGCAAACCTGCAGGCTTGCCTCTGCTTCTCTGTTGCTCTCATTTGTTACGTTTCTCAACTTAGTAGGAAGAGATGATTTTAGGTGAGAAGTAGTGAGCTTTCTGTTCTACAAAACATCAGTTTATCTGCAAAGCTGTTCTTCGTGTGAGACTGTTCTGTTTCTACATTTGCTTCATAAAGATCTGTTGTATGGAACAGATGTGTCATATGCAGAATGTTTGATAGCTCTCTAATCGAGCTGAAGTCCTTGGTCAGCCATTCGTCTTGTGGTAGCCAGTGGAAGAGAATATTTCAGGGCATTTGACAATCTCTGTCCTTGATTGTTCCATTCCATGTCATCTTAACCTAAACTATGTCTGAACAGTTGAAATTCCTCCTGAAATATTTCTGCTAAAGCAAGATCCATTTTGGAACTGGAAAATCTGCCTTTGCTGTCATGAGCTTCAGAGATGGCTGTGCAACCTGTGTCTTGAAGAGAGGAGGTGATAATGCCCAAGTCATGCCCACTTTATTTTTCTTTAAACCATCTTAGCATTGTAGCATGGCTGCAGACTTGCAGCAGTTCTGACTCATCAATCTATTATATGGACAACCTGCAGCTAAGAGACTTCTGAAAGGCCTGCTCATTTCTTTGCCACTCTTGAATGAGCAGCTTCTTTGGAATCTAATTCTTACCGAGGAAAGGGAATTTTCTTCTGAGTGGTTAGAAGGTATCCCTGGAGTCTGCCAGCTAATGCGTCCAGCCAGCTGGAAAAATCTAAATAGGAATGGCCGATGTATATTATTTTCATAAAGGGACAGTATCCTTGGCCATGGTAATTTTTGAATGTGTTATTTCACTTATCTCTGCCTTTCCCAGTGCCACTGTGAGATTCAGTGAGCTGTGACAAACTGCCATACATAGGCTTGAGGAAACTTGTGGTTGTTTTGTGAGTCCATATGGGTGAATATGGGAATTTCTGAAATGGCACATACATAGTCAAGGAGGTGCATCTGCCTGGAGGATTACTGGGTACATCAAATGGTACTGCAAACTGGTTTTGCTGTTTGAAAGTGCGACTACCAGAAGGCCTGGGCTCTGGCCTTTTCCAGGTTTTTGAGGAATGTCTGTTTTGGCAATAGAGAAGACCACTGCTTTTCTACACCTTTGTACAGTACTGCTTTTCCTTTACAACACAATCTGAAATATGATCCTGGCAGGTTTGATTTCAGAATCTTGCTTCATGTGCCTTGCTGGGAAGCTTGTGCTGGTTACTCTTCCACCTGTGAAGCTCTGCAGGGACAAAACCGTTGAGTAGGAGCTGATAGATCTGATCTGTGACCTAGACCTCTAGCCCAGCCATGGTTCTCCTCTGTAGAGTCTCACAGGTACAGAAGGATTGAGCAGGAAAGACCTGTTGTACCACACCAGCTTGCATAACAGTTGGTGATGAGGATATCTGTGTTTCTGTGAGTTTTTTTTTTCACCTGAGGCCTGCTAGGAAGAGCCGTGCCCCTTTACCTGTACAAGTCAAGATCTTCAAGGAGTCTTCCTGATTCCTTTCCTGCTTGTTTTTTAGAAATCTAATTTCTTGCCCCTTTATGATTTGAAATGTGTTCTCTCTCTAAGAGATAATACAGAACTGTGGAAGCTTGAACTTTGGCTTTAATACTTGTCTTAGCAGCTTTGGGGGGGTTATGAGGGGGGTTCATTCAGGCACTACCTGCTGTTTCTGAGTTTTCTGAAGCTGAGCATACCTCCTGTTGCCTGACTTTGTCAGTCAGTGCCTGGCTGTCATTATCTCTGGCAAATGGAATATCTGTCCTGCTGTAAGCTCCTATGTGTAGGCATGCAGGAGCAGGGAGCACGAGAGAGCTCTTAATAGCTCTGTCCTGCTGCTGTACCTTCCAGAATGGTGCCTCTACTGTAATTTAAAAAAATGTAATTCCTCCTTTGAAAATAGGTGGCTGCAGCTTGCTTTGTCTGTGCTTTGGAGTGTGACAGGTTTTGCTGAGCAGCATCAAGTGCACTGCTGTGGATTGTTTGCCATAGTGAATGTGCTTCTAGCTTGAAAAGCCCAGGGATGTTTCAGTACCTTTCTTTGCTTACCAGAACCCTTCAAAATGGAGTAAAATCACTGCTGGCTATTTGAGCAGTAGAGGTGGTGCACTGCCAGTGGCACAAAGCCTTGTGCTGAGATTCCCAGAGGGAAACCAAGAATGACTATTTTTAAACATCTGACATACTGAATGAACACGTGACAATTAAATGCACAGTAAATATCCAGCACGTACAGTAATTTCTAGCAAGTGTTGCTACATTTAAATCCAAATGGCTGTTGTGTTTTTAGGGGGTGTGTGTGTGTGTGTGTGTGTGTGTGTGTGTGTGTGTGGTTACTTGGGTACAGTGGTCTTGTGGAGTTCCCTGTAGACAATTGCTGTTGTCCATAAAATCATCTTTGTAAATTCCCGTCTGGCTTAATGCCTCTGTCTGCAGCAGGAGAGCAGAAACACTGGGGTATCCTTAGCTTAATGATTAACAGCACAAGATTGCTCAAGACGTACAGTCCTAAAAAGTTCAATTTTTATCTGCCAGTAAATGCATCTGTTGGGTGGTTTTTGTTGTTGTTTGTTTTTAAACCATGGAAGAGCTATTGGGAGCATCGTCCTGTCTGATGTATGACAAAATTTCATTTTCATTCCAACAGATTCCAGTTCATGCTGAGTCAGCACTTTGCATCAATTTAAGGCATTAGGAGAAAATTTTCTAAGGTTTGTGTATCAGTGACTCTGCAGGCAAGAGTTCCTCTATGTCCAAGGGCACGTATGTGCTGGTCTGTGCTGTGCAAAGCCACCAGCAGTGTCACAGTGGGGGACCAGCTGCAGTTCAGTGCTACAAGGACCCTTTTGGTCACCCCAGGAACAGATGTCCTCAGCTCAGCCTGAGCTTATACAAGAACATTTTAATACTCAGGATCTCTGTGTTTTCTCCAAAGAAACTCTGGCTTAAGGATCTTTGCAGAAACAGAGCTGGGGTCCCCAAGAGCAATGAGTGGATGTGAAGCAGCAGTGTGTCCTCACACCAGGGAGGGCTGATGGCATGCTAGGCTGCATCAGCTGGAGTACAGCTGTCCTGCTGAGGGGTTTGGCTCCTTCTGTTCACCTCTTGTGAGTGCCTGAAGCTCTGCTGTCCTGCCCTGGGCTCCCTGGGGTATGTCAGGATTGTGAGCCCACTGGGAGGCAGTGGAAATAGGTGGGAAGCCTGGAGCACATGGCATTGGAGGAAAAACTGAGAGCTACTCTTGTTCAGATTGGAACCTGTGAGGACTGGAGACCTTAATGCTCTTTCACCACCTAAATGGGAGATTGCAGAGAGAACAGAGACAGACTATCCCCAAAGCCCTGTGGTTGTTGATGGAGAACCAATGAACACAAGTTTCAGCACAAGAAGTTCCAATTAGCTAGGAGGAACAGATTTTTCATCCACCGTGAATGTGCCAGATGTTAGAGCAGGGGCCCAGAGAGGTTGTGAAATTTACTTTCTTGGAGGTATTGACAACTTGATTGGACAAACCCTAGCAAGCTGATCTGAGTTAGTCCTCCTGGGGTGTTGGGAAAGAAGCTTCAGCCTCCTTCCACCCTAAATCATGCTATGCTGCCGTATTTTAGAATCAAGAGCTGCTTCCAGTGTAGGCAGCTTCTCTTTCAGAGCAGTAACAGTTGCACTGTTCTGTGTTGCAGGTTTTTGCTGTGGCAGACCAGATCAATCTACTTATTTCTGGAAGCCCTTTGTACGTAGGAGTAATGTTGGTTTGAGCAGTCAGTACAGAATCCAGCAGCAAGACTGTTTACAGAGAATTCACAGCCAATCAGTGGCTGTGTCTGGCCCATAATAAGGTTTTGTCTCGACTCACAGTTGCTTTCCTCAGTCAGTTGAAAGAATCCTCTTTCAAATGCCTGGTGTTCACTAAATATCATGGGAAGTCAAGTCAGTCTTCAGAGCACTGTGCCTTGGAGAAGCAAAGCCAAAGCCCCAGGAATGAGGTTGCCCTCCACCTTGCATGCCATGTTCCTTGACTCTGGGTAGGTAAAGTTCCATGCTGTGTGCACATCTGGTGCTTTGCAAGGCTCTTCGTGGGCCCATTGCTCCTATGCTGGAGCAGTGAGACACGAGGAGTAAAGTCTGTCTGTGACGGACAAGCTTGTGAGAACAAGCCCTCTGGTCACAGTACTTTCTCTGCTTGTTTGACTGGAGATGAATCCACGCTGGCTGATCCACTGATCAGACAGTTCTTGCCTCTCCTCAGTGTCCTACACCAAAAGGAGCTTTCCAAAGAGAAAGGGCAAAGAGCAGAGCAATGAACCTCTGTGACATGAACATCAGTGGTTTGGCATCCTGAGTGTTCTGGCATCAGCGTGTAGCTTTGGTGACTGAAAGGGGTGAAGGTGTTTCCCCTGGGTCAGGGCAGGAAAGCCAAATGGAAGTAAACCCCTGGATGAAGTTAGGAACTTCCTTGGTGCTGAGGTTTGGGCTACCTGCTCTGCATTTGGCACTGTGGAATTTAGAATGGAGAACACGGCCTCCCTGTGCTTCCAGGCATCATGTTTTGTTCCTGGAATTGCTTGTGAAGTGGCCAGTTCATCCTTCATCCTTTGACTAACCCTGCTTTTCTGTAGCTGCATGTAGTGGGTATGTGTTACTAACACCTTCCCTGCCTTTCCAGGGTCACAGTGCACCGGGCTGTTTAGCACCACTGTGCTGGGAGGCTCCTCCAGTGCCCCCAACCTCCAGGACTACGCACGCAGCCATGGCAAAAAGTTTGCCAGCAGCCTGACATACAAAGACGGTATGTGTGTTCCCTGGCAGCAGGGCGGTACTTTGTGGACACTGGTGTCTCAAGATGTGCCTGTGGCACACACTTGGACTGCTGAAAACAGTGCCAGTTGAATGTATGTATTCATCAGCTCTACAATGGTAAATTTTACCATGCTGCAAGAAGTCATGATTCTTGCTAGGACAGAAGGGACCTAACATTGTGAGAGGAGTTTTAGGCTGATGTGTGGTATTGCTGGGGTCTGATTTTGGTCTGATGTTTTAATAGGACTTGGCTGTTGTGAAGGGGAATTTATTGGTCCAAATATTAAATCAGTTTGTCCTGGAAGGGAAATCCAGCAGATCACATCATCTTGCTTGCCTTGATCATCTTGCTGATGCTAAAATGAAGCTCTTTTTGGGGCAGTAATCCTTGCCCCATGGAAGGTGGAGCCATCCCAAAGACAGAATGATATGCTTGGGCATGGTTAAGATGGGCACTAGAGAGAGGCTGAGCACGTGGCAGTCTGAGGTAGCTTTCAGGAGGCAAGGGCAATATGCCTGAGGTAAGTGAGTTGCCATGGATGAAGTATAGCAGATGAAGTACTGGAAAGTCTGGTTTCTGTGCAGCTGTGCAAAAACTGCCAGGAAGGTCAGCAAGACAGTCTGGTGAAGGCATCGGGGCCAAGGTTACAAACACTCTATGCCCATGGCTGCAGGTGCTGCAGCTGCGCCCTGACCTGCCCCCAGCACTGGGTGCAATGCGCAGGGAGCAGCAGAGTGTTGTTGTTTGCAGGGAAGTTGGGGCACAGGGGACAGACTGAGCTATCCTGGAACAGCTGGAGGGTGTAATGCACAAGTGCAAGTGTCCACTGTGGTCCTGGTAGGAAAGACACTCACTCAAACTCTTCAGTGCTGATTCACATACCATTTGTTGGGGCACTGATTTGAGGAGCTCTGTGGGCAGGGTTTGCACAGCATACTCTGACAAGGTTGGAAATCCACCTAAGGTTTCCCAGCGTTTGAATGGATGGATGTAAGGTTGTCTGTATTGGATGTCTTATCTTTTTAATATTTTACTCAATGCAGATTCTGAGTGCCTTTCTTATTGGGATTGTAAGGAACATTAACATTGATGGATTTCAAAGTGGGAAGAGGATTAAGAGAGTAGTTTGGGAAAGACAGGATGTTGGTTCATCTGGATTTTTGTCCAGTTTTGAGGTGAGGAAAATGGCCTAGCAAATCAGTTCCTGTTGGAACTCTGTAGGTGCCACTATGTACACTAGCTGCCTGTGCTGCTTTTCTTGTATAAGAGAAAGCTGAGCTGGTTCTCACCTCCTCAGGGCACTCCCAGCCACACGTTGGGCTGTCAATGATGGTGGCAGGGAGGGTGAGATGGGAGTGTTCTCAACCCCAGCGTACCAGTCTGAGCTGCCCCAGGCAGCAAGTACTGGCTACTCACAGGTTGCAGAGTAAGCTGATGGCGTTTGGCACAAAACCAGGATATGAGGCACAGTGGAACTTCTGAAAAGGCCAGCAAAGGCCCTGGCAGCTGTTCTTTCCTGACTCTGCAAGGAGTGGGAGCCCAAGGCAGTACTGATTCTCAGCGAAAAGCATCAGAGACTGCTCTGTGCCCAGCTGGGCACAGAACAGACCTGCTCAGTCCTGGTGCTGGGCTCCCTGCCTCTGTAGGCTGTGTAGCAGGACATGCCTGCAGCAGGCTACAGGCATTTGAGGCCATGGACTCCTGCTAAGCCTCAATTCAGCAACAATGATTTCCCTCACCAAATCCCAACTGCATCTCTGTGTGCTGAGATGCAGTTGTACCCTCAAGTACCTAAAATGCAGACTTAGTTGACTAGCATGTGTCTAACACAGCTCAGAATTATAAATTTTGATGTTACACTTCTGTGTTCATGTTCCTTGGCATGCCCTGAGACTCTGTGCTGTCGGTGCCTTGCTGCAGTAAGGGCATTTGGAGGGAAGGTGTCAGGGGCTTGGGAAAACAAGGAGAAAGCAGAAGGACATTTAGCTTCTGGGGAAAGTAGTTTGGAATGTGAAACGAGCCCTTGATCTGCATGTTTTCGCTTAAATGGGCACTACTGCAGTGCTGAATAATGGAATTGAATCCAAACATCACTACACGTGGTTGCAGTCAGTGGCACTGCAGCTACAGCAGACTCTTGGACAACATTTGTTTTAAGACCTGTTCCACACTCTTTAGACTAATGACACTGAAAAGCAGCACATTTTTGCGTGAACTCTTTGGTAGTTTTTCATGGCTGTGATGCTTCAAGGTGCAGTGTGTGGCATATAGCGCTTCACCAGTGTAAACTTGCCTTTTTCCAGGGAAGTTTCAAGGGCCCTTATTTCTGAAGTCTTTTATGCTTGGAGCTGGAGGAGGGCTAAGAAACACTTCAGCAGAGAGTTTTCTGAACCTCAAGCTGAGGGAAGGTCCGTGGATGGTTGTGATTACAAGTTGGCTTGCCTGAAGCCAGGGATCCAGTAAACTGGGTCAGTGCCATTTCAGTTGTTGTGCCCTCAGGGCAAGGGGAGCTATGGGTCAGCTGGAGATGGTCACCAGCTGACTGCAGCTGCACGGCTTAGACACTTCCAAGGGATTGCAAGTGTAGGGAAGATTGTCATGCTGTTTGTTGAGTTTAAAGAAAGAAAAACAATTTTTAGGGCTGGTACACTAGAGGAGGAAGTTCCAGTGAGAGTTCATTTTAGATACATTATATTGCCAAGCCACTGCATGTAGGAGCACACTGGGAGTATGGAGCATGCTTTGGTGCACTGATGAAGGGGATAGGCATACACAGCCTGTGCGCTAGGGAGAATGGATGCATTAAACATGAAAGGTAAATAAAAGGGTTTTCTACTATTTCCTGAAAGATCCCCAATAGCAGTAAAAGGTGTGATTGGCTGAGGTCTCACATCAAATCCCACATATAGATGGTCTGATCCAGGCCATTCTTTTTCATTGTAGCTGAGGAATTTCCAGTGTGGGGGAAAAAGCAAAGTTTCCAGTCTTTTTTTTTTTTTTTTTTGTGTGTGTGTGTGTGTGTGCATGTGGAGCCTAATCCATGTCCTTTAAAGCCTATCTGTTTGCACCCCATTAGATGCACAGTGTCTGTCCTTGCACAGTCTTTCTGATACGTGATTTGTATGGGAGAGCTTGGCCTGGCCTGGGGCATGGCCAGGAGAAGCCTGAGGACCACTCTGACAGGTGTATCCCAAAGCTTCCCCCATACCGAAATGTTTTGAGTAGAGAACTGTAGAGGCATGTCTTCATGGGTCTTTTCCTTCTTCCCTGCTCGGGTGATTTACCTTTAAATTCATGAATAGTTCTGTATAGCTTGCATTAAGAGGTTGTTTTGAGCTGTACCTTTGCTGGAACTCGTTAGTCCCTCTGCAGAGCAGTGTTTGTTTTCCTTGGGCAGCGGTGAATCCTGAGAACAGTCCTCCTGTGGTGCTGCTGCTGCTCGCTGGGATGTTTGCTCTGGCGGCTGTGAGCATGGCCTGGCTGCATTCTGCACTGGACTGAGCCTGGTGTGGTGGGAAGGTGTGAGTTGCTGACTGAGGGTGACTGAGAGTGTGGCTGAGTGTGCAGTGCTGGGGAGGCCCTGGCAGAGTGGTGCAAGGGCTGGGCAGATGCAGAATGCTCCAGTCGGACCCACAGGCAGAATGTTGAATGCCACAGCAGTGCGAGTGGGAGCAGCTGTTGTGGGGGTCAGGACGGTGAACCTGAAAGCGTAATCAGGTGTATGAAGGTCGGGGGATCCTTTGAAGCAGGCTGTTAACTGAGATGATCTGTTTTTATTTCCTCAGAGCTCTTGTCTATGCCAGCCGTAAAACGATTTTCTGTGTCGTTTGCAAAGCATCCGACTAATGGTATGTTTGCTTTCTGGATTTGATGTTCCCTCACACTTCTAACCCTATGCTCACGTTCACTTTTCTCTGCACACGTTCTCCTCTCAGCCTTCTTGTGGTTTTTTTGTGTTTGTGTATCTGGTGTCCAAACATGCTTCACCTTCCTCCATTGTCTCCTTGTGACTAATGTGCTCACTCATACCCTGTCACTGCTCAGTGGTGCCTCTGTTCTCCCCTGAGGTGTTCTTGTCCCAGGGGAAGAGGCAGAAGCCATGGCTCTTTGAGTGTGCTGCTAAAGCGGCCTTTAACTCTGCGGTGACATTGAGGCCTTTCGTCGTGCTCCTTGTTGGGAGGGTGGGGATCAGGGGGAGGATACCAGTGGACTGGGGGCTGATCCTCATTCCATATCATGAAGCATCAGCAGCTTAGGTCCTCAGTTTCTACACTGCAGATTTGCAGAATGAAAACAAGAATAACACTAGGACAGCTGTGTGTCACCTGGAAGGGCCTAGTGTATGGTGGGAAAGAAGGAAGTGCACCTGGTGTATCATGTCAGGAGTGCTGGTAGCCTCCTGTTGTGAAACCTCTCTGTTAGGCTGGTCTTGTGGTTCCTCCAAGCATGGTGATGTTGGCACAGGTAGGCTCACCTTTTCTGCAGACGCTACCCTGTGGAATGTGTCTCTCCAGAGCTCTTACTCGTCTGCTGTTGGTGGATGGTGCTGGCTTGGGGGGGAGGGGATGGGCATCATGCTGCCTAGGGTGGCATCACCTGCTTCATCCCATCCTGCCTGTATCTCTGGAAAGGTTTGGTGACAGATGTCGGACAGATGTCGGACAGAGCGTCTGCTAATTCACGATCTCTGCTCCATGTTGCTACTTGCCTGACAGCCAAAGTGTGAGTCTATGAGGTTATAGGCCACTAGCTCTGTTGTAGCAGGTGCCTTGAACCAGTGTTTACTCTCCAGCTCTTGCACAGATACTTCTAAAGAGGTTTCACAGCACCCCTCCTCTTGCATGGCTCCTGCTGCTGAGACAAGTTGGAACCAAAGGAGATCACTGAACACCACCAAGTATTTCTGCCTGATGTGATCAAGGCAGCTTGCAAATATGAAGACATCCTGCATGGTGTAATCTGGAAGATGAATGAAATTCAGAAGACTGTTCTGAAAATGAGTTTTGGGAAGGATGAAAAGGGAAAGGACAAATCACTGTGGCTTTACTGTTTCAAATAACTAAAGGGAGCCTATTCTCTGTGTTTGCTTGGCTTTGGTTTTCCCAGAGTGGCCAATTGCTTGGTTTGTCTGTATGTCTGGACAGCATTGGAGCTCACATGGTGTATGTCAGCAGGGTGTGTTGTTCTATCTTTCCTGCAAAGGTTGTACCAAGTTCCAGCCTTTTGTAAGACACGTTGTAAAGCAGTTGCCCCTGCTCCAAATATGATCTGGTTAAACCGGGCATCATGTTTCTCCCAAAACACCAATTAGTATTTCTGACGGCAAAGAGCTTCTTAATCAAGAAAACAAAGACAGGGGTCCAGCAGGTGAGAGCTCAAAGTCAGGGATATTTGATCTAGGATTGGCTCTACTTTGAGCAGGAGGGATGTTTACCCCATGAAGCACTTAAAAAGCTGAATGCAAAAAGTGTTCCTAGCTCTGAGTCTGGATTTTGTTTCTGGAGAGCTGTCTCTGTGTGGTGAAATGGAATGGGTGAACCAAGGTAGTGGTCAAGCATAGCATCAGGCCAGATGGTGTATGCCCTGGTCACACAAGCCTTGGATGGGTGACAAGAGTCCTGAGGCTGTGTATAGAGAGAAGGCATGCCTGCATGCTGGTATCTTGTCTGCCATGCAAGGCTATCACAGAAGGTTGCACAGGGCTGTTCTCAAAGACAGGGAAAGTCACTGCTTCTGTGCTCCCTCTGTTCTTCTGCACCCTCAGCACTTTGCTCTCAGTCAGACCCTGCTGTTCCCGAAGTCCCTTGCACAGCCTCTGCTCATTTGATGCTGGGCCATTTGCTCTCACCCTGTGCTGATGTACCTGGCTGCGCTTGGATGCGGGATTCAAACACTGTTGGCAGTCTGGGCACTGCTGGATTTCTCATCTGAGCTGCTGAAGGGCGAGTCTGGCCCTGAGCCTGATCCTTTTATCTAGCCAGACCTGAACTGCATTGGACTTGGAATGTGTCCTGAAATTTATTCCCTTGGCAGACTTTCCTTTACAAAGATGAGCCCTCATTGCTCAGGCAGTGCCCTGTGCTGCAGCTGGGCAAAGCCTGGGCTGGGTGGGAGTCTGGTCTGCCCTGGTGTTGCTGGGGGAACATAACTCTCAAGGGCATTCCTGACCTGCTCGCTGTGGGAGGGATTTGGCTTAATGTGTGGCGTGTGTCCTTCTCACCCAGCGGCCCTGGTGCTGGCAGCTCCATCCCCACATCTCCGCAGTTTCTCTGTCCCCCAGCTGTACCTGCCCCTCTCCTCTCACTCTCTATGGCCCCTTTCCTCCAGATGTGTTGGAGCACCAGCACGTTGCCCAGTTGCTACGCCGTTTTTCCTCTGACTGTGCCACGAGCCGGACCATCTCCTTGGATGCCACCCTAGCCCATCACCTGCAGCAGTGCTCCTACCACCTGCGCCTCTTCAGGAGCTGGCTGATCTCAGGGCAGGATGACTTGGAGTGTCTTTACGGTACTGCACGCTGCAGCTGCCTCTGTCCCATGCTCTTGTAGCTGAGCAGGGACCACTGTCTGCTTGAGAGTGCAAAGTATGCTTTGCTTCTGAAAAAGGAAAGTGTTTCCCTCACCAAATCCCAAAGGTCTCTAGGCTGCTGCTGCAGCAAGCTGTGTGGGCTGTTGTACCAGCAGTTTTGGAGCCTTAGGCAGGAGCCTTTCCACACGGAGCCTCCACTCCCCGTGTGGCTGTAACTGCTCTTTCCATCTTTGGCAATTGTTTGTTGCCTCCTTCCTTTAGCCAGGGTAAGCCTTAAGCTCCCTTCAGGGAGCTGCTGAGCTGCTATTGATGGGATGCCCTGCTGGCAGGATGCTCTGTGCAGGTCTTGGTGAGCTGCCACAGAGTGTCCCCTTAGTAATGGAGGAACCAAAGTGAGTAGTGAGAGTAGAGGAAGAGATTAAGGAGGTGCTGCAGCTGGTCACAAGCTGAGTGAACTTGCTGTGGAAATTTTGGGGAAATGAGTGCTTGTGGGTGTGTTGTATCTAGAGAGACTGAGTTAAGACAGGGTAGAGCTGAGCTTCTGTGTGGCTGCACTGCATGGCATCTTTCCTGCCTGATAGGGCCTCTCAGTGTGTCCTGTCTCTGGTGGGAAGAGGTAGGCAACTTCAGCATTGAATCCAGATGTTGTCAATCAAAGCTTGCTGCTGTTTCTCTGGTGTTTTTCAGCCTCTGTCACAGACGGGAAGTCTGATGCATGGAGGCCTTGGTGCTTCTCACACAGGCAGAAAGACTGCTGCTCCCTGAAGGAGGCAGCGAGCTGGGGCTGGCTGCTGAGGTTCACTTGCACCATAGGAGCTGCTCGGAGCATGTGGCTTGCTGAGCTGTGTGGTGTGATGCATGGATCCCCTTTTCCATTCAGACCCACAGGTGGAAAGGGCACAGACAGTGCAGCCTTCCATGTAGTGAAGCAGCAGGACCAAGCATTTTCAGAGCCTGGAAGATGAGAATTTTTCTTAAGTCTGTTTTTCCTTGTTATGGCCCTTTCTGTCAAGCAGACAGATTTGGAGACAGTTAGTTGCTTTTCACATGTAATTAGGACAATTCCTTGGTCTCCTCGCAACAAATGCTAAAGAGGAGCAAGGACTGCTTCAGGGGAAGAGATGCTGGATCACAGCAGACTGCTCCAGAGCAAGGGCTGAGCTTTCCCTGCTGCAAGTCTTGGCCCTGTTTGTGAGCTCGGGTGGGGAGAGAAAATGAGCTCAGTGCTTTGGACACAGCAGGCTGCTGGGAGGTGCCTCCTGCCCCAACACAGGCGTTAGGTGCTCCTAACTCCTTACCAGTGCAGCAGCCCTCCCAGCTGGAAATCAAATATCCACCATCAAGTTCATGCTGTTTTCCCAGTCCATAAGCAAGACCTCAGTTCATTGATATGCTGCTGAGGCTCTTCTCAGAGCAGACATGGTTGACAGCCCAGGTTTCTTCCTTGTGAAAACTGCATTCTTCTGTCCTCTCTTGGCTTTCCACTGTACTTCTATCCCCACAAAGGAAACATGAATTAGAAGACAGAATCAGTGAGTCAAAAGTATGCAGTTGGCATCCATAGTTGGAAAGAAAGTGGAGCCCTGAAGGAATGTCTGGGAACCTGTGTGGTCATAGCTGGGAAAAAGAAACGTGTGAAGTAAGTTCATATTGGTAATGAATCCCACTGGTGCTGAAGCCAAAGGTCAGCTGTGGACAGAGAGCAGTCCTGTGATGATGAGCAGGAAAGTAGCAGTGATGTCCAGTATAAATGAATTTAAATTACAAAGGGAAACAGCCCCAAACTCTTATATATGAAATAGTGGGCTCTGATCTGACCATCTTATCACTTGAGACAAGGTGGAAAAGGTAGAAATTTGCAAAATTAGAAATCTGGGAAGGCTGTGTGTAATAGTGGTCTGAGTGGCCTGAGGGAAGGGGTGGGGATCCACAGTTTTGTGTAGATACAGGAGCAAGAAGGTTTCTAATGCAGTGAGTTGAGATACTTTGGACAGAAGTGGTTTTTTCCAAGCTCCGTGCCACGGTACCTGGGGATGTTGGGAGCTTAACTGAGTTCAAGGGGAAACGAGAATATGGAAGAGACAGATGATGTCCATAGCAATTCTGAGCTGTGGGTCACTGATGTTTGGAGCACGTGACTAGACAGTCACATGTGCTGTCTAGGCTTGTGACCCTTCATATACAATATACATGTGGCATGTTGGAGTTCGTCCAGGAAAATAGGGGTGGATTGATGATGCATTTCAGAGAGGAGCCTGGTGAGTGCTTTTGTTTGTGCTGAGACTGGACAAGTGCTTCATCAGTTCAGAAGAACTGGCATGCAGAACACTGGCACACAGAACTTCCTCTGTGGGCTGCTGTTGGATGTTGGTACAAAATGGATGGAATTCTGTCCAGTTTCTCATGCCATTGCCTGCATCACAGACTCCTGCCCTTCAGGCCCCAGGAAAGAGTTTGGGGGAGCTTTGGCAGTAGCTGCACAGTCAGCACAGGGTAACTGGCAGTCAAGGATGGTTCCTGTGGCTTGCTGTCACATTTATTTTTCTTGCCCTTTCCCAAAGGTGTTGAGTCTTTGCTAACTGCGTGTGGTGCAGCAGTGGTTGGAGCCTTCACTGGAGACACGTAGGGATTGTGATCCGTAGTGGTAGCTGCTGCCTTGGCTGTGCTGTGGTGGCATGAGCCACTGTTGGCCTCTTCCCCAGCAGCTCAGCAGGTCTAGGGAGCTGTGCAGGGAAATGGGGTCCTGTACACAAATGAAAAGGAGTCCTTGAACACAGTACTCCTCCACCTTGAAAGAGGAAACTTTGGCTATTTTACTCTGCTTGCTTAAGAGTAGTGCAGTGCCACAGCACTGTGCAGAGTTGCATGAGCAGGCACCTGGCACTTTGGGGATACAGGTATATGATTCCACATCAGCTGTGTGTCAGTGTCTAATGTTTCTTTTATTGGTGGACCTTTGATTTCCTCATCTTACTAGAGGGGAGCCCAAGCACTCAGATCCCCATTGGTGCCCCTAGTGTATCTTGTAACATTGCTTTGCCCTATCTTATATTTAAACTTCCTTTTTTCTTTGGAGACCCCAACACCTGAGCCAACTTTGGCCCCTCTCAAACCGGATTCTGTTGTGAAATGACATTAGCCTCAAACTGTGCTGCTCCACAACTATCTCCCATGACCATTTTAAGATTTGCCCTCACCTTTTTCATTTAGCTCTGTCTCCCAGGAGGCCTCTGAGAAAATAGAGGACGTTCATTCTTCCTTGCTCAGCACTTCCGCTCTCAGGACTTCTCAGCAACAGACACAAGAATGTGGTCTATTTTCTGTGTCTTATGTTTCTTCATCCTAGCCGAGGATTTGTTATCCTTTTTGTCTTGAATTATATTTGTAGGTCCTTTGTGGCGTAGGTAACCTTGTGAACTCTCTGGAGGATTCTTTATCTCCACCAACTGTTATTTATTGCAGGGAGCACCTTCATGGCTCGTGCTCCTTGCCTCTTGCAGAACTGGGTTAGGTGAGGATATTGGAGCAGAGCCTGTCCTGGAGGTGACTGGAACAACTGTCTGCAGTACACAAACAGGTGCTCCAGGGCTTCTCCTGAGGTACTGCCAAGCTGCAGGGGTCGGTTTTGTCCTGTTGGTCTGGTGGGCAGACATCCTACTACAGATTGCATCAAGAACTCTCTTACTTTTTGCATTTCAAAGTATTTTTCCTTCTCTGTAGAAGCAAACACAGTTTCTTTCCAGAGTCTTTTTGAGGTCCTTCGAGGAGACTGGGGGGCCACAGAATGGAAAGCCCAACCCTGAGGAGTTGAGAGGCCATTAAACTTGAGAGGTGCAGAGCAGGGGGCAGCCTCATTCCATATACCCACGGACTCATCTGTTTCTTCCTTGCTCCTCTGACAGTTCAGGTTGGCTTGGTTCCACAAGGCATTTACAGGAAGCTGGGATGAAGAGGAAGATGCTTTGCTATGATACTCTGCTGGCTTGAGCAGCAAAGGATTTATTTCTGAATGGTTGTGATGCAGCTTAGCTCTGAGAAAGTGTCTATTACACACTGAGATGCCTATTTGTGCTCATTCTGGGTTTGCTGGCAGTGAATTCTAGTTAAGGGGACAAATAATTCATTACCCAGCCCTTCCTTTGGACACAGCCTGTCAGGGGTGCACGGGGGGCTGCTGTGACAGGGAGTTTCTGTGGCTCCTTGTGGCTGCTGCAGTGTGTGCTCCCTGCTGTGGGGAGAGGGGGCTGTGCCAGCCAGGGGGTCACCTGCGGTGGGACCTCTTTAATGGAAATTCTGTGGGCGCCACTTCGATTCTGTTTGGCCTCTGTAAGAGGGGGCACTGTGCCAAGTTCTCCATCATGGCTGTGTATTTTAAGTGTCCCAGGCTCAGCAGCAAAAATGGCAGCTGCCAGATACTTTTCTTCTTCTCCCCTCCATGTGTACCCAGGTGCTTGCTTTCAGATCTGTATTTGCATGGGATTGCTTCGTGGTGATTTTCTTGGGTTAGAAGAGATGACCTGAGGCCTGAGTGTGCCTGTTGTTTGATTCCCAGAGTGCCCAGCTCCTTCAGCCATGACTGCTCCTGCATGGATTTTCCCTGCTGTTTCCTCTCTTCATTTTCTGCTTGGGTCTCTTTCCAGGTTTTGAAGGCTGTTCCATGGTTCCCACCATCTATCCCCTGGAGACCCTGCACAACTCCCTCTCTTTGCGGCAGGTGAACGAGTTCCTGACAGCCGTGTGCCGCAGCTGCAGCGAGTCGCACGTCCAGTCCACCGCAGGTACTGCTGGGCTGGGCTTGTCTCTGGCAAGGCAAGGAGCACGCCTGCTCTTTTACGTTCTTGGGACAGATCAACCTGACAGGACTGCAGATAAGTGCAGTCCCTAGAGCCTGTCCCAGAGTGTTCTAGCCCAGGAATGAGCCATGGGACCCAGCTCAGAGCCATCCTAGGCCACTTACATGACAAATAATCAGTCAGGTCTGTCTCTAGCTGATGAGTACGGTGATGAGGACACTGACTCCAGCTCTGGAAATCTTAGCCTCAGATTCCCAGGAGCTGATGGGCAGGCATGGCTCTGAATTGGCACTGGTCTTTAGCTCTTCCCAGAGCACCCGCTCGTGACTGCTGGGCTACAAGCCATTCCTTTTTGTCTGTTGGAATATTACTGATCTGTGTATTCTTTTTCTTGAAGCTTTGTTTGATTCAATGATTGGGAGCCAGATCCCAGGAGACCCCTTTATGTCCCAGCGAATCCTGTCGTCATCGTCGTTGACGCTGCGCCAGCGTTCGGATAAACCCCCCTGGTGTGAGTGTGCTCCACGCTCGGTCAGGGCAAATGCAATGGGCAGGGGGGGAAGTGTGTGAAGTCAGCAAGGTCAGCAAACCAGTCTGGCTGAAAACAGTTGTTCCATTCTCCTCCTTTATTGGATTAGATACAATCTAGGTATTGCTCTAATTTTGCTTATTGTGCAATATAAGGCAAGAATAAGCATTAGTAGAGAATCAATATTTCTTTCTCTAGTGTTGACTCTCACTCAACACTCAGGGACTGTGTGTATCAGGAACCAGGAGGAGCAAATTGAAGCTGGGACTGTTCCATAATAGTAAGGGAATGAAATAAATTGGTTTGCATTTTGAAGCGAAACATCACACTTCACATTTTGTGCTGTAACAGCAGAGTCCACTCTTGGCTGTATGCCAACATACCACTGGATTAAAAGGTAGAATTGTACTCTGTGTGAATGGGTTTTCATCAGCTGAACTATCAGAAATGTCCAAGACCAGCTTCAAGCCCCTGACAGGTCATACTGCATACAGACAGCCCTCACCTCTTGATTGCAGAACTGTGGGACTGTGACAGTTCAGGTGGGAAAATACCAGCTACATGTTTTAAGATTTTTCTTCCTCTTTGCAGACAGCAGTGGCCCTTCCAGTACCGTCTCCAGTGCAGGCCCGTCCTCCCCAACTTCTGTGGACAACTGTGCTCGTTTCAGCTTCACTGAGAAACTTTCCATCAGCCCCCCAAAAAGTGAGGAGCAGCTGACTAGCCAGTCCCCTGAGCAGGAAGAGAGTCAAGCTCCACTCAGAGAGCTTGATGTGCAGGAGGGTGTGTCTGGGCTGCCAGTAGCAGAGCCAAGTGCCCCAGAGACCCTGATCTGGAGTAAGGGCCCAGAGCCAGGCAGGATTCTGGAGCTGTGCAAGAAGGAGCTGGCAGGGGAGGATGCTAACCCAGAAGAGAAGAGCATGGGGGAGCAGGATGAAGAAAAATCATCTGGGGAAATGTTAGAGCCAAGTAACATAGGAAACCCAAAGTGTGGTGAAGGATTTGACCTGAGGCTGGCTGGGGAGACAGCGAAGCCAGGTGAGGGGTCTCTCAGGGGAATGACTGGCCTGGATCTGTCCAAGGAGATCATGGTGCCCTGTGAAGAGGAGCTGCTGGGAGAGGTGTTGGACCCAGAGCATACAGGCAAGGAGCTGCTGGGGGACAGTGCTCTGTCAGACCAGCTTTTCTCTGGTCACCTGTGCCAGGTTCAGCCACTGACTCCTGAGAAGAATGTGGAGGAACTGCAGCTGCTGTGTCAGAAGGATCAGCAGATTTAGTGGCTTTCTGTACAGCACACTGCAAGCACTTCTAAGCCTGAAAGCAGCCCGACTTCCTGCGTGGCACCTCACACAGCTGGCGGTGCATAGCAGAGAAGAAGCCACGTCCCAGGGCCACAGGACTCTGTGCTGTGGAAGAGACTGCTTTGCTCCTCCACAAGCCAGCTCTTTGCCATTCAGCAAGAATGTTTGCCTCGTTAAATGAACAACAATGCACTGGCATGGCACCTTCATGGAGCGGGGACATGGTGCTGCCTTGGTGTCCCAAGGGCTTTGTGCTCACTGGGACAGCAGCATTAGAGGACTGGTACAACCAAGGCTTTTAGGGTGGTAAGTCCAAAGAGGACAGATCCTCCTGACCTTTTGGCCCACAGCCCTCAGAGAAAGGCATTCTGGGCCCAAATTAATCAGATCCATCACAACCACCAACCTCCTCTCTGTTTCTTCCTTCTTCCTCTCTGAAATCCCACTGCTGGCCACCAAAATCAGGTCCAGAGAGTCCATGGTAGGAAAACTAGCAAAAGCAGAAAGCATTCTGAATGAGTGTGGAAAAGAAGGGTAGTGAGGGTATCAGGTTTGACTGCCGCTTGCAAGGAAACATCCCTTTGGCATGGCCTTGGATGTTTCCCTGCTGGACTGGGGCAGGCAGGAGCCTGGGGATCCAGCCTGAGAGAGGTGTGCAGGGAAGACACACACAATTGTTTTTTCTCGTCCCCAAGGATCAGGCAGGGTACAGCTCTGAGGTCTTGGTGACAGGGATTAAAAGAAACTGCTATTTTGATAATTCAGGACTATTAGAAACCAATAAGGAGAAATCTTTATTATATAAAATGAAAAGTATTTAATGGATATTTATGTAAATGCCTTGTGAGCACAAGCCTGAGGGCAGGATTGATACGGGTGTCCCTGCCGCATCCTGAGTGCCGGCCGGGGCTGTGCTTCCCACTCCTCCTGTATTTATGGACAAGTCTGCGTGTCTGTCTGTAGCTAGGATCTCCGTTTTTGTGAAGCTGTGCCCAAAGATCTCTATGCTGTGTTGTGACAATGTGCGTTCACAGTAAATCTATGCTGTGGGTCCAGTGTCTCTCTGTCTCTGATGCTGACTTGGCAGCAGTGTGTATGTGCCAAAGCTTGCAGGTGCTTGGAACAGTAAGCCCTGCTCATGCTCTCTTGTCCTGGAAGAGCATCTGTGGTTGGAGTCAGACCTGTTGTAAAAGCACAGGCTCCAGGCCAGGAAAAAAACCTTTTTCCTACATGGGAGAACTGGTCATACTGGGGAAGAGCTCCTGTCTTCCCAGGTCTCAGATGTGGTAGAATGAGGACACTGGAATGGTGTGTCCAGCACTGTTCTGGCAGCCACGTCCCTGCTGAGCACCAGCCACATCTCCTGCCAGGACCTGTGTGTTTCTGTCCAGGGACAGTGCCAGGGCAGGGTGGTTGCCACGATGGGCCCAACACCACCTGCTGCAGGGGGTCATTCCTGAGAGGGGCATGGAGAAGGGCCCTCTGGGGTGGGGCTGTGGCTCTCAGGTGCTGACCCCTACAGAGCCTGATGCTTGTCACTGCACACCTTTGGGAAATGCACTGCAGTCACAGGACCTTGGTTAGCTGGAGTTAAGACCAGAGACAGTGCTCATTTATTGAAAAGTACCTGTGTGTGGAAGTAGTTCCTGGTTTATGGTAACGGTTCATGGTTCCTCCCATCAGCACCAGGTTTGGCAGCTGCCCTGAGGTCTCCACCAGGGCCTGCACAAGCTGTGGTGTGGTCTGGGGCAATGTTGGCCTCTCTCCTGAGGACTGTAGCACAGAACCTGCTTTCTTTTTTCCTGGCATCCACCTGTGCCATTGTTTCCTTCTGAGGACAGGCAGGCAGGAACAGAACTAACTGGGCATCAGCCTCTCCTGACTGTGTTCCACCATAGGCAGAGCAGCAACTGTCCCAGTTTTCTGGTAAGGAGCTGGAAGAGTGTTCCCTTGTTGGAGGTCAGGTTGAAGTTCTGCAGAGGTGCAAAAGCCCAACTGCTGCAGTGGGTCAGGCATGGAATCCCTGGCATGCCTGTGCCCAGTTCCCATGCCAGCAGGTCTGCTGCCTGCCACAGGGCCAGAGACCCTTGCAGCTCAGAGAGTGCCAGCAGTGCTGGGCAGAGTTGCCATTCCCAAGAAGTGCAGGGACAGGTGGAGGGCTGCAATGGAATGCATGATTCTGGAACTGTGAGGAGTGATGGTGTTGCATGGCAGACAGGCCACGCCAGGCTCCGCGCTGGATTATCAGGAGCTGCTTTCCCCCCTACAGCCCTTAGCCAGCTGTCCCAGATATGCCCCAGGAGGGACCCACAGTTACCCTGCTAAGGCCAGGGGCAGGGGGCTGTCCCGGGCAGGCTCTCTGGCCTTATGTGCATGTCCCTTTCCAAGTCACAGCAAAGTTCAGCAGCTGCTGGTGAAGGTGGGGTGTTGGTGGAAAAGCTGGGGCTCGCCTAAGCTGGGAGGCTTGGGAGGGTGGCACAGCAGCCATGTCTGTGTGCTCCTGCCTACAAGCGTGGGCTCACTGAAAGAACAGTTGGAAACCACTGGAGATGTTCTCATTCGCAGTTAATGTGGCTTTATTTTTAATGTGTTGGGCTCCTCTCTTGACAGCAGTTAGTTACAGTGTTTCACATGGAAATGGGCAAAAGGACAGAACTCAAGGAACTAAATTCAAATAGAAATGTGATGCTGAAGAAAAGAATCAGGGCTCTCTTCTTAAAACATTTAGCATAGAAGAAGCTAGGAGCACAAGATGCCATTTCAATACAGTTAAGACGTTCACTTTTTTAATTACAGGTTTAAAATAGTATTTTTTACCTATTACATACAGGAAGATTACGCGTTGTTGCCCACATGCAGAAACAAGCAAAAGCAGAGTTTAACTCTTTCTCTCTATAGTGCTGTATTACCTCTGGCTCCAGGTGGGTCCTGCTGGCTCCTGTGGCCCGAGCAGGGCCAGACTCAATGAATCAGCATTTTCCTAAGTCTTTTTTCCCCATTGTTTTTTTTAAGATGGAAGGGAGTGGAGGAGAGGGGGAGATAGGGAGTGAGAGAAGCTCAAGGCAGAACAGACTGCAACAAAAACTGAAAAAAAAAAGTGGAGTCTTGAGGACAGGGAAGCAAACTGGTGTAGGATAAAGGTAGCCAAGCAGCAGAGCTGCAGAGGGCAGGAGCAGAGCATGGAGGGCAGCCTTCCTCCTGGAATCCACCAGTGGCCACACTCCTGCCTGGAGGATGCAGGTACCTCACAAAGCCTCACTATTACTGCTGCTTAGTCAGAATTGCTTCAAGTTTAAAATTGAGAAAACATTCATGTGTGGGTCTATCTAAAGTTAGTGCATTAGCTTTTACATCTAACTACGCAGAGGGATCCCAGGAGCCAGTGAGGGCCATGCTTGTGCCTCTGGTGTCTGGCATCCTGCAGCTGCCACCGTGGCGAGTGGGCCAGGGTCTCCCCAAAGCACAGTAGGCAAAACCCCCCAGCATTCCAGGGAGGGGCAGGGGGCACGTGTTTTAGTGCCTGCAATTGCCAGAACCAACATTCATGAATGCTGACCCCTTCAGGGTGCAGAGAATGACATTTATTATGCTGGCAGACACACTGTGATTCCATGGTTAAAATGAACATAGCACAGGGCAGGAATTTGCTAAAGCCCTGAGCAAGCTCACATGCTCCTAACAGGGGCCGTAGCCAAAGAGCTGGCTGTGCCTTGGGGAGGCTGCTGGCCTCAGGCCTTGTCCTACAGCTGCTGGGTTTTAGACACTGCCTTGCAGAGACATTTTTGCTGCCCACAAGTTCTCTATGGTCTTTTCGTTTGTTTAAATTGCAGCATGTTAGTATTTGTACTGAGAAAACCTCTGAACTGACACTAAAAGCATATGGTATCATGTTAACATGTATAAATTAAAATATTAACACAAAATGCAGCTTAACATTAAAAAAATAAATATATAAATTAAAATGCAAAATAGACCATTTCCCTAGAAACTCCATTTTAGTGCTAGGAGCAGCTTTCTAAGCAGCATTTTCTTCATGTCACCTGCCAGAAAACTAGCACTGTGACTGAAGTGTCCCAGGCTAGTGCAGCACAGGGCCCCAGGATGCTCATGGTGGAGTCAGCCCTCTGCTCAGGGCCAAGCACAGTGGGTGTCACAGAGGATGGAAATACTTTGTGCTGACTGACAACCATTGCAGCACAGCTTTCCATCTCATTCCTTCTTCCCCAGAGCACAGCCTGCTGCCACTCTCTCTGTCTTACAGAAAAGCTATCTTTGTGGTAAGATGTTGGTTCTCTTGGACGTGGCAAAGGCTTATGGATGCTGCAGGCTGAGTGCACCTGAACACCCCATTCCCTGCGGGGAGAACGTGTCTCCCACACTGAAACAGGTCTGTGTGCCAAGGAGGTTCTGGGTGGCTGTTCAGTAGCCACAATGCACTCACTGCACACATTCCTGTTCCTGCCAGGGCGTCCAGAGAGCAAGGACAGATGCCCACAGTGATGCACAGGCCAGGCAACAAGCTGCAAGGTGGCACCACGTGGATGAGCAGCACCTTACCTGCACTGTCAACACATCCCTGCCACAGTGTGAGGGAACTGAGAATGACTACGCTTGCTAAACTACTTTTTCCCGAGTATTTTGGGAAGGGCCTTCTCTTCCCTCGCACCACAATTGTATTCCCCACATCCTGGATACTTGGGGGGGACAACAAAAAGCTTGAACACAACTCTAAGGCTTGGAGCCTGGCACACAGGCAGTGAGGAGATGGCTGCTGCGTGCAAGCTGGCACAGCACAGCCACAGTGGCTGGGCACCAGCCTCCCCCAGCATGGCCTGTGTGCCCCTCAGCTGCCTCGCCACCGTCCTCCAGAACCTTTGGTTTAGGGAGAGGGAGGTTTTCTTGTACATCCCGGGCCAAGCGTGGCCAAGGTTTTCCCAGCCCTTCTGCTGTTGAGGGGGCTGTAGTTGTGCGTTTGGATGCTCTTTGTGTGTAACTGTTTAGGCCACAGCCTCTCTGTGCCGCCTCCTGCCACACAGCTGGTGTGCAGGAGTCAGTTGGCTGCTGTGTGTGCGAAGCTCAAGTTAGCAGGTTAGGAATGTGCTGAACCCTCCCCTCCCGCTGCCATAATCCTTCATCCCAGCTCCCTGAGCACAGCAAACAGGTGCTGCAGGATGCCACAGGTGAGTACTTGGGACAGAAATTTGCCAAGCTGGCATGTGGTCGTGCCTAGTTGGAGCACAGGTCCCCTTGCTCAGAACACCTCCTGTATGCTCAGGAGGGGAGGTGGAAGAATGACCTTCACATTACAGTTCAGAGGGTTTTGTCTTCCCTCATCTCCCTGGTGCAATTTCTTTGCAAGTTAGATTTCACCTCTGCCCCCTGCCTCCCATGCACTCTGCATGCAGCAGCAGCACTTCAGCCCTCACCAGAAAGGTGAGATTCATGGTGCTACAGGTTAAATGGCAAGGCAGCCAGGAAGAGAGTAGAACAAGCTCTCACAGCAGCAAGGCAGCCAAGATAGTCTACAGAAACTGTACAGGCAGCAGAATAAAGCAGGGAAGGTGAAAGTGCCCCTGGCCTGCAACTGCTCTTGCACAAACTCTTAGCTCAGTCCAGAAAATTACAGAGCCCTGCTCTTCTTCCTCACGGCATCCAGTGCTGAGCAAGATGGATACCCGATTGCCTGACAAATGGGAACCATGTAGAGGACTAAACCAGAGAAGAACTGGACTGTGATTAGATGGTGTCTCTCATGTTGCATCGGTGACTGAAGAATCAATGGATGAACACAAAATGTGGAAGATCTAGAATTCAATCTTACAGGCTGGAAAAGATTCGTCCTGCATCACAACAGTGCTGCTGCTTGCCAGTACCATGATGTTTAGCTCCTGCTGTTTCTCATGGGTCTGTTGATACCATTCTCGTGTTACCTCAGTATCGTGTGTTGGGATCAATGTCACCTGGGAAAAGAAAGCAGCAGAGATGATTGAGAACAACAGCAGTGACAAAGAATGCCCGTAGGAGCTGAGGCTAAAATTTCTTGTTAATTTTGGAACACTGTACCCTTGGTACTGCTTGTTCTATTTAGTGTCTTTCAGATGTCGGGTTCTGAGGCAGAGCTTTATTTTATACAGTACCAGCACAATGGGGCTCTGAACTGGCTACAAACTGGCAGCACTGACACCATAATGATGAGAATGGCTGCAGTGCAGAGGAGAGTTCTGGAGCTCCAGAAACAGCCTCAGAAAGATCCTTCAGTGTGAAAAGGAACAATACTGGCAGTGTCACTCTTAATGGACACTATCTGCCCATTGACCCAGTGTGCAACTCAGGGACCTTGAAATATGAGGCTGCTTCATCTGGAAGAACATTTATACCTTTCTGTACGTGTCTTCAGGAGTGCCCACCTGGGGTGTCCTGCAAGCCTGCCTGAACAAGAACTGTGTTACAGAACATTCTTGTTTAAATGCTCTGTTAGTAAGTTGATGTCAGAAAAATCTTCAGCAAGCCAGGCTAGCAAGAGATGCCACTGGCTGTGGGACACTGATGAAAATTCAGTTTGTGTTGGTGTTTGATTTTGCTTGAGGATAGGCGCAGTAGGTAAGGATGAGTGTATGATATCTCAATGCTTCCTCCCCTCAGGAGGATGCGGAAAAGAGGACATATCTGCTTCTATTCATACCATTTTGCAGGTGTCCTCCTCCTCATCAGTACAAGCAATTACTCTGCTGAGACTGCAAAACAGGATATGCCCAGTACCATTTGCTTCCTCTCAGTGTACTCCCTTGGGTATGTGATACCCATCTTCTTCTGAGCACTTGTGACATCAAAAGCGTGACACAGCGCTTTGCATTTCCATGACCTACCTGCAGGTTCTCTCCCCACTGAGACTTCCCTTCCAGAAGTGCATCGAGCACTGCACGGCTTGGCTCTCCGTTAGCTGCATCATTCCCACTCACAACATAATAAGATGCTCGAACCCGCTTGAAGAACTCTGGATCTGTGTTCTTCCCACTGCAGTGGTTGGGGATGTAGGCCAAGTCCACGTAGACAGGTGGACCCATAGGCACCGACAAACTGCTCTTAGGACTACTGGAAGCTTTGGAAAACAGGAAACAAGAGGCTATCGAAACCCTTCTGCAAGGGACAAACACTCAGAGTAACACAGAAGGACTTGGATTCCAGAAAGACTTTTCCATTGCAGCAGTGAAGTTGAGACTTATCCATGCTCTGCTGCTCAGAGGTGACCTGGGTGCATTTCTGGGCCAGTGCTGTGACAGGTCTTGGGTGGGAAAGGGAGTTCTGCTATTTTCTGGGGGGAGGGATTGGAAAGCTTTAGGATCAGAAGCTTTTTTCTGGGGAAGGGAACCAAAAATCTCCATTATTAACTTTTGCAGAGTTGTCATCCCAATTAATATTTAGTCCTGATTTTTGTCAATAACCTGCATTTGCTTAAACACACAGACACACCCCCTCCCCCATTCTGGTGGCCTATGTATGCTATCCTAGGGTATTACAGTACTCTTTCTGGAAGGTCCATCCTGGCTTCCTGCCATCCCTGTGAATCGCTGCTGCTCCTAGGACTCTATTGCACTTTCATATCAACCTTTTGTACATCCCAACCTTATCGCTGCTTGTAACTTTTTATGCCTGAAGATCTGTTCTCTGTTCTGCTGTGTTTAACCTAGTGCTTTTCTCTGTGTTGGACCTATAGAGATAATGCATTTTTCAGAAAGGATTTCTTACCGGGATTTGTTTTGATGCCATTAACAAGGTTCTTGCCAGTGTTGCTGTGACTACTCCGGGATAACTCATCCTCTGGCATCAGCGCACTGCGTGGTTTGGGCTTTTCTCCTCCATCTCTTTCTTTTTTGGCAGTGACAGATTTTGGAGATTTGTCTGCTGACTGTTTCACAGGAGTGGGTGATCGTTTCCCTTTCACATCTAATTTTCGGGCAGGCGAGGAAGATTTGGGTTTGCTCAAAGGCTTCCTCACACCTTTGTTCTTTTCTTTTATGTCTTTCTTGGAAATTTTATCAGTTCTGCTCATGCTTTGCTCATTTAACAACATATCAGGGTCTACCATGCAGACATCAGGGTGAGGAGGGTGGGGATGGGGATCTACCATTGGAACAGGCTGAGGATCATGGCTGGACCTAGAACTGGCATGATGAGCATTCCCCACAGCTTTGTCCACTGGGAGGAAATCAGCATCTTCATCTGAGTCCATGTTGGCATCTGCTGTGATGGATGGACATTCTTCAGTCTCAGGAGGGACGTCGGAGTCTGACTGGGAGGTTCCAGAATCACTCACTGATGTTGGAGGGGTCTCCTCCACTGTGGCACTTTGCATAGGACTGCTCCCAGTGTGGGGTGGTCTCCCCTGCACTGAAGGGTGACCCTCCTCCTCTGAGAGGTCACTGTCTTCAGAGAGCTCATGGGGGCTCGGGTTGATGAATGAGGGAGAGAGCTCTCCCTTTCTCTGCTTGTATTCACATGAGGAAAATTTCTGTCCACAATCAGAACTGCCTCCTAAATGGGTCTCCATGTCATGGGAAGCATCTCCACAGTCCTCTGCTTTTTCACCCCTCTGCACATCTGGGAAAAATGGCTGGAAACTGTTTTCAGGGGACATCAGAGAGGAAGGACGGCTTTGCCTCTCTGTTTCCTCTTTGCCCGCGCATGGAGAAAAGCTGCTGTCAGAATCAGGACATGTTTTTTCATCTTTTGCCTCTGCTGCATGGTGTGTGCTTTGGAAAGCTGGCAGACTAGTGCTCACCTCTGTTGGACCATTAGCTGTGGTTTCATCTTTGTACTGATGATGAGAAAATGAGGTCAACACATTAGGGAAAGATCTCAGTGGCAATGGCTGTTCTGCAAATGGTGCCTTCTGCTCTGGGCTGCTACCACAGTGCTGCTGCTCTTGCTCTGCACAGAATGGTGTGGGCTCTGACGCCTGGCACTCTTTTCTGCGTGGCAAGGTGTGGTCACTCATGCCACAGGGAAATGGAGACCCATGTTCTTCAGCAAAGACAAAGTCTTTGGTTTCAGCTGTATGTATTTTCACAGCATTATCTGGAACCAGTGGAGACACATCCCAAGCACTCCTGGTACCTGATTCCACTCCTGCACCTGTGGATGTGGAAAGCATATGGGAATAGAAACTTTCTGCTGTAGTCAGTATCACAGGAGTGGTGGCCTCAGATGAGGGTTCCTCTGACAGGCTAGAAGAGTCATCTTTCAGCTGCTGCTGGGTCACAGACTCTTTCTCCAGACCTTTGGAGAACACCTTGTCTTCTTCATATGGACTCAGCGGTGAGAATTTAGGAAAAGATGAGTCAAGGCTGCTGATTTTCTCAGAAACCTCCAAGTACTCATCTTTGTTTCCCTGGGCTGACAGCAAAGCACAAGGAGACTCTGAAGAAAGAGAAATATCCCCTAAATGGCTTGCTGAGGTTTGCTTATGTCTAAATGTGCTGGCTGTTTCAAATCCAGAAGAGCTATCCATCCCTCTGCTCTCTACCCTTGGGCCCTGTTCATATACTTCTGTTTGTTTCGTGGAAGCAGATTTCAGGTATGTGGCTTGCTCTTGGCACTCAGAGGCCACTGCTGCACTTGGATAATCTGCTACCCAGAAATGGGATTCTTTTGTGGATTTTTCAGCAACCTCTATCTTTTGTGAAGAATCATGGCACATTTCTGAAGTTTGCTCATCTCTGTCCGTGTCTGGCATGTCACTGTAACCAGCAACATATGTCTCCACAACAGCAGCTGATGCAGCCATCCTACTTTCATATTTCTCTTGCCAGCCTGGACCAGAGGGAGAAGAGGCAGCGGAGCTGGGTGAAAGGGGCTCCTGACATTTGCTCTGCAGGAAGGGGTCTGAGACAGGGAAGTTGCTGATGGCTGACATGCGTGTATAGACGGTGCCTGCAGCTTCAGCAGGGCTGTGCAGTTTAGATTCCTTTTCAGACTTCTCCTTAGCACCTTTTTCTAGCTCTGAGTCACTTGCACTTTCTTCCCCTCGACCTGCTTTCTCATAGTATGTATCTTTGGGATTTGGGATTTCAGATTTCAGGGACAAAGATACCTGCTCCTGGCTAGACAAAATTATATTCTCATCTGGACAACCAGCATCAATATAGGCGGATGATTTCCCTTGATAAAAGGTGTCAGCTGTGACGGTGGGAGAGGCAAATGCTGCGCTCGCAGATGATGGATGCAGTGCAGAATCCAGTTCTCCTGGTAAAGCCGAAGACACATTTAGTTTTTCCTGTCCTTCTGATGTCCTAGGCTTCCCCGTTTCAGATAAGGGCAAATATCTTTCATGGATGTCTCTATAGTCAAAGATTGAATCTGCTTTATCCTTAGGGGATGCTGGAGATGACAGCTCCTTCTCAGCAGAGGTATAAAGGCAGGACTCTTCTTCCTTTGCAGACACATGAATATTTTGACCTTTTTGAGAGTTCAGTGCTGTCACTGGCACCTTGTCAGTGTGACCTGGGCTGTGTGCACCCATGGCTGTGAAGGGAGAGGGTCCCACTCCAGACACAATTATCTTCTCATAGATGTCAGCATACTTGAAACTTCTTTCTTCAGGGTAGGGAGTTGGTTCTCTTTCTTCTGGTTCTTGTCTTGTGGAAGTGTCATCATCTCTCTGTGTGCAGACCCCTTCCTCATAGGAATAAGGCTCAGGGGAACTCCTGGAATAGGTCTCTGGAGGGTACACCTCTCGGATGGTAGCACCCACAGCCCCAGCACAGCCAACAGCATCACTACTTTTTTGACCTGGGCCTTGTGCTGGAGGGGAGTGTGCACACTGCCCTGACAGCTCAGCACTCCCTTTTGTGGACTCTGCAGTACATTCTGCTGCTCTTGTAGATTGCAACAGAGTAGATGCTGCTGCTCTCTGCTCTTTTCTTCCTGTAGAGTCATACAGTCCCTCAGTGGATTTGCAGTCATCCTCTTGCCTGCTATCTGACTTGTATTTGCAATCTATTTCCTGATACAAATCACTGATGTCTAATTTCTTTTCAGATGCCTTTGATGGGACATCCTCCCATAAAGGTGGCTTGCACTGATCTAACTTGCAGGGCCTCTCTGCTCCTGGAGGTGCCTCTGTCTCCTTTCTCACTGCAGACAGGGGAGATGTCAGAACTTGGTCTAGTGACTTCGCATAGATATCTAGGACAGCTTTCTTCTCATTGTCTAAGCAGGAGCAATCTTGTTTAGAGGTCAACAACGATCCTTGACTTTCTTTGTTTCCAGTTAAAGCTTTGGCCTGATTTTCCTCGCCAGGGATATACTGAGGAGACAGAGGAGAACCTTCCCTTTGTGCTCTTTCTGGGACAGCAGGAATCACATCCACTTTCTTTGTTTCTGACATAGGTTGGGCACCCTTCTGTGTGTCTTCTTTGTAGTCAAATGACTCCATCTTTAAACATTCAGTTTCTGCTTGCAGTAGCATGGGTTTGTCTTCAGCATGGTGAAGCTCCTCATCCTCCTTATTGGGTAATTGCTCTCCTCTCCCACTGTCTCTCCCTTCCTCAAGATAGCCAAAGGCAGAACCCCACGCTTCCCTCTCTGCCTCTCTCCAGGTATGGCTGCCAGGCAAGGCAGGACACAGGTTCTCCTCCTTTCCCAGTTTAGGAAGGGCTTTTGTTTCAAATTCTGGTACCTCATCCAAGAATGTACACTCCCTCTCTTTGTCATATCTCTGCCGGCTTCCCTGAACAGGGACTTCTTCTACCTCTTCTGGAAACCACACTTTCTTCTCATAACTTAAATCTTTCATGCAAAACTTATCCATTTCTGGAGATTTTTTTTCTTGAGCTTCCTTGAACCTGCAAGATTTTATGTCTTCAGTAGAAATGTGTGAACATGTTTTATCTTCACTTGGGCTAGATTCTGTAAAATGTAAGCTCTTTGCATCTGGAGATACTTCCTGAGAGTCCAAGCCTGCATTTCTTCCCCTCAACAGGCTCTTTTCTGATGCAGAAAATAAACTGCTGTCATCTGGAGACATTTCTTCAGTTGAAGAATCTCTGGGTGATGTGCCTTTAACTGAACTACTTTCTGGGCAAGGAGAAGATTTTGATGCTTCTTTCAGTTCTTTGGCAGAAATTTCCAGTGATTTTTCATATGTGGCTGGGCTCTGGTCGATGAAACATGTGGATTTCACAGCTTCTGAAGAGAATTTGTCAGTGCACTTGGACACAGTTTTTTCTTTTGCAGATATCTCTTCTGTGAAACTAAGAGCTTTGATATCCTCTGGAGAAATTCCCTTAATAAAAACATCTGAAGAGATTTTCCTGCTGGAACTCTCAGTGAGAGAAATGGATTTAATCTCTTCTGGGGAAATATCTTCAATAGAAGCATGAGAAGATTTCTCTTCTTCTGACGTGTCTCCTGTTAAATACAGCAGTTTTCCTTCTTCAGTAGTAATTGTCTCAGAAATATCTGAGGATTTTTCTTTACCAAACCATTCTTCTGTAAAAGAAGGTGATTTGATGCCATCTGGTGAAAATTGCAAAGATTTGTCATTTTTAGATTTGCTTTGGCTTGTGAACTGTGGAAGATCCACATTTCCTAGAGAAGTTCCTGTGGTTGCAAATGGCTCAAAGGACAAGTGTTTTGGAAATCCCATCAAACCTTCTGTCATGGTTTCAGTTCCTTGCTCTTTTTCTGGTTTCGTGCTTGGAGGCTGCTCGTGCTCCCCGATCACCACTGTGTCCTGCTTGTGGTAAGAGAGCCAGGGCAGCTCCTCCCTCCTCACTGGTTCTTCCTGCACCTCCTCCTCAGGAGACACTGGAACATCACTGCTCAAAACCTGTTCATGCTGCACAGGTCCAGGCACTTCTCTTTCATGTCTGGATTTAGCCACAGATGCCTCGTCTTCTCTGAGAGGTTCACCCTTGGCTGCCTTCACCACAACAGAACTTTGGCCTTCCAGTTTCTTGGCAGCAGCATCCGTTTGTTTTTCAAATAGATCTGAATCTACTGTTTCCAGCTTTTCCTCCACTGGAGACTGGTGGAAGGGTGTGTGCCCTGCACTGGTGGGGCCAGAGGGAGTGGGAGAGGCCATTTTGACTGTGCTGTCATCGGGACTTGTGCATCGTTCTTCAGCCTCTGCAGAGTCAGCCTGGGAAAATGGTGCTTCCTCAGTGGACAAAGGCATCACCTGTGTGGGAACACTGATTATCACATTATCGGGGCATCCTTGAGGAACAAACACAGGGGCACTGTAATGCCCTCTGAGTTTCTCAGGCATCTCAATATTTGGAGTTCCATCTTCTTCATCTTCTTCATCTTCTGCCTCCTCATGACGGTCCTTTTTTGGAGTTTCCACTTTCCTCTCTCCTTCTGCTAATGCATGGAAATCTTCAGGGGGTGGAGATTTAAAGCATTTGTCTTCCTCCAAGGATGATGTGGGAGAAATGGTGCCAGCAGAGGGAACGTAGTCAAGACCTTGGGTTGCTTCAGTCCGAGAAGAGGGCATACTGTTTCCTGTGTCCAGAAGTAAAGAGCTTTTCCCAGTCTCTTCCGTTTGTGGTGCTGTTATGGATGCAACAGATTGATCCTCTGCTACTGATGTTGCAAAAGATGAAAGCTTGTCACATTCAGTAATGGAGGTAGCAGAAGATATGTGTTCCTCCTCAGCTAGAGGTGCTGCCACAATGTTTGTAGGATATGCCAGGATTTCAGACTCCTGCCCAGCATAGCCCTTGGCTGAAAGGTCAGCAGGAGGCATGGCCTGTATTCCATGTACTGCTTCAAAAGAGCCTGGATGGTCAGGAACAGAAATGTTATAGGCATTGACATCATACTTCAAGTGCGGGATCCTTTCCTCCTGTTCATCATGTATTTCTTCATCAGAAATGGTCTGCTCTGTTTCTGAGTAGCCGGGGATAGTTTCATCTTGGATGTAAGAAACATGTTCTGCTGTTGCTCCTGGTGGGACTGGCAGGCTGCTCAGATATGACTCTTCCTTTGTTATGTCCTTTTCAAGTAACTTGGTTTTCTCATCCATGAAACTAAATTCTCTTTCCTTCTCTGTAATAGTAAACAGTTTGTCCTCCCTATCATCCTGATTCAGCCTACAGAATTCTCTATTCTTCTCCACTTTCTCCTCTGCTTTCATGTGCTGTTCTTCCTTTTCTTCCAGTTCTGCCTTTTCTATCACATCTTCTCTCTTTTCCTTCTCATCCTCTTCCTGTACCTGTGTCCCCTCAATATACTTTTCGCAAGTTTCTGCTTCCCTCTGTTTTCTGTCCAAAGAGATTTTCTCCTCTTCCTCCTTTTCTTCCTCTCTGAACACTGGTGGCTGAGCACCTTTTGCCAAGAGGTCTGTATGTGATGGCAGGTGTTCTTTGTCAGGAAACACCTGAATGTCCTTGCCCTGCTCAGCTTTTCCCCCCCAGTACCTTATGTCATGGTTTTCATCTACTGTTTTTCTTTCATCCTCTATTTTTTGAGCAGGACCTCCCCTCAGCTCCCACTGATGGACTGCCATTTCCTCTGCTGATGATTCGTTTTCCATATCAGTAGTAGTTACTCCCTGGTCAGGGGTCTTTCTTTTTAAAATCAGATCCACTTCAAGGTTACTCTGACCAGTCATATCAACAGAGTCTCTTATCTCTGCTTCAGGTGCTCCCATAATCTTATCACTAACCTCCATATCAGATTGTTCTTGAGTCAACTGCAAGGCCCCTTTCTCCTCATGCTTCAGTTCCTCAAAGTCCTTTGTAAGATCTTCCGGTGAAGACAGGACTAACCTCTGTTCCACCATGGACGTCTCTCCTGGATCCACTTGTACAGGTGCCTTCTCCACTGGTAATGTCTTAAGGTCAGCAGGTACCTTTTCAGATTCTTTTTCAGGTTTTACTTTGATCTTCTCAGTTTTGAGTCTGCCTGGAAGTTTTGCCTTATACAGTGTTTTTCTTACTTCTGGGGTAAATGGTTTCAAGTCTGGTTTAGGAATTTTTTTGAGCTCTGGTTTGTTTTCTTTCTTTTTATCATCTTTCTTTGAATCTTTTTTCTCTTCTTTCTTTCCATCATCTTTTTTTAAGTCCTTTTTCTCCTTCTTAATCTCTTTCTTTTCTTTGTCTTTCTTCTCCTCTAGTTTGGATACTTTCTCTTTGAGATGCTTTTTTCCAACCTTGTCTTTTGCCAATTTTCTTTTCTCAGCTTTGAGAGCATCACTTGTTTCTGTCTTTATCTTTTCATGTTTAACAGGTTTCTCAGGAACTTTCTCTGTGTGTTCCTTAACCTTTTTTTCAACTTTAGCATCCTTTACAACTTCTGGTTTTACTTCCTTAATCCCCTCCTCAACTGCTTCTTCCTTCTTGACTTGCTTTGTCACAGATGGCTTGGGGGAAGACTTAAGACTCTCTTTACTGTCAGTTCTTTGTTTAATTTTGGTCTGCTTCAGCACAGGTGGAGGTATTCCAGAGGTGATATCTTTCTGAGTAGCCACTGGGTACCTCAGAAAATCAAGGTGCTTGAGTTTCTCAAGACCTTCCAATATCTTATTTTGAGGAGCATTTCCAGGAAACAAAACTCTTACAATTTTCTCAGTTGGGCTGGCTGGTAGCCATACCACTAGGGCTGTGATAGATGTGAGATAGGGAACAGAAATTTCACCTTCTTTTCCACTTGCAAGAATGATGCCAGTCTTTGCTTTACTATTGCCAGCCCATTTCTGCATTAGAAACTGCATTTCTTTACTGTCCTTGACAGGGTTCAGTATATACATGTCCAGCTTACCCACTCCCATTTTGTGGAAGAGTGTGATGGGCTCGATGGTGCTGCTCACCACCCTGTAGAGCGGCTCTGATTTAATGCCCAGTCTGTTGAGATACTGCAGTGTCATGCATGCTTCTTCGATGCTTCTCTTTACTTTCATGGAGGCTTCAGGCATCTTCAGCTTTTCAGGAACATTAAAAAAAACCACCCCTAGCTCAGGAGAAATTAGGTTTTTCATCCAGTCACTGTAGTTGGTAGAGCCCTGGGATTGTTCCTCCTCTTGCTCAGCAACTTTCCTTTGCAGCAACCCATTGATGCCAGGCAGGTTGTCTGCACCAATGTGCGTGAGCAGGATTGAGTCAATCCTATCCAGGTGCCTTACCAGCTTCCAGAAACATGATTTCCTTTCAGAGCCACCATCCACAAGGATGTTAAACCCATTGACAGCAAAGAGAGCAGAATCACCTCTTCCCCCAGGGAATATGTAGCAGCAGGGCTTAGAAAGCTTCAGAAAACCCCCTGAGGTGGGTGGCTCCAGGAGATCAAATGGAGACGGTACATCAACTGTCTCAGAGACATATTCTGCAAATTCAGACACCCCATCCATTTCTGGCAGAACTGGATCAGGATTCAGTTTCAGATTAATAATGTCCTGAAATCGAGGATGCCCAAGGTTGCTCCAGGCTCCTTCTCCCACGCACGACACAGTAAGAGAGGCTTTGGTATCTGAATCAGAGTTGCTGAGAATCTGGATGACCTAATGAGATAAACACAGACAAATAAAGGTCAAATAGAGCTTTGAGACCTATACAGCACTTAAAAAATGCAGCCAGTTAATGCAGAAATACTGAAGGTACCATGAGCACTTTACCAATGGGAAACATTGGGTGTACATGAAATAGTTTGAAAGCCCATGGAAAATCAATGCATAGAGCCATGCTGTCTTTTGATATTCTTAATGTTTTTGGAAACTGCCCACAGTTATGTTAAGACCCATTTTAAGAAATTTTGGGTGTTTGTCCCCTGCAGAGTCTGGAAGGTTATTTCAAGCTGAACACTTAAAGGAATCACCCATGCCGGCACCTTGGAAAACTTAAGACAGAGAGTTAAAGCAAGATTCCCAAGACAATAACATGAATTATTTTTAGTATGCAATTTTTTGCTGGATTGCAAATCCATCTGTCTGCAAATCTGCCTGAAGATTACCCTGAAGGAGGGCACAGGCTGCATTATTCTACCGTGCACTCTGAACAGGAGGGGATGTGCTGGATTACGGCTCACACTCACCTCCGGATCTGAAAGTATCTCAGCAAACTTCTGGTAAGTGAAGGTCCCCGTCTGCAGGACCAAGTCTCCTTCCTGGTCTGAGCTCTGACCACAGAGGATCAGTAGTTTGTGGGCTGATGAATCACACACAAGTGAGCGGACCTATTCAGACAGGAGATGACACAGAGGGCTGCCATTAGAATTCACCTGTACTCCACACCAGCACCCAGAATCCCAATCCCGTGACAGGCGATAACTCACGTTATTCACAAATCGCCAAACCCTACATTTTCTACATACAAGGAAGTTGCTTACTGAAGAGGGAAGACACTGCTACTGTCTGCCCAACACTGCTCCATGTCACACCAGAGTTACTGTGTATATCCTGATTACTGGCAAGACAGAACACCTGGCCTTTTCACCACACCTTGCAGCAGACTGGCAGCAGGTTTGCACTCTCCAGAAGGTACAAAGTGTGATAATCATGACCTCCATGTCAATCAAGGCCAGGAGAGCTGATGTGGAGAGAACGTGATGGCACATCTGGTCCTTACCTCGGACACGACGCTGTCCACATTAGGATTTACCAGGATCACCGTGTCCAGGGTGTCACTCCGGTGATGGAGAGTTCTTTGGCCTGAGGAAAGAAAAAGGATTAGACAGGATGAGAGAGGCTGATGAGACAGCATCCAGCTAATGATATTTTAGTCTCAAAAGTTCCGCTTCAGCATGGGTTTGATTGCAAGGCTTCAGTTTGCATTCAAGACCCAGTTTGATACCCAAGTCTCATAAAACAGAACAAACTCTTTTCAACAACAAGGAAAGAAATCCTTCTTCTGGATCAGCGCGCTCAGCTCCAGCATATTCTGAAGTCCACAGAACCAGGTACCTTGAGCTGCCTGCCTGTGCCAGATGGCTGTGTCTGTAAACACTGGCGCAGACAAATGATCCCCTTCCAGACAGAAGTGCCTTGCCTCATCACAGCTACCACAGAGAGGTGTCTCTGGCACTGTCCAAACCCTAGCCAGTACAGGGCTCTGTGAGCCAGTCAGTGGGTGCCAACTCAGCTCTCGCTGGAGTGGCACAGCACTGGTCACAAGTCTCCACTCATTCATAACAGTTTTTTTCTTTAATGGTGCACTCCTAAACTGCTGCTATGGGAAGTACCTAGACAACAAGAATTCTCATTCTTCTGTCAGAGGCACAAATAGGAAACAAGACAGGACTCTGCTGTCTCTATATATTTAGAGGAAAAAAAAAGAGAAGCCAAAGAGCAAACAAGATCCTGGGAATGCAAAAAAGCAATATGGGCATTGTACAGATATTTGGCAAAATGTTACCATAATTCCAGGGCCCTATTAAATTATTAGACAGTAGGGTAATGAGTGTCTGCCACACTGACAGCCAGGACCAGAGCCACTGCTGTATGCCCACATCAGACAGCTCTGGGATGCAGGACAGCATACAGCACCTTCCTGCAGCACTTCCCTGGTCACTGCAGGCAGCACGGAACCTTTTTTTGATTACAGTCTTTGCTAATACCTACCTCTGGACATTTCATCCACTCAAAAAGCCAGACACTTAGAACTTAACTGTTGGAATATATAATTTATAGGGTTTAAGACTTTCATAGGTTTTAATCCCTCATATAGACTGGAGGTCCATAGATCTTCACTGAAAATTAACAACTATTTTTATTTTGCATCTTTCAGACAACTGATGCTTTCTGACAATGTTTCTTCCACCCTCCACCACCTCCCATTGCCTCTTTCTAGGCAGATCTCAGTTCTTCTAAAATAGCTCTATCAATCTGGTGGAAGGATGGAAAGGATTGGAAGGATGGAAGGTCAATATTCAGCATAGCTTTAAATCAAACTCACTTTACTGGAATGTTTTACTAGCGATTAATCAGACAGATAAGCCCAGAAGGTAGCTTTCAGCCCAAAGAGAGCCAAGCTCTCAGCAGAATTATTTGTACTCAGCATCTCTAGCTGCTTTCTGAACTTGTCTTTCAGTTTGGATAAAAATCGCCCCTCCAGACTAAAACCAAACCATCGCTGTGCAAAATGCATTGAGTTCAGTGGCATTTCTGGCACTTCATGTGGAATGGCTGGAGATGCTGGGAAGCAAGTTCCTATGCCCAAAAGGGATATTGCAAGTGAGCCATGGGGAGCAGCATGGGAGGGTGGGAGGAGGCACAGGTGAGGAGGGCCCAGGAAATTGGGCCTGGGGCATTCTGTGCAGCCAGAAGAAACAAAACCCCAGTAATCCTTGAGGCAATGATGATTGTGAAGGCATTGCTGATGTCCCAGAAGAGCTGACAAGGAGCACCCTGGATCCTCATGGATCCATAGTGCAGCATCCACACAGCTCCCCCATGCCAGGATCTCCAGTCCTGCTGCTTGGGGCATCCAGAAGAGAAGTGATCTGCCCCCATTTGTCAACATTACTACTGGGATAAAGTGACACAGCCTCTGCCACCTTGGTGCCTGCACACCCCAGACATAATTTTAGCAGTGGTTACCCACATCACTTGGGGAGCACTGTGTGGCGCACAGCACCAACACCAGCAGCCTCGTCCTTGTGCCACATGCCAGGGAGGGCTCTTGGGCACAGCGGATCACCGTGGCCACCTGCGGCTGTCTTTCCAGGCCCGTGGCCATCTGTGGGGGGAAGGCCAGCCTGTGGGTTGCTGGCCGGCCCGGCAGCACTGGTGACAGGGCCAGCTGCAGAAGCAAGGGGCCCATCTGCAGCACTAACAGGCATGAAAACACTGCTTCTCAGTGCCATCCCATGGTCCCAGCCCAGGCAGCTGAGCTGTCCCCACTGAGGCTGTGAACAAAGCCTGGCTGTTAGCATTCTGCTGGCAGCCTCTCACCCCTGCGGGGAATGTCCCCTGCACATGGGGGAGAAAGAGAAGGCTCAAGCTCCAGGGCCAGCAGTTGCTGGCAGATGGGGAAGGACTGAGTCTTGTGAAGAGCTGTGAGGATGATTAAGGGACTAAATTGTTTTCCTACAAGGTGAGGCTGAGTGTGTGTGTGTTGGGGGGGGGGGGATATTTTCAATATGAATAAATAAATACCTGATGGGAAGGAATGAAGAAGAGGAAGATAGGCACTCTCAGTAGTTCTCAGTGACAGGATGTGAGGCACAAATTAAAACACAGGCAATTTCATCTAAACACAAGAAAACACTGTTTTTACTATGAGAGTGGTCAAATACTGAAATAGGTTGTACAAAGAGGTTGTGGAACATCCATTTCCAGAGATACTAAAAACACAACTGGATACAGGCCTGGGAAATCTGCTTTTGCTTACCCTTCTTGAACAAATGTGATTGGACTAAACAATCCGAAGAAGTCCCTTCCAGCCTACAGTTAACCAATTCTGTGACACTGTGAAGCACTGCAGCCCTCCATAACTTTGCTCCTGGCACACTGCGGGGTAGATTCCCTCTGTTCAGTGGCAGCAGTTGATTCTCAGGACGATACAGGAGCAGAGCTGTACAGATAGGCCATTTCCAGAAACGTGGACTCCCTGCATACCAATGGACCCATGCACACCAATACCCCAAACTCTTTTTTAACTAAATTCAGAGGCAAAGCAGAACAGCACATGAACTCCGAGCTGAACTGCAAACTGTGAGTAAGGCAGCAACACATTGCCCTAAGGCAGCCCATGCCACAGCCCTTGTTCACCCCACGTTGGGGCAGGGGCAGCCCATGCCCGGACAAGGGCTCTGTGAATCCAAGTGCTTATCAGGCTGAGAAGCCCTTTGCTGGCCACTTTCTCTATACAGCCTGTTGTAGCAGCTGCACACACAGAGGATTTAAACACACAGCCTGGCACATCATTCCTCTCACTAACAAAAACCACATGTACCAGGAACGTGTAGCAGTATGAGTGACATTGCAGACATGGTGGCTTGAAGTATGCTGTTCAGGTCCCTTCCTGGCATTTGTCATTATTAGAGCTCCATCACAGTGAAATGTGTGCATTGCAAATGAGAAAATCCCTCCATTCCATTGACCAGTTCAAGACTATCCTTCCCAGGCTCCTGAAGACTGCTGTCTTCAAGTTACCTGGAACAAATATCTGGACACAGCTCATCTCCAGGTGCATTCTCAACACAGATCCCTGACCCTGCGCAGCCCTCTCCAACTTTGAAGAAAAGTCAAAATTCTTTTTCTTTTAGAGACTATGTATAGCTCACATACTAGAAGAGCTGAGGGTACCCTTGTTGCTGTTCACAGCATTCCCAAGAAGGGCAGCAGAGGAGAAGCTGCTGATCTCCCTTCTCTGGTGACCAGCACTAGTACACGAGGAAGTGGAATAAAGTTGCATCAAGAGAGTTCAGACTGGACATTAGAAAATGTTTTTCACCAAGAGGGTGGGCAGCCATGGGAACAGGTTCCCTGGGGAATTGCCAACAGCACCAAGCCCATCATCATTCAAGGGGTATTTGAATGATGATCTTAGTCATATGGTTTAATTTTAGCTAGACCTGTGAGGAGCAGGGAGCTGGACTTGGTGATCCCTATGGGTCCCTTCAAAATAACATGTTCTGACTATATGGTCCCTTGAGTGTAGAATTTCTTTGCTTATGGCAGAGGATAGCAAGTGAAGAGCAAAGCCACACTGACTCTGGAGTGGATATGAACTAACCATTCAGGGCTGCACCTGCAAAGAGGCAGAGGGGAGAACAGAGGAGCAGATGCTGTGGGTTTAGTGCTCAGCAGTCAGGCAGAGAGGGCTCTTCTGTGGAGGTCAGGCTAGATTGGAAGAAAGGACAGTGCACTGGGGTAACTGTGACAAACAGGATGCTTGAGAGAGAGAGATGATCCTACAGACAGACAGATGGCTGTAGAGGCAGAAAAGGAGGTCATGCTGACAGCACAGATCCTTGTGTTCTGCTGCTTTAAATGGAAACACCTAAAGCCCTTGTAGCTGCAGAATAAATTCTGGGCTAGTCTGAAGAGCTGTCAAGGATAGCTATGCAAGATGCTGCTTGTTATTTTCTTTAATCTTTCAGACCATCAAATCTCAGAGGTCTTATTCTGTTAATCATGACTGGAAGAACCACACTTACAGCTCACCATGCTGAAATCAGAGATCAAGTGTCAGAGCCGCAGGACCCAGTTTCTCACCTTTGTGAAATGATGCCTTAGGCGAGAGCACTGGGTCGTCTTTCAGGTGACTGTGCTGAAATCAGTCATGATGCTCTGACTGGTACAACAAATCAGAATGAACATAGGGGCCAAAAGATGATTTAAGGACTGGCACATCTTGATGAGAGGAGAAGTCAGGTGGGACTGTTTAGCCAATAAAAGAAAACTCAGGGCAGGGATCTCACTTACCAGTCTGTGTACCTGTCTGATAGCAGGTGCAAATCTGGGCTGCAGAGCTCCCACAACTTTGCCATCCAGAGGATGGAGACTGCTTGTCTGACCACATAGGAATCAGCCCCTTCCCACCCAAGATGCATTCTTTATCCCTCATTACCTCTCTTAGGCCTTCCCACACCCTTCCCCCCTTTCTTTGTCCCTAAAATTATTTAGGTTTATCAGGCCAGGTTCTACCTGTAAAGTGAACACCAATAATACATTGATAAAAAATACAGAAATTTTAGAGTCTGAAAATGTTATCAAGGCTCACAAACCACAGTGATTAAAAATCAACTCTACCTCACTTCTGGCTGTCTTAGCTGACATGAACATCCCTCTTCAAGGGGACACTGTTGAAAAGACTCTAACAAGAAGATCCTAGATATTGCTATGGCTCAGTACCTTTTTGCTACACTTCAGCAAAGAGCTGAACCTGGGATCATGTGGTCTTCCTGATGTTTACTGAACAAAGTCCACCTCTGAAGACAGTGAAACCATGCATAGGGTTCTTAGAGTGTATGCATTTGCAGAGCTATTGCAAGCTGAAAGACTGCCATTTCCTTCACTCTGAAATTACATAATAACACTGAGATAGTAACAGTCTCTCTCATCCTGAGGCTGTGAGGTCTCCAACTGCAGTTTCTTCAGTGCCAATGGAAGAAAAAGGATCCAGCCCCAAATGGTGTCCATTCAGAGAATGAAACAGCACAGTCATTCACCAGCACTCCAGGACTGTACCAAGTACGGCAAGCCACAGCTCCTTGGGAGGGAGATTGTAAAGGCCAGAGGAAAAGCAGAAAAGGTTCTGCACTGAACTCTGGGCAGGGTCCTGCCTCTCATCCTGTCTGTGCAGATACACAGCCCTGTGTCCAACCCCGCTATGGACCCACTCCTCTGCCAGAGCAGGGCTGCCCCACGCTGTCCAGCAGTGAGGGAAGGGAGTGGATGTGCCCTTGCGGGAAGCACTGTCACACTCCCAGCACCCGAAGAGCACACAGCTCCTTCCTCTAGCAGACAACCTGAACAGTGTACAGCTGGCAGATGGGACCAGCTCTGGCTGACAGACACCTAGAAGCTCTGCCAGATAGTGAGGTATGCTCAGGAGTTACAAAATAAACACGAAGTCTGCTTTGGCAGCCAGTACATAGCCAACAACTGTGGATTCACCATTCAGGTCCTCATGAGGTGGTTCCAGCTCAGGAACTCAAACACAGTTTCTCCCACCCCAGGAATATACCTGGATGTGTTTATCACAATGACAGGACAAGTGCCACTCTGTTCCTCCTTGCCATTGAATGGCAGTGTTTTGCCAGATGAGAGGAGACTCTCAGGCAAGGTAAGGAGAGAGACACCAGGTGAGGGATACAGGTAGAACTTGGTAGAAACCCCCCAGCAAAGGCTAAGAGACATTCTGAGTCCTAGGTGGGTGGCTGCTGTGCACACTGGTGCCTAACCACTGCCTTCCAGAGCCTGAGGCAATGCAGTGGTCCCAGAAATCCTGGGCACATCCAGCTTTTGTTGCTTTTCCAGAGATGAGCAGAGCAAAGGGCTTTTAGGCAGATCACTAGGGATCACAGCAAAAGGGCTGTCTCACTGCCTCCTTCCCTCCTGACACAACATGTGATAGCTGCAGTAGCTACTTATTTTTGTAAGATTATTGGGAAAGTGCTGTAGTTTTAGCTTGCTAGTGTGATTCAGCATTTGAGAATGATGAGAAACTGGCTTCAGACAGTGCTTTGTGGTCCAGCAGTAAGTGCTCTGCCTCTCATAGTCTGAAAAAAGTCTACTGTAAAGACTTATTTCATACACTTTCTATTTTTAGGTCTTCAAACACGCTGCAGAAATAGAGAAATATTTATTTGTCAATGGCTAAATAAAAAAATCTATCCCCTTAAAGGGGATCTTCAGTGATTTTCTCAGAGAAATTAATTGTGTACCAGCAAAGGGAAACATATTTTTAACAGAAATAGGGAAATCATCTGAAAATTGGGAGGCAAAAAACTTCAGCAAAGTGCTGAGCCCCTGTCAAGGAGGGCCAGGGCAGAGCCATGTGCTACCTGTGGAGCAGTGGAAACCATCACCAAACAGGCCACAGATTCAGCCAGGGCATTAAATGAGGGATTTTAAACTGCACCTAGAAAAGAAGGGGAAGTCAATGGTGTTTAAGCAGGAAGATATTACTATATGTATGAGTTTTTATTTTTTATGAAAATTTCAAAATAGTGTTTGATGATTTTTCACATTGAGATACCAAGTCACACAGTTAAAAACACAGCACTACTGAAAGAAAGTCCTGTGGATTTGCAATAGGAGATGTGCCTTATCTGGAGGAACTGAATAAACAAAGCACAGGAAAGCACAAAGCAGTGTGCAGAGAGAAGGAAGATAATTCAAACATCTTCATGAAGCAAAGCATTGTATTCGGACTGAAAGCACACCCACATCAACTTATGCCGGTTAACAAGGGCAAATCTCCAGATACTGGCTTTGGCTTTAGCTAATATCCCAGCTGCAGACTGAGGGAAATTTAGGGTACATGTGGTATACTGACCACTATTTTTCATATTCCAGTTATATTGAAGCTGAGTAGAAGGTAGAGGAGCACCCTCTCTATACTATGACCACACATCCACTAAAGGGTCTCCTGCTGTGTTGTTCTGTACCTGGACAAAAGGGTGACAGGGATTACACCCAGCCCTGGCAGGGAGCTTGGCAGTGCAGCACAGAGGGCTGAGCAGAGAAGCACACAGCATGTGCAGGAGCATCAGGGGAGCCAGAGCAGAGCCGGTGACGCATTCTGTGCTCCTCTGAGGGCTTTATCTCAAGCTTCCAACCAGAACACCCGTACAGTTGTCTTCAGGAGGACAAACAGGACAACCAGTCACAGATACGCTTCCACCAAACACTGCTGCATTCCAGCTCTCTCAGTGTAAGAGGAGCTGTGAGGTACTAACACCACAAAAGAAGAGAGCATCTGATTTGGGACAGAAAAAGCACAAACTTCAGAACAGCTCAGAGGCAGAGCAAAAGCCTTAAAAGCTGCAGAACTCTGCAATCAGAGAACTTAGTTTAAGAAGCTAAAGAAAGGAGACAGCGTCAGCAAGACAGCTCCACAAATGAAAAAAGATTCTCAACAGGAACAGAGTGAAAAAGTGAAATTAATTGAGAACCATACTAGGATTGACAGAGAAAGAAAAAACACAGCCAGTAGAAAGAAGAATATCTCTGGGAGGACCAGGCAGCAGTGAAGGAGAACAAGATCTGGTTTCTAGAAACATTGCTGAATCTGTCAGGATGAAGAGGGCTGAGGAATCTGAAAGTGTTCTCAGGTTTCCTTTTATGTGTAATGCTGGAGATACTTCATAACTCACCTTACCATACCGTTACTGCAAGCCAGGAGAACTGTTCATGCTTTAAGGTAAGAGCAGGCTCTGTGAAATGACTGCCTGCCTCCTGGGCATTTACTACAAAGGTGAACCAGCAGCAGGGCAAGAGAAGGAAATGAAATATTCCTTAAGGTGTGGGAGGTTGTGGGCACTTGCCACATCCCAGGAGATATTTCTGCTAACCACTTGCCCGTGCTTCCCATCTTCCCTCCTCCCTGTGGTATTTTCATGCCAGAGCTCCTCTCCCAGGCAACCTCTATTTCTATACCATGTCAACCATAGCAACCATCTCTTTGCTCCCTAATTGCACATACTGTCTCACTCTTATGCTAAGGAGCAATTTGATAGCTCAACCATTTTAGAACCACTAATTGAAGATGCAGGTACTCACTTTGGAAATAATTTCTCATATTTTTACTGCCTTGCAACTGGAAGTTATACCACCCCTGAGATAATTGATAAGGTGAGCACTTCTACCTAGTTTGCTAGCTGCTAGATTGGCCACAAAAATATTCTGTTCCCTGCAGCAGCTTTGCTGACTCAGGTAGGCCTTGTATCCTTCTGCTGAGGAACAGTGTGTGGCATTCACATAAATCAGGAATGAAGCCCTGCACAGAGACATGGCCTCCAGCTGTGAGGAGCTGAAGCTGTGACTTCTTAAATGTCTCCAGATAAATCCACGAAAGAAAACCTGAACACAACTTAAGACACCCTCTTATCTGGTGTCCTCACTCCACCAAGCCCTGACAGACTTATTACAGCTGATCCCTTTGGAAACCAAATTAATGCTTCCCATTCCTGTGTCAGCTGGACTTCAGCTAGGAGTTGCTGCCAGTCCCTGAAACAGAAGCTCCATAAAACCACTCCCAGTGGCACTGAGGCAGATACCCTGTTCCATGTTGTAGAGATGAAGACTCCTGTAAGTAAAGAAGTTAGACAGCTTATTATCTCTTAATTTTTATAAGAATATGCATCCCAGAACACATGCTCGTACAACAAGAGCATAGCACAGACTGAAGAAAACTGCATGTTTCTCTTAGTTGAGAAGTATCTGGGTAATACTGACTCTGACTGACTTGGAGGTACAGCAGCTCATGATGATATGTTCCATTTATCTTTTTTTTTTTTCCCCTCAACTGATCAATATGACAAATAAACTGCCTGAGGTAGGGAGAACTTAATTGTATAAAAGAGGGGATGACTGCACACACAGGAAAACAACTCTGAGATTTCCTCCTGTTTGCTTATTGAGACGCCAAATTTTTGTAAGAGAGTCCTGCCTCTGACTTACAGCAACTGTTTGGACTCTTTAAACCTCATTCCTATTGCATACTATTAACAGTCTCATTCCAAGTAGCTTTTCTTCATTCCCTTACTTGTTTTTAGGATGACCTGCTGAATGTCAGCCCTCATGAAGATACACATATTAAACCAGCTGTGAACTCTGAGTGGCTGAGGTGGTTGGTGAAGCACAGGACTGCATTCTGCTAGCCCTTGAGAAAAAGCAGCTCTCCTCTGCCAACAGCTTTCTTTGTTGCATCTTGACTTTGCATTCCTGGATCTAGTTGACCCTTGATAGATCCTCTGCATGGTCTGTGTTCCTGGGATTTGATTTGTGGTGGAGTACAATAATAATGAATGTGATACAAAAAGTTATTTCAAAGTTGAAAATTCCAAGGCCTCCTCTCCATTCTGCCAGCAAACACAGGGCCTGTCCATTTAGAAGTGAAGGCAGAGGGCTTTGCAAGCAGCCAAGGAGATTTCTAGCAGAGTACTCCAGGCCATCTTCCCCTTGTTATGTCCTCTCAGCCACTGCCTCTCACCAGTCTGCTTGAAACAAGCTCACTTAAGTCTTATTCCATCTCAGAAGCCCCTGCTTCCCAATGCCACCCCATGTAGACAGGTCCATTTCAGCTTGCAGATTACACAGTGGAATCAGGAACTGAACTTTCTAACCAGGGAGAATAAAAAGGACCAGGAGAGGCTTCCATCACCACAAATGCTTCTCACAGGGCCTCTTACTTGTTCAGTTCCCTCATATCCATGCAGGCATGGAAGCCTTTCTTGCTCCCATGCCTCCCTCTTCCTTAGCAGTGCTCTTTGCTTTTGAGTGCGGACCAACAGCAAGAAAGAAAAGCCGTAACAAATGAAACTCACACATAAATCTAGCAACCAAGAACGGGGCCAAAACACGTATTATACCTATCAGCCTGCAAGCTGATTCTTCAGAAAGACGCTACGTGGGTCAAAGGCGCAGAGAGCCACCCTATCCAATGCTTTACCCTTGTGCAAAGGAGTAATTTTTGATGGAGGCCATTGACTTCTTACATGGCTTGGATAGTGTCTGCATTTCTGTCTAAGTACTGCAACTTAAATTACCCCTCTTAATCCATTTTTAGCAAGCTTTTCAGAACATAAATCTAGTCACCCGGAAGAAAAATCACTGGCTTCTTGCCCATTTCTCTTCTAAGAACATCTGGAGTGCCTGATGACAGACCGACATTCCTCAGACAATTTTCAACAGGGAGCTACTAATGGCCTTTTCCTTCTAGTTTTTCTCTTCAATTACTTAAATTTTTGACACTGAAGCTTAATAGAGAATGGACAGATGATATCAGTGAAACAAAAGATAAGCAAAGTGCAAAAGCAATTAACTGAATTTCTCAACTTGAAAGTCAATAGAGGAAGCCAGTTATGCTGCCATGCTTTTTAAACACAGTTTGTAGCTATAGCACGTTGTGAAAAACAGCACTGAACTTTTACAGCTCCTCGGTAGGTTCTAGCACATTGCCAAAGACTTCAGGGCCTCGCAAGAAGGTGCATGAGTGACAGTAACACGTGCAAAGAGAGACAAATGTTATTCAGTAGCTTTGTAGCTACTGAAATGTTACTCAGTAGCTATGTATTGATAACGGACATGCATATTGAATCCTGCCCCTCTGTGATTTGCAAGTCTCCTTTAGCTGGTGATTCTCAGCCTTCAACTTCTTGGAGGAAATATTCAAGCCTTTCCTTTCGAAAGCAAAGAAAGAAAGGGCTCACTAATATCTTTCCAAATACTGCTATTGAGATAATGCTGCTTTTCCAAAAAGCAGAAATTAATCAAAATTGTATTCCTCATTAAAAAATAAAACCAAAAAACCAAGTCAACCCAGTAATATTCTACGCATTTGAGAAATCGGTCGAGCAAGACTTCAAGGACTGTCTCAGGAGAACTAAGAACCTGCTGGCCAAGGAGATTAGTGCTCATGTTCATCTGTGAATAAAGCATCAGAAGGACAGAAACTTCCTGAAGAGCTGGATACATAACTAACTGTGCCATCAATACTAACTTTTGAGATCCTGGAGAGGAAGCTATGAGAGGAAGAAAACTGATCTAAAGTCACCACACGTAGAAATTTATCTCCATTTCCTTAGTGTGAAGCAAAGGTAAAAACAAGTGACAGAGCTTAGGCACAGCAAAGCATGAACTAATGAAGACTGCTTTTTGTGTGTCCACCCTGCTCTGTTCCGCCACCATAATCCCAGCTTCCTCCACATTCCCTGCTGTCCACTGCCATACTCTCAGCTCCACTTGTGGGCCAAAACTACCAACTGTGCAAGTGGCAGCATGCTCAGAGACAGCCACGTGCTGACAGCTGGCGTGCGAGCGGGGAGCGCAGGACAGATACGCACCGCTCCCATGAAGGCACTGACTCTGATCAATTGCCTGCTCCACCAACTTGCAAAAAACTGGTAGAAGCTTGTTAATTCCATTGTTTAATTGAAACATTTTCAACGTTTTAGAAGGAAAGTGTTTACAGCAAATACAGAAGGTGTATTTGTAAGAGGAATTCATACTGTGCACCCAAGCACCTCTCAGGGAATGGAGAAAAAAATAATACAAACTAAGAAGTTAGAACCAAACTAGCTCAATACTTTCTCTAATCTTTCCTGTCAACAGCTACTGTGCTGGTGTTGGAGTCCAGAAAGTTCATGATTTTTGAGGGGGAAAGAAAAATAAAGCTTTTTTCCATCTCAGTAAATTCCCCCCAGAATAAATTTTAGGCATTCATTTACACATAGCTTGCTCTCCTTCCTTCTATACAGAGTTTCTGGGCTGATGGAGGGTCTCTATCAGCTGCCCTTCTTCCCCAGGTACTTTTGCCTAACTAACAGGCTGGAAGATACTCCCTGTGTTTTAAACTAGCTGCTACTGTTGGGTCTCCGTGTACTAACCAGACTACCCGAACTGCTCCCATAGCATCTCCTCTCAAGGTCTGGAGGCCTTTCTCTTCTGCCCATCAAGGAGCAGTGGAAAGTCTGTGATAATGCCTGTCACAAGCACCCTGGGCTCGGCTAGAAGCAGCATCCACCAAGATCTCTGTACTCAGACACCTATCACAAGAATGTATTACTGCATCTTTATCTGCTTCTGAGTTTCTTCTTCCTTTGCAAGATGCATCCCAGAAGTTACCTAAGAAGGTCTGTGTCTGACCATGTACAAAGAGCACAAGCCACATCCCACAGAAACTCATGCTGAGGAACTAATCTTCTGTGCTTCCCCTGGTGTCCAGCCATGCCCCTTGGAGACATATTGCACCTCTTGTTCACACACACGCAGCTTCCTTGCTTTCACCAAAAAGCTGGCAATTGCTCACCATGCTCCTGTGATCCAGTCTACCATCCACTTACCACCACACCTGCTGAAGATGTGACCCAGGTATGCCAGCGTGATAGACAATGGGGAAGAGTGGCAAAAGGACATGACAGGAGGTAGATTGTTTTGTCAGGAAAGAAACTACTGCAAAGCTACACATCTCTCTATCTGCAGAATGGGAGTAGGGCAGAAGGTCTCACAGCCTGGCCTTGCCAGATTACAGGAAAGGAAAGGAGAGGAGAAAAAAATGTGTCCCAACTCACTAACTACTTGCTGGAGAAATTGTAAGGACAGAAACAGAGGCTGGATGCAGCCAACCAGTATGAAACCATCAAGGAGACAGAGAGGGTACTGACCTGACACAGCAAAAGGGCCCTTATCCCATCAGAAGAAAGAGGAATCCCTGTCATTCTGGAACAATGCCCAGCCTGCAGGGCTTTTCACAGCGGAACCAGAGCAACTTGGAATAGAAACAGCCTCGTCTCTGAGATCAGAGAATTTAAACCGGAGCTTGTTTTTTCTGCAGTCACAAGCCAGCAGGCACCAGCTGCAGAATTTGCCGCAGTGTGTGTGTGCGTGTGTCTCTGCGTGTGTGAGTGTGCAGCAGCCATGCTCCTCCCCTCCAAGCTCACTGTATGATCAATGACACAGTGATTACAGCTCCCTCCTTTTTCCCCTCCCTAATCACTGACAGTCCCATTCTGATCACTCGCAGCCCCCTCTCTTCTATATTAAGAAAGCTTTTGTTGGTATCTCTACTGACTTCTTTTCATTGCTCCCTCCCTGATTTACAAGGTTTTGCTTGTTCTCTTTTTCCCTCTTAGCCAAAACAACAGTGTCTGACAGATATTCATGGTCACATACCCAAGTCTGCACAAAATGGCAAACCATGCTCTTGCTCTTCTAGTTCTGAACCCTGGAGATAAAAGGTCCTATTTTGAAATACTTCAACACATTTCAGCTCTAGCATACAGATAATTTAACACTTTTAACAAGAGGCTTGCTGGTGGCGATACTAACGAATGCCAGAAATACCCTATTGAAATAGAACCTCATGTGTCTGTGATTGCAGCAGTGTCATCATCACACAGTACCACTGGTAATGCAAGGAGAGCTAATGATAAGGAGACAGCTGGCCCCTTATCCTTCTGTGTTACAAGGGCAGTGCAGCAAGGTGAGGGATGACAAAGGACTACTGCTAGGAAAAAGAAAGCATTTTGTTATTCTCATTTCTTAAGCACAAAGTCCCTGCTTATAGCCTACTAGGATGAAAATCAGCTCCAAGATTGGCCACATCTTCTCCCTCTGCTGCCACAGAAAGGCTGCATCACTCACATTTTAGGGGAACCTTCCTTTTTCCTCTCCCACCTACTGGACGCATTTGGGTGCTTTTTGGTTTCCTGTACTGGAAGAATGTAGTGTTGTGAAGCTTGAAGTCAGACTTCAGCTACTTCAAGACTACTCATATGCAGGCGTGCAGCACCAAAGGACAGAGAAATTGCAAAAGAAGACAGGCCTTGTATCTCTCTTCCATCAAATCAATAGCACGACAGTCCACCTTAACAACCCTCCCCCCTCCTGCCTGGTATTAGCCTCATTCCAGCATCAGCTGAACGGTGATACAGACGCTAATGCTGTCTTTTACCAAGCCTTGCCCAAAGGCAGCATCTGTGAGATGCCTTGTACCACCTCCTCCGTTCTCCAGCAGCACACCATCTTCAGGGTCAGAAGACTATACTGGGATAAAACATAATGATGCAGGACTCTTTTACGTTCCTGACAGGCAGAATACTTTCTCCAGATTCTTCTCTAAACCCATCTTCATACATTCTTCTCTGTGTTTGAGCTAAGGACACAAGTGCAGCAAACAGCTGAGCAGCTGGGGAATTTGGGTTTTGTTCCTATACTCGAGCACAAACAGCTGAGAAGGGGGAAGGTCCGCAGATCATAGAAACCCCAAGCTCCATCCGCAGCCACCTTCCTCTCTTGTTACTAATCCCCCTCAACCCCCCAAATTCCAAGGAAATAAACCCGCACCCGCTATGAGCGCTCCGCGCAGGTGCGTCTCCTCACCTGCGACTCTGCCAGGGCTGCGCAGCCCCAGCAGCTCACCGGGACCGCGCACAGGAGCGCAGAGCCCGGACAGGTCCGCTTGCCGTCACCGATATCCCCCGTTACCTCCCCAGAAGGGCCCGTCCTCCCCGGCCGACCAACGTCTTCCAAAGCAACGAACAGCATCCGAGCGCGAACAAAGCGCCGCCGCCTCCATCCCGCAACCTCCACGATACCGGGGCTCCTCACTCCCGACCGCCCCGGCACCTTTCGCTGCTCGCCCCAGGCCGGTGGGGAAGACAGATGCACCTACCATCCTGGCCGGGAAGCGACGCCGATCGGCTGCGCTGAGCGCGGAGGATGCGCCGGCACGGCACGGCACGGCGCGGCCCGGGCTGCGGCGAGCGGCTGCCGTGTCACGGAGGCGGGGAGGCGCCGCCCCGGCCCCACCCGAGCGCAGCGCTTTAACCCTGTGCGCGCCGCGGAGCGCCCGCAGCGCCGACCCCGGGCACCCCCACGGGCGGCCTGGTCTGCTCCGGTGCTCCGCGGCCGGGCCAGAGAGGCTCCGGCTCGCGATCTCCGGGCAACGGCGTGGACCGAGGTCCTGTCCCGCGCTGTGAAACACCCGACAAGGGTCAAACCGCGGCCCGCGCTCCGAAATACCCGACACAGGTCAGAGCCCAGCCAACAAGGGCTCCGGTGCTGGCTGAACACTTTTCACATCACTCTCAGGCCTCACGGGCCTCTCTCTCCTCACGAGCTCCCGGAGGGGTGCTCTCCATCCCACCTTGGGCGCCTTCAGCTTTAATTGTCTCAAACTGGAACCTCACGTCGGACTCCAGCTGCAGAGCTGCTCCTCCAGTTTTAAACGAGTGACACGAACCCACCCCTGCTAGGGGGATAGATGACCCTGACACCACACACCAGCACCTGGCTGCTCACGCACGGACATGGGCCAGTGCTGAGCTTGGACCACACTGGACAGACAATGAACGCAAATGAGTGAGGCAAGAATACCAGATATTCAACCTCTGGAGACCTATTTCCAGCATGTTTTCAGATAAATGTTTACATTGTTTTCTGAGAACCTTGCAACTTGTTTCATAATCAGCATCACCTCCAAGGCACTTGCAAATAATTGTGCCTCCCTGTTTCTGCTTTGCTGGTCTCAGGCATCCCAGTCCAGCATTGGAATATACAGATTACTTCATGGTGTGCTAGTTGGCAATAGTGATTTTTTGGATTTTTTTTCCCCCACAGCAAAAACTGAAACCACTCTCACTGCCCTGCTGGCTTTACACATGATGCTGGCTTACTTCTAGATTCCAGAATTAATTGTGAAAGCTGGAGATGTCCCGTCAGCTACACAGCAGGTCTCCCTCAGTGATTTTAGAAGGACTGTCAGACAGGATGCAATTCTCAGAAATAAAAATATCACAGAATTTTAAGTTTTAAAAGTTAAAAAAACCCAAATCAGAACTTTCCTTTCTGTAGCTTTCAGATGACATCCATCAGTGGCAAATATCTGTAAAGCTGAGGAAAAATCAATGCACTGGATCAAACATCTTAAATTTCTGTTTATTTTGGACAGGTAACATAGCATCATCTTTTAAAAAGACCAAAGGTTAAAATATTCTCAAAGGACAAACTATGAAGAAAATAGCTCCATGCTATAGGTCCCCTGTGCACTACAACGGACATTCTTTGAGACAGAGGGGGTCATTATCACTACCCATTGTACCTGTCATCCCACTATAACCAGTATAACACAAGTTGAAGAGTTTTGCATAGTCAAAATAAAAAAGGAGTCAGAAGTAAAGAGCCAAGTAAACAGGTGGGGATGCAGATGACTGCAAACCTAATGTGCAGTCCCCTTTTTAAGTTTAAAGATGCAACAGGTGAGCAAAGGATATTACCTTAAAGGTGCTGCTATGTAGGAGTGCTGAAGACAAAGCAGGAGGATGTATTTGCTATTACTGCTTCATATAAGCTAGGCTTCTTAATATTTGAGTTAACATCATCCACTTCAGTGTAAGAACTGCCACAGATGGGTAGCCCAGGGACAATTTCATCCCTTAGGCAGTTCTTGGGGTCTTTTCTAATAAACCCACAACACTGAGATATGTCTGTCACTTCAGAGAACAGCGCCAATGGTGCAGGAGGGAAGGGAGAGGATTACCTAGTCTGGCTCTAGAACTGACCCACACTGGAAACTGCACTGCCATCAGCAGATTTTTCAGAGCACTCCAGAATGGCAGCTCCCATTGCACACCAGGAAGGGCATATTCCCCAGGCCGTTTCATACAATGACACACAACTCTACAAGCCTTTTCCTTTTCTACACCCACTACAACAGTGATCAAATTTAGCCCCTAGCAGGATATTTGGAGTAGCATGATCTCCTTCTGCATTGATTTTTTTTAAAATATTGATATATTCTATTTCAAGCAGCAAAATTAGATTTTACTGTCTAATCAGAACATTTCCTGATATTAGTAATTGTTTCAAAATCCCTTCCTATTAACACTCACGCAAGTACAACTTAAAGCGTGAACTAGCTGGATATCCTTAAATGCATTAAAACCTTTTTAATATATAAACAGACCAATTTGTTATCTTCCATCCATGATCTTATTTTACAAGGAAACAATGTTTTTTCAACAATATGTCATGCTCTTTTCTCTTTTGCCTCAAAATACTTCTTTATGTCAGAAAAATTTTGCATCTTCCAGTTCCTATTGAGAATTTACATTAGAAACAGCTATCTCTATGAAATTAATGTCTGAAGGTAGGTGCATCTACTGTCTCTAGTTTCCCTCTCACTTTCCACTCTTAGTTACATGTTCACACCCCAGCAAACTGGAATGCATATTTTTATACTTTGCAAGTGGATGTTTACAAAGCAAAAGTAATTTACAAGGTATGGTGGTTTTCACAAAGCACTGTTCTTGGCATATGTGTACTATTTGACCAGCAAAACACTTCTCAAAACTGAAGAGGTTCTTAAAGTAGCTGCTGCTTTTACCATGCACCTGTTATTTAAGTGGCCTAAGAAGCCTCCTGCACACATGTTCTCTGAGGCAGCCTCCCTGCCTTCATATGATCAGATAGCAGCTGCAGATAATCTCTTCTTTTCAGCTTTTAAAGAAAACAACATTTAGCAATAAACCTAAAAATTGTCATCAAAAGCAAAAGGGAACTAGTAGGGGAAGCACTCACCTATCTTCAAGGCTCTTCCAGTTCCTAAAAAAAGGGCACTGAGCTTCTACCAGGAAGACTTAGAGCTATGATCAAGGTAATTTCCATTTCTTCAGTCCTTTAGGAGATCAGGAGATTCATCTGACAGTTATGGAACCTCACAGACCAGGCACCAGGACCACTACTAAGATGAGGCTCATTGAGATTCAATTCCAACGACCACTCAAACATGAAAGGTTAAAGACACTATTATTCTCTGATGCAAGGATAGATATATTTTACATATTGAATTAGAAAAGAGACAGGGAGGTTTTCCCTATTTATGCTAAAAAACCTCAAACCACTTTTTTCCATTTTGTCAAACTGACAACTATGGTTTGAAACAAAGATCCTGTCTTCAGGCTGTTCTCTGTCCTCGTGGCTTTGAAAAGGCCACAAAGCTTCCTGTGATGTTAGGTGTAGTTCCTTTCTGACTAGGATATGGAATTAAACATGGAATTAAACTGTTAAAAATGTGAACACTTATTTCATGACTACACACCTTAGCCAGTATCACACTGACAGTAATATCCTGGATCATAAATAATAATAAGCTATAGACGCGGTCTTTCCCTAGGCCAGCATAAATATAAAAAGTCAGTTCTTGAAATGTTTTTCTGTTATTTTCAAATGCCATGGTCATATCTCCAAGTTTTTCCTCTACTATGATGTTTAAAACAGTTTTATATAAATGAAGGCTGTGTGTTTTTATGACATACGAGATATCAAGAACTACAGCTAAAGCATAAGTCTTACAATGAGTCTAAAGGTCATGCTTCTCCGAACAAAAACTCCAAGCTGTCTACCATCTCAAGCTCAAAAACATTTGATTTTCTTAAAAACTATAGGCCAAAGTCTTTAATAAGAAAATATATTCTAATCAAGAATATACTATCTTCTGAAAACCTTGGGACAAAGAATAACCGTGGCCTGACCCAGACATAGATATTATTTTGAGTAAAATATATTTATTTCCCCACACCTTTGTGTGAAATGCAGAGTTCTACTGACCTCTCCATTAGACTGCATCCCAGCTTTCAAGCTCTCACTGCACAAGGCTATCACAGCACATCCAAGAGCAGAGGCATTAAGCTCTCACCACAGCACACAAGACAGAAAAAACTGCCAAGAAGCACAAGGATTTGTTTGCATTTGGAAGATTTCTTTGCTTAGACTATCCAGTTACTGACTTCCACACGCTATCTGCTTTCAATCAAACAAACAAACCGATGACTTGTTCAAGTCTTTGGCAAATCACTCCCAAAATCCTCTTGGCTATCTTAATTTCTGCAATTTTTACAGTGATTTTTACAGCAATTTTTACTCTTTTCTACAGGCTGTACTAGGATGTATTTAAAGGACTCATTTTTGTTGAATACTGTATCTTTCTCTGCAACTGTTCAATGAGTCTTCCTATCTCCTTTCTTATTTACAGGTATATGTATCTTTTTAATCTGTATGTTAGCTTAAATTCTGTCCAAAAAGGTGTTTCCCACTTTTGTCAAGCTTTCTTATTTTTAAATAACCATTTCTGAAATGTAGTGACAACCCTTTGATTGTCAGTATAGTTCTATTTAAAAAAAATCTTTAATCCCTAAAGTATTTTATTCTTTCAGGTAGCTTTGCAGGTACAGTTGTATATTATTATTATTGTTGTTGTTGTTGTTGTTATCTATTACAATACAGTTACATATTTAGGCTTTTCTTCCTTAATTTGAGAATGATGTTTTCATCTTTCTGATGCTTCAGGGCCCAATAAGTGTTTATTATCTGAGCTATTGAGAATTAACAGCCCTAATGTGGAATTTTAAAAGTTTAAAGGTGGGGATCCCAAGTCATCCATTCCATTTAGTTTTGTATCATTTTCTTCTTCAAGTAAGGTTTTACTGTTGTGGTAATAGCATCCCTAATGCAGGCCCAGAGAGACTGTGTGCACCTGCTACCAACCTCTTTTCCAATTCCTGCTTTAAACAAATTCATGAACCCTGGGAGTTTTCAGTGGCAACATTCTGGTCCTTCTTGCCCCAGAAAGTAAGGTTTTAAAAATGGTGATCCTAATTTAACTCAGCAACTGCAAACCTTTAGGGAAAACAACGGAAGATGACCTGTCTAGAACTCTCGGTGGAAAGGATAAAGAGGTTTATAAATCAAGGCTATAAAACTGGAGCAAACGCAAGCAGTACTGAAAGGCCAGAAGGAATAGGAGAAGAGGGACTGAGGCAAATACCAGAGCACAGTGAGAACAGCAGTGTGTTCCTGTACCAGTGCAGCATAGCACCTTAGCACCCAGAGGGTGGCAGAAGAGGGAGGGGGACCAGAGTCAAATCCCAGTGACTTCTTAGTGACACTGGGATAAGACCCTAGTGTTTTCCTAATTACACTGAGCTCAAAGAATAGACTTCTCCCAGAGCATTTCCAAGAAGCAGCATACATCTATCATGCCTTGTGCCAGCGCTGGAGTTGGCTGTACTTCTCAGCCAACATGAAGGCATCCCTAGACACAACAAAGCTTCCCACATTGCCCGTCAGACACAGAGCGCAAAGGAGAAGGGACAAGCCAGGTCTGTCACTGAAAGTAAGAAAGAAATGCAACCAAGGCAATATGAGCTACATGAGCCAAATCCTAGAGCAAGATTTCTCTTTGTGCAGAGGGTATTTTCTCCTTCCAGACATACTTAACTGCCTCAGATCCCACTCTTGCCCTGAACCAGACAGTAACCTGTTGGAAAAGGTACCAGCTGCCCCAAAAGTGGATTCCTGGGAACCTGCTCCTTTTAACTCTGTCTTCAAGGCCTGAACAGGGGTGCAAAGGCTGCTAACGCCCTTATGGAGAGCAGTGTCATTCCAGAGGCACCAACAACAGCAGGTGCCCTGCCTGTTATTTGGGTAGCAAATGCCACAATGCTCTACAGACAAGGAGCTGGTAGGACAGCTCTGACAAAAAGATCACAGCAGGATCTTAAGAGAGAGGCAACAGGCATCAGGCATCACAATGAAGGTGTTGCAAATGGCAGGCAGGAGCTATGCCTGGCAAAGAAACCAAAAGGAAGGCTGTGGAGAGGGCCGAGTAGAATTTAGAACTGGCAGTGGCACAAGTAAAATTGCCAAGACAACATACAGTTGGGAAGGTTGGCAACACTCTGTATATAATTCCATGTTTACATGGCTGTGACATTGACTAGACATGACTTGCCTAAAAAGAGGTATATTTTTTATTAACCCATACCACAGGTTCGTAAAACCACCATAGGTGCTTCATTTTTTTGTGTAACATTTAGAATTGGAAACCAAGATGTAGACATGCAGACATTTTTATGTAAGCAATACAAAACAGCTCTGACACATTTTGTGAGGCGGTAGAACCCATTACCTGTCAGGTTCAGGCAGTTTTAACAGGCATTGTTTGGAGGCTTCTCTCAAAATGAATCCAGGTTTGAAGACAAGCTGAAAATTCTAGAAAAAACTAACAGTGACAGTATCTAGTTGCTACTAAATGCAAGACACCACAGAAATAACCATATGCTATTATTACAGAACAGATATTGCTCTTTCAGGCATATTTTAAATTTAAAGAGATAAAATGTTAGTCCCTCCAAACTAATCCTAGTAAATTGTGTGCATGTTTAGGATGTCATGGTTTCTAGACGCTTTCTGCTTGTAATCTGCTTAGTTAAGAAAAAGGAAAAATTTGAGAAATATGCAAATATTCTTCAGACATGGATCAAACAGGACATCCATTTCAGGCACTATTCCCTCCTGGGTTTATGCTCTCCTGTATGATAAGATCAGCACTGCAGCACATGCTTTCCTGCAAAGATCTAGCTCAGATGAAACCAGAGAGGGAAAACAAATAGGGGGTAGGGATGTGATGAGGGGAGGAAGGGAAATCAATAATCACTTTGAATTATTCATCCCCATGAAATAGGAATAAAAATGCAAGCAAATGCCATCTTTATAACAGTGATCCCAGGAGAATTTTGTTTATAGAAGTCTGTTCACTGCAGATTTTTTGACAGAATCATTAGTACTCACTAAAATTTCAGAGGCAAAGAAGTAGGATTAAGTCAAACTCAAACCATTCACTTACCTGAAGGCACATAACATTGTAAATAGTCATTGTCAATTTCCACATTTGCTACTGTCAAAGTGAAGGCAGACAAAATCCAGAACAGGCCTTAGTTTACAAAAATATGAAGGAAACACTGAGATCAGGTCATCTGAAAGAAATATATGTCCTTGTCCTATTGTGTTGTTCAGAGATCTTTTTCCTTTTTTTTTTAACCATCAGAAATTTAGGTGTCATCCAACTTGACCATCCTAAAAAGTTCTGTAGATGAGGATCAACATCACTGGAGCAAACTCCACCGCTTCAAATCAATTCAGAATGTATTCCACCAAAGCCATTTAAAAAAAGGCCTGAGAAATCAAAACTGTTTAGTTATTTCCAAGCTACTACATTAAGCACAGCCCAGGCTTGATATTTCTTTTTTAAAAGGTAACAAAGGAAAGGTAAATTTTTAAAGGTAACAAGGGAAAAACCAATCACACCTACCAAGACACAAAGTACTAAAGGAAAAAAACCCCAAAATATGCTTGTTTTATATTGTGTCTTGAAAAAAGGCCCAACCCTTTCCCAAAGATCTCATCATTATTTTCCTTTTCTATCAAATTCAAGGATTAATCTTCCCTCAAGGTCCATTCAAACAGATCGTGACCCCTCGAATATTCCTTATGACAGACAGCACAGCAGGAGTGGCTCAGCTCAATCCACTCCCTCCTGTGTCCTCGAAGGATAAGGAAGATTGTTCCAGGATAAACCCAGTTATTTTTTGCCTCCATATGCATTTCAACATTTTGAATTCCATGAACTGCCAGCAACACTTAACCACAGCATCTGGTTTCAGAAACAAGAGTAACAATTTAGTAAGGCAAGTTCTAACTTTAGAAATGCAACCAGTGAATTCACAATTGGGGTGATTTCAACTCTAGGAGTTTTGAGCCAAGAAACTCGTAAAATTGGAAAGTTAACTATCTGTGGAGATAAAATGCAGAAAATGCAGGAAAAACCTTTCCAAACTTGCATTAATTTTAGCTCCCCCCCCCACCTTCAGTCAGTAACAATGATCGGGCAGAACAGCACAAAAGAAAGAAACTGGTGTTTGCTGGGCCTATGCTGAGCTGAAGATCAAAACAGCTCACTGGGGCTTTGGTTTCTTATTTTCACACCATAGCCTTTTGGGTGTCACAGCGAGAACCTCAAAAGACATGGTAGGAACAAAGGAACAGTTTGAAATACAACAGGCAAACTGAGATGAAGACTGACAACTCCCTGGCCTGCCAAAGCAGCATCAGTATACTGGCATCAGATGCATGATATGAAGCTCATCTTCCATCTACTCATGGGAAGCACCATTCCTATGAAGGAATCAATTTTTCACAGCTGCTCTGGTTCTGTTAGCTCCTCTGCTGAATATTGAGGGGAAAATTCTGTTCAGCTTCCTAAGAGAAAAGAGAACTCTGAGGATGTGTAATGTCCAGAGGAGGTCTCTTAGCACAAAAGCAGAACCATGTAAGACCATATATAAAAACACTGATTTTACAAACTTTAGCAGATGTTTTAATGCTATCTCATTTTAAAACTAAGCTCTGCAGGTCAAATACAGCCAGAAACATTCAGTAAATATTTCTTTTCTGTAGTTGAAAGAAATTAAAATATATTTTAGAGACAATGAACTTTTAACAGTAACAGACCAAGGATTCAGACCAAGCCTATGCAAAATATAATTTCTTGTACAAGATCTAAGATTGACTAAGAAGCTCTCAGCTTCCAATATGAGCTCCACTACTCTGGCATTTAAGTCCTAGGAGACTGGAAAACCCATCAGCAGTAAAGATTCAAATAGAATACTAAATTAATGTCAATCAGCATGGCTTTACAAAAAATATGACCTTCCTTCTTAATAAAAACCAAATAAGCTTGTCAAAATCTCAAAGGTTGTATTGATATAGTGCAACCATTATTTTATAAGCCATGTCATATTGTCATGGTTTGACACTGGCACAATGCCAGTGCCCCATGAAAATATACTTCCCTGGTGTTTGCTGTGAGATGTGACCAGGAAATAAGCAAAGCAGGCCTCTACCTTAGAAAAAAAAAGTTTATTAACTAAACTACAAAAAGGAAAAAAACACACACATACACACGCACACACACACCTGGAAAATGAAAACTCCACAAAAAGCATTCCTCCTCCCCCCACCACATTTCCAATACATCTTCCAAATTTCAACTCTCCATCCATCACCCTGTAAATACTCAATTTCAGTCCATCAAGAGGAGAGGAGTCCTTCTTGGGGCCATGGTGACCTCTTCCTTGCATGCCCAGTGCTCTCACCACTGGACAAGGAACAGAGCTGCTTCAAGGGTTATCCTTTTAAGGGTGCTTTGACCAGTTCCAAAAAAAGCACAGTTTCCTCTCACTCTCGGGACCTCTTGTCCCCCCCATACTTGTCTACCCCCTGGGGCCGGGGGTCTCCAAAACTGAACCCTCTCAGTTCTGAGCCATCGCCTCCCCCCTGCATGCAGCCTCTGTGTCGCGAGGAAGCACGGTTCTGTCCATGGCTGTACCAAAAAGAGTCCAGCAACCAGCTACTCCATCATCTCTTTCCGGCCTCTTCTTTACTCTCCCAGCCTCACTCACTGCTCCGACTGTCATTCTCTTGCCCATTTCCTCTTTATCATCCACTCCATCTCCCCTCCGGGAAAGGTCCAAATGCTCTGTGAGGTCTTCATTGTCCAGAAAGGGGTAAACAAACTCCTGCACTCGGCCAGGCTCCTTCCCTGCTGCACTCCCCCCTTCCCCCTCCTTCTCCACAGGCCGATATCACTTCAAGGCCACAGGCCCGTACCAGCTTTCCCTCTCTCGTCTTCTAGCTGGGGGGCTGCCCAAATCTTCTCGGGGCCTCTCTCCCTCTGTCTCTCCTGGGGGGGGCTGCCCAACGCCTCCTGGTGCCCCCACCGCCCTTCCATCCTGAGGGGTCAGGCCTACCTCTGCCGGGCCGCAGGTTTCCCCTGCCCCGCCCAGCTCGAAGCCGGGCAGGGGAGGCCTTGCCTCTTTGCTGGCCGGAAATCAAAGAGGGAGCCCAAGGGAGTGCTCTGCTTCTAACCCCTGTGTTCTCAGAGGCGCATCCACCCTCAGTGGCCAAGCCTGGTGTCAATTTAAAATCTGAACACCTATTGGCCTCTGGCCACTCCATTCCCAGAAAACCTGCTTCCTGTAAACCCACGACATCATATAAGCCTACACTGTGACTTGTGCTGCTCATGGTAGACTACCTGAAAAGGAGGAAAGCAGACTGGTGGCAAAGCTTATGGATAGTACCAAGTATGGCTGCAGATGAACTGCCAGGGAAACTTCACAATGCTGAGTTTCATTTGCCCCTTTATTTATCAGTATTAATCGCATATATAGTTACACTAACTATTGCTAACCAGAGCCAACTTGTACCACTGGGGTATCTTGAGGTTATGATCAGCTCAGTTCTACTCATGAGTCAGCTCACTGCCCAGCAGCAGTCAGAAAGCAATAGATATGCCAGAAATAGGGAAAGGAAGAAAAAAATCCTTGTGCCACTGTATAAATGCATAGCTCTACCCCACTTTGAACACTACACACTTCTGTTCCCAGCATCCCAAAGAGGTAGATCTGAAAGGCATTAATATAAAATATAAAACTAAATATCTGGGATAGACTCCCAGACTTATCCCTTAGAACTATTGTAGCCAAGTGAGAAATTGCAAACAGGAAAGTCTTGGAATATTCAGGTAGACTGCTTTACTTAGTCATATTGTGTTACCAGTCTCCATATTTTGTTTCTTGCCAGTGGTGTCAAACATTTACTGGTTACTACAAATCTGTCAAGTAAGAAACTCAAACAACTGCTCTGGCTTTACAGTAACTGCTGTGCTGCAGCTGACTTCTCCCTAATCAGACTGCAAGCATCAGCCTTTAAGGGAATTATATTCTCCAATTAATGCACCTCTGAAAAAAATAGTTTTATCCTTCAGATATCTTACTCAGCATACCAGTGTGGAGGTACATGTTCCCCACACAAGTCAGACTGGGATCTTTCCAGTAGTATGGAATCAAAACAACATTAGCTGGGAGAGATTTCAAGAGAGCTCTAGGACAGCCGTCTGCTCAGAGAAGCTAGCACCAAGCTACGAATGCTAAGGGCAAAATCAGTTGTGTACACTCTTCCCTTCACCCACAGTAGGAACAAGAGGGTAAATAAAGTATAAAGCCAAACAACAATAAAAGAGCTCTAGTTTTATGTATGTTCATCTGGAGAACAGTGATGAACAACACCTTCACAGGGCTGTTACAGGATACATAGCAATGAATTTGCAGCAAGCTGCAGCAAAACTTTAAAAAATAAATTAAAATTATAAAGATTCTTTACCATCAAAATAGTCAGTTAAAAATAGCTGCTGAAGCAGAAACTGCAAAACTAAAAGAGCATTTAAAACTGCAGCTATATTCCAAAGGGTATTATCTGATAGTACATATGGAATGCAGATAAGACTGTTCCCAGTTCACATTTTGAGCTTCTTCTAGATTGTATTATCAGTTGTGACCTGAAATTTCTCTTGTAGCAGTCTTTCCCACTTCCTCCCCCCAAACCATGCCATAACCATAGCTTACTGCTGTCACTGAGAGAAACCTGTCTGCATTCAAGATCTACCACCATCAGGTAAATCCTGGGATTATAGCATAACTCCTCATTTTAAGCTTTTCAGCATTCAAGATACACCATCTCCTACACAATCTTCCTGTACAGACTGTCATTATTTTCCACAGTCCTATATAGCTGCTTAACACATTTTAAATTGTATCTGTTATTCTCACACACACTCCTTTTGTCTCTGACAGATCACCTTGCTGCATTTCAAGATCTATGCTTACTGAATTAACATGGGTCCAGACAGGAACTGTGCAAATATCTAACTTGAGGCAAAGCTTCTTTCTAGACCCCCATAATCCCAAAGCCTTTCTCTGTCTGGCTGTTCTGGCCTTAAGGGCTGCCAGGGAGATTTATTAGAGAAATTGTGTGTGCCAGATGTACACACTTGCCACAAAGCAAGGAGCCCCTATAGTAATACCTCTTGTCCTAAGGTCAATCCATGTCTACTAGGATCCCCAGACCAGAATCTCTCACATCTCTACTGCTAAGTACATCAGAAGCAGAAGCAGCTGAGAGGAAGCTATGCTTTTCCTTTCCCAAAAATGTACTAGAGAAAACAGATACTATGTAGTGCTAGCTGGAATGTATAGTCCCACAGGAAATTCTGTAAGTGTGTAAATAAAGGCTCTAAAGAAGAGTGGGAGCATGACTAACACCAGGTTAAGCTTCAAGCTTTCAGCTCAGGACCAAGTCTCGATGCACAGTGTATATCAAAAAAAGCTTCTGTTTACCCATCCTTCTGTCAGTAACTTCTGCATACCAAAGCCTGGCCCCTAATTCTGTGGCCATTAGGCTTTCTTAAACAGATTTCATAGACTTAGATTCCCCAAATATTTTTGCTTGGTGGACTAAATCACTCATCTACATGTTTGCTGATCTCTTTGAAGAACTACAAGACATTTGAAAAGCAGAACTTCCCTTTGCAGAACCAATGGTGAGTCTTCCCAGATAGACACTAATCATGCCTTATATTTTAGTTGTTGCTGTTTTGCTCAATAAATCTGACAGCTGGTTAACAGACTTGCAGTTCCCCAGATCCACCACAGAAACCTCTTCATAGACTGCCAACACATTCATCACCTTTTGCTCCTCAGGAACAAAGCTAGGGCACACTCATCACCCCTTGCTCCTCAGGGACTACACTAGGGAAGTGAGTAGGATACATTTTGCTAACATTAATCCAGATATTTCAACTCTGACTTAGAAGAATTCTTGGGCAAATGTTATACTCATGGTCATTTATTAGTGCTCTAGTCTATTTATACTATAGGCCCTGTTACAGCTACTTCAAATTGAGACAGATCTGCTGACTGTTTCAAATTATATGTTTCATATACATTTTTTTTAATCCCATAAGTGTACACACATGCACACACCATCTTGCAAGGAGAGAGAAATTCCATCTCCATGTTAAAAAGTCACAGAGAAGGTGAGACCTCAGCCAGTGGCACATTTGAGAATAGTCCAGGTACTTTCCTTCACAGCTGTCCATTAGGAGAACAGTTTCCCCAGCAGAAAAAACTCAGAAGCTTTGACAAGAGTGTAAAACACAGTGAACTGTAAGACGGTCTTATATAAACTAGGTTTTGCAAGTGTCATCTGTGCTTCTTATAGTAACTTAACATATATTACATAAAAGTATTATAAACAGAGTTCGAGCTTTTCACAAGCTATGCAAGCCCAATTTCTAATAGTTGGTGCCATTTTTCTAATGCTTTTATTCATTTTTCTTAGGAAAGGGAGCTTCAAAAGGACAAATCCAAAAGGTCATTTGGCTACTCTTAAACACTACTTGCAACACCTTTTGTGCATATGAAAACATATTCTAAAACCTCAGAGGAAGAGGCTGATAATAAATAGCTTACGAAGTAAACTACTTTGTGCCATCTGAATAAGATATAGACGATAGATAGATAGATAGATAGATAGATAGATAGATAGATAGATAGATAGATGAATTCTAACTTCTAACTAGTTTAATAGGTTTTAAAGCAGCACACTCTTCTATTCAACTCTATTCTCAGTAGTAAGGTCTGTAATTTTAAGGTAAATTCATTGCATCCAACATACTGTTAAGATTGTTTATCTTTCACATTCAGCCCTGAAGAATCCTGGGCAAACAAGTTGCTAACTGAATCACAATCAGTTTTATTCTTTGTTGTTGTTTTTGTGGGTTTTTTTCCAGACTCAAAACAAGAGTTAAAGGTTAATGCATATAAACCAAAAAGCTGACCTTTGACTTCAGAAGAAAACTGAGCCAGATGTCGATTTACAAAGAGCCGCAGTTGATGATTCAGATCACAGTACAGAGTATTAATGTTCCAGGAACGAATTCCTGTAAAAAAAAAAAAAAAGAAAAAGTAAGCTGTCCTTGTCATTACATCTACTCCAAAAGCAGAAGTGGAGAAAGAAAGGTGAGCAGGACACACAAAGACCAGGGATGCTCCACTAGATGAGCATACTTAGGATGGAAAAGGTCTTCAGAAGCAGAGGACCATAAGATACTTACCTTGCACAAGACATCTCTTCCTGAAGAAATGAAGCGTTCCATGAAGGACATGCAGTGAGCAAGTCTCCATTCAACTTGGACTTCATGCAAGGGAAACCGACAAGAGATGAGGCCAAATGAATTACACTACTGCTTAACCAAACAAATACATTACGTTAGTTTTACATCTGCACTCTCCAGCACTGGTCACCAGCAGAGATGGGCTACTGCATCGTTATGCTACTGAAAAGCTCAGAGACATCAGCTTCTTTGCCCTTACAGCTTATGCATCCTCCAAGCCACAAAAGCCTCCCGCTCCTCCAACTCACACTGCCTAATCACTCCTTCAAAGACACTGATCCCACTGAGACCATTTGAGTCTGTTCTTTAATCTTTATAATCTTTGCCAGCTAGATGCCTTCATATCACAGCAGGAAGATGCTTCTGCTCCCAGAGCAAGTGGCACCAAGCCATACTGGGGAAGTCACCTTCAGACCTCAATGTGAGCAGGTGCACATTCTGGAGGACACTGAACACTACAGACCACAGATTTTCACATCCCAGTAGGGAGCAACCTTTCCTAGATGGTGTGACTCTTCTACACTGTGCCACAATGAACAAAAGCAGGATATCACTACGAATCCCTACTCCAGCATCTGGTGCTGATGCCTGCTGATGTTCAGATGTTGAAGGCCAATGCCACAGACTTCTGAGGTTAACTGAAACAAGAATTTCAGCTCCAGTATTTATTCATGGAGTCCTCACTAAGAGCTCTTTCACCATCTCTCTTGCATAAAATACAAAGTTTTATTGCCTCTATTATCTACTTTCTTTCAAAGTAACCACGTTAATTTTCCATGGAGATATCATTCCCATTTACTGCAGTTCTAGCTCTCTATGTTGTGCAACAGCTTTTGCTGGCCACTGGTGGGAGAGGATCCTCAAGGATACACGCTCCAGCTTTCTACACATACCAAGACACAGTAAGCATGGCATCACACAGGTCAGTAGTCTCAAGGCCTGTAGAATCTACAGCAGCTAAAAAAACTTTGAAACTTTGAGCTTAGTTTCTTTTTCTGGTGACAGCTGACACAGTGGAGTAACAAAGCTTATTTATGCTTATTTACTGACAGTATTCACTTCAGACTGCACAAAAACCTCCTCATTAAATCATCTGACCTTCAGGAAAAAAAAAAAAAAAGAAAAAAAAAAGAAAAACCCAGAAAACCAAACAACAGCACTGAGCCTTTCAATTTGGACATGGGATAAAAATAAACAAAACACATAGAGCAAGAAGATGGACAAAGTGTTTTCCTATCCTACACTCCAAGAGAGCATAATTGTTTAACCAAATGTCCAGTGTAATGCAGTACTTATGACCATTCTGACCCAGACAGGAACAAGGTGGCACTCTGCAGGGCAAATCCTGCTGACTAGCTGCTGTGTCATGGTCATTGTGTCCTACTGCAGCAATAAGTGCTATTTGAAGTATTGCTATATCCTCTAGATTGCAGAAGGAATAGGTGCTCTTTCAGAGCAAGAAAGGGAAGCGTGGAATTATCTCACTTGTTCTCATACTTGCAACAATTTATTCAACATTTTCTTCCCTACAGGTAGTCTGAATTTACTTATAATCTCTACAAATTTGTCACAATTTCACTTTATCTCTCCATGGCACATGAGCCTTGCTGATTAGAATCCTCTACCATGAGAGTGCAGACTATGTCACAATAAGGGTAAATATTCAAGCTCTTTGCAAATGCAAAGCCTAGATAAGGGACCATGTGACTCATCAGTTTTCAATCTCATTGTTTATGCCCTTGTGAATGTTTTATTTCCTGCTGAGGTAATTTGCTTAAAAGATTTGGCCTTTCTCCCCAATACCAGACCTAGTCTTCCAGATATTGCTTCAAAACTGGACAAAAGTAACACAGTAACAGAAAAATAAAACTAGTATTTATTAGACCGTATTTTGGGAAAAGTGTTGTTCAGATATCCCACAGATTCACAATGTCACAGCCTACAAAGCTCTACACCTGGAAACGAGCAGGTTCCTATAATGCCCTGTAGTCACTATTGCATTCTTCTGAACCAAGGTATAGAAAGAAGTCTGGAAAAATATATATTTTTATATCAGTCAGGGTAAGAGATTTATCAACTGAAAAAAAATCTTTGTTTTTTGTTTGTGGCTTTTTTTGGTGGGGGAGCTTTTGTTGATTTTGTTCTTTGCTTGGTTTTTTTTTTGGGTTTTTTTGTTTGTTTATTTTATGCAGACAGGGTGCCATGGCCAACAGAACAGACACAAAACAAACCCTAGCTTTTTCATCCATTTTATATTCACTGCTCAGCAGCCTGTTCTACCTTCACATGAGCCCTTTACAGCAGCTAACACTTCAGCAGGAATCATCATTTCCACATTGCTTGAACTCCCTCAATCAAAAGTGCAGCTGTCTACAACATCATAATATGCTGACTATTGACAGGTCTCAAGATTGCTGTCATTTTAGCTATTCTCATTTTTCATATCTTTCAATTTTGCAAATATTGGTCCATTTTAACTAGAGGTCATTCTCCCATTTCACAGTGGGGAAAGCTCTAACTTGTATTCCATGTAAGAGGAGAGACTGAAATCCAGGTTTCCAGCTCTGAGTGATTCACTTCTACTGCCAGTAACTTACTAATACCGCTGAAATGGCTCCCTCCGATGCAAATGAAAGAAGCGTTTACATTTGGCAGAATTTCAGCAGGTTTCTAGTCAGACAAGGCCAACTGTAGAACTTATTTCTACTGTGGCAGTTACAATTTATGTTGCAAACAGCATGTTTTTCCTCTGCAGTGGGAATGCTCAGGTTACTGGCATGTGACTGCAGAATTAGAGTGAAATGTTTTAGTTCACAGTCTGATCTGTCACCATTTCAAAGATTCAGACAATGGATAAGGATGTAGGTTGGCACACCAGTTCAGTGAAGTGCCAAGTGAAGATGATCATCCTGCTGTGCAGGAAGCAAGAGTGGCCCCTTCAAAGAAGGTCTTTCAGCGGCCAGATGGTCATAATAAGATCTACCACTCCTGAAGCCATCCCTTGAAAAAGGGAATGAAATATTCCTCATGAACAAAGTGGCCTGCCAACAGAGATAGCTGGAAAAGTGAATCAGGAAATGAAGAAATTGGACAATATTTGACATTTTTACACCCACCCTTTTCTTAAATTGCACTGTCCATCTGTTCTTCAGCAATGCTGATTCTTGGGAAGAAAACAGTCACAGAATTATCTCTGAATAACACAGTTTGGCCAATAGTTATGACTGTTATTTCAAACCAAAGTGCCTTGGAAGTGGGGAGCTGAGGGGAAGAGAGAAGGTGAGTCAGAAAGTTGTTACTTTATTTCTCAAAGGTGTACTAACTGCTTATTAGAACAAGGGTTCCCTTAAGGTCCTTATGTGGTTGATCAGCTCTCCTTTGTCTTTTGATCAGAAACTGCACAAGGGAAGAACTATCATCTCAGCACCTTCTTATCCCTTACTTCTAAACAACACTGCATCTAATATACAAAGACTAATTCATTGCCAAGACCTCTGGATTTTACTAAAATATGGATAACAGAGGAGAAAAATGTTATGGCAGACCTATCCTGAACTGTGTAACTCCTGAAGGAGTTCACTGTATGTCTAGTCCTCCCTCACTCTGGTCCATGCAGCTGCTCTATAGACAGGGAGAGGCCATACCACAAGAGCCCCCTCCACAGCCGTGGTCTCTGGGACCACGGTGAACAGTCCAGCAAGACAATTCCTCCAACAAGACAGAATTTTGGGGTAAGATGGAAATAAGATGCAATCTTCCCAAGTACTAATAAAGTAAAGACTGAAGGGAAAGAGAACCATGAAATGGCTTTAAGACGTTCGAAAACTGCGTTAGCTACATGTCACTAATGCATATAAAGCAATGATCAGGGGAGGAAAAAAACCGGAATGCCGTCTGACGCCGCAGAGACCGGCCCCGCACTGCGCCGGGGATCCGAGCCCCGCCCGGCCTCGCCCTCCGCCCGGGCCCCTCTGGGCCCCACAGCTTCAGCCTCGGCCTCCGCCCCGCGGTCCCGACAGCGCCTCGACCCTTCCCGCAGCCACCGCCCGCGGGCCTCCGCCGCCGTCCCTCCGGGAGAAGTCGGATGAAGCCCTGCGGCCAGACGGCAGTGCCGCAGGGCGGGGAGGGCACCGGCAGCTCCGCCTCGTCCTGGGCGGCGGCAGAGGACGACGCAGCAGGCGCGCAGTTCGGCGGCTCTCAGGGGCAGGGATCGCGTCCGCCTGGCCCCGGCCCCTCGGCCGCAGCCGCAGTGCTCACCGCGCTCCAGGGCGCCCCGCAGCGCGCCCCGCTCCGGCTCCGTCCCGATCTCCCCGATCACGGCGAGCAGCGCGTGCCGCCCACCGCCCGGCGGCGCCTCCGTGACCATGGCGACCAGCCCCGCCGCCGTCTCCATGGCAACGCCGCGGCCGCTGCTGCAGCGCGCCGTCACTGGCGCGCGGCTCTTAAAGCGCCCCGAATCCCCCCCTGATTGGCCGAGCTGGCACGTGGTCCTGCACTACTGCGGGAGGGGGCGTGGCCTGCCCCTCCGGGCCCCGCCTCAGCTCGCGCCCCGCCCTGCCCTGGGCCTCTTCCGCTCGGCCCCGCTGCCCCGGCTGCCCGCCCTACCCGCGCTGCCCCGGCTGCCCCGGCTGCCCCGGCTGCCCCGGCTGCGGGAGCCTGCTGCTGCCTGCTGCTGCCTGCTGCTGCCTGCTGCTGCCTGCTGCTGCCTGCTGCTGCCGCTGTCTCGATCCGGATCTGCCGCACCCGCGCTGCCCGCCCAAGGCAGGTCGTGCCGGCACGGCGATTGCCGGTGGGCCTCGCCGGCGCTACGGCGCGGGATCTTAGTTCCTTCCGTCACGATGGACAGAGCGGTACAGCGACCAGCTCGGATGCTCAAAACCGTGAGCGGGGCTCAGACCTTTGAAAGAACAAATCAAGGGCGAAGGGGTGTTGGCTTATAGTTTAGTTTAGAATTTAGTCACTTAAATACAGAAATCCACGGAGATTTTTAAATGCTTGGTGTTGAGTTGTTCCAATACCCACAATAAAGCCATAGAAGACAGCAGTTCTAAAGACTCAAGGCTTGGCATTGTCATTCACCTTCCTTATCTCTTCTCCATTGCTTGGCCATGAGCAAGTCCCTTCCTGGTGGTTCTTCCTTCTAAGAAGAACGTTCTGTTCAATTAAAAGCAAGCGTATCTCCAAGGATAAATAATGGGATTTCCCAGATTCCAGACCCATGAGCTACAAGAACAATCTGAGCTTTGCTAACTGCCAGTGCAAAGCTGATGTGAGCTGTCCATGGCTGTACTGGCTGGCCATGGTGTATGCAGGAGTTCTCACTATCTGGGGTGACCAGAGAGGCCATATCTTTGGGCACAAGTCCTTATTGCTCACAGTTCTGGCCAGCCACTGCTGAAAAGAAGTTCAATGCAGATGGCCTTAAGCTGAGACATAAGAGATCTGGATTAGATATTAGATAAAGTGTTTCCACGGTCAGAGTGGCCAGGCATTGGAACAGGTTGCCCAGGGAAGTGGTGGAGTAACCACCCTGGTGGTGTTCAAGAGGTGTCTGGATCTGTATCTACACAATGTGGTTTAGGGGTACAGTGGTAGTGCTGGATGGATGGTTGGACTGGGTGATGTCGAAGATCTCTTCTAACCTTGGTGATCCTATGATGTTATGTGCAAAAGCTGAGCAACCCCAATGTATGAGACTTCTACAGGCTGAAGGGAGAGCCACCAAAAAGTAGTTTCAGGTAGAAAAATCCATATCTTTTCTGACAAAAATGGAAGGACCACCCTGTGCCGATGTGGTTGGCTTGAAAAGCAACCCAGCAATTATTAAATGACACAAGTCAGCAATAATATGCAGTGTTTCCTAAACCAGTGTCAGGTTCTGTCCTGCAGTGCGCAGGATTTCCACAGGTGAGCTATAGTTTATAAACTTGATGGGCAGAGAAGTCAGCATCCTGCCCTCTTTCATTCTTTTGTGCCCACCAAGACTGCAATTGAAACCTCATAAGGTTCAGAAAGTTGGCACTTTGGCAATCATATATGAACCTATAGTGTCACAGGACTCTGACAAAAGATAGTCAGGAAAAAAAAAACCACAGAAAGGGACAAAAATATAAAACAATTATCTCTGCTGGTTACAGCTGATGTTACTAGCTTATGGAGTTTTCTCAAATTAAAATCTTAAATCAAAAGGTTTTAGATAAATTAGGAGATGATGCAATAGCTCTTTTTCACATTAAACTATGGAGACACCACAGGCTATGAATTTTATGAACTAAACCTTGTAAACAGGGAGAATTAGTTTATCAAAAGGGTTTCATTCATTTCTGTGTGTTGTAACCTGCATGGCAGCAATAATTTAGTTTTAGAGGACTGCACTGAACAGGTAAATAAGTGAATAAAATAGTAAACCTGAAAATAAATTCTAGTGCTAGTACATTGAATTCTATCATGAAAGTAGGGTTGTAGATCATGGAGGGAAAACATGACAACAACACGTGAAGGTGAAAAATATTCAGATATTTTCATACCAGCTGATAGAAGTACCTTCTGTTTTCTGGTGATTCAGTCTTAGGACTTGCTGCTTGTTTTTGACACGGTAGCTTTCCAGAGCTGCAGCTTTTCACTGCAGTGCAGAGATGCTCTTCCAGCTGGCTTTCTGCCAAGGAGAAATGAAACAGGAGACATGCAAACTGGAGTGAAAGCTTAAAAAGAATATCCAAACACAGAGACTATTTGGGGAAGACTTTACAATTAAAACACTTATTCTGGCGATGTGATCCATTTGCATTCTTCTACTGTACCATCAATTAATAGAATGATGGTATTTCTGTTGCTTTCTAATGTGAATCAGAGATATCTGTGGTCATGGTAGAATTGCAGTAGAAGAGGCTTGTGTGCATGAGACAGTGAAATGGGGTATTTCCAATTTATTGAGTTCCTCCTTTCCCCTGTAAATTCACACTCCAGAACCATATAATAGACCTGTATAGAAATTACGCTGTAAGCTTCTGCTTTCATGCACTGCAGCAGTAGCTGGCACCGCCATGAAAATCAAAAGCTGACTGTGCTGAATGCAGATATTAGAGGTCCTGACAAACACCACAGAAGGAGAGTGGCAAAAGCAGACTAAAGGATTACTTCAAACTGAAGGACAACGAGTCACAGGTAAATGACCTTTATAAAAGGAGATTTAGAAAGTAGGATCAAAATAGTGTAAAAAGGATTTTCATAATACTGTGAGAAGAACAATCTACACTATTTCAATTCCTTAGTCCTTCAGCCTGGAATGATTACTTCCTGTGCTTGCCAGCTAAAAATTTCCAAGTGAATAAAAATACTTCAGGGAATCAGAGACCTCTGACAGTACCCAAGTGAGGATAATGCCTTTACCGATGGTGAAATATAGTATCATTTTGGCCATGACATTTCTAAGAAGCAGAGAAAAATTGGGTGACTACCTAAAGGGACTTTGTTCAGGTCCCTACGTGGAGCAGAAGAAACCAGCACTGATAGTGCTTTTATGTGCAGATGGAGTCTTATGGTTGTTTATACTGACACTTCCAGAATGTGTTGTAAGATAGAGAAACAGAGGGCTAAGCCTTTCAGTTTGACCAAACAACATTTTTGCTTCTGTTTAATCCCATGGGTAATCAGAGTACTCCTCCTATTCCTCCCATTTTTGTCTTACAGGAAGTGTGGCAAGATACTATCTCCTGTGCAATTTGGAACAAAGCTCTGATCAAGGCCAGGATATAAGGGCTGATGAAATTATCAGGTATAGTCATTGTGTCAAGTGACTCACAGCTATGGAATTAAAAAACATGTTTATCAGGCATTGAAAGGTACTAATTCAGACTTTTATGGCAGTCCTTCTTTGATGCCAAGGTGATTTTTAATCAATTAAATATTGAATACAAACTGGCAAGAATCCATACCTCTTTGTTTCATCTTTCCACATAACTAAAGTCAAAATAATATAGCTGAAATGGTCAGGCAAAGTACAAGTCTAAAAAATCGAACATTACTGACATTTTTTTGCAGACTAAACTGTCCGTGTAGGTTGCCTGCAGCCTTACTGAACAGTGCAAAGAAATGATAATATCACACTTTCCACCATAATTGTGCATGTTTTCACAACTTCTCCTGCTCAGTAAAGTCAAGCACTGATTTCAACATTTCTCCAGAAAAAGGTGCAGACAAACTGCATGATCCCAGCTTGTAATGAAATAACTTAATTGCAGTATTTCGTGGTGCATTTTGTGCCATTGACTAGGTTGCTAGCGTTCAGAGAAGGTGATGTGCATGTAAATAAAGCGAACGCTTGCGAAGTTAATTTGGTCTGGCAATCGCAGCCCTGTCTGATATGATTGAATGTCTGAGCGTTCTTGTTGTGGCATTCATGTGGTGAACGCTTTCGTGTGGTCAGCCTTCGACAGATTAAGGATGCACATGCCTTGCGTTACCGGTAAGAGCCGTTGCCGGAGGGGGCAGGACCACGCCTGGGGCGGTGCCCGGGGCGGAGCGGAGGGCGGTGCCGGGGCGGAGCGGAGGGCTGTGCCCAGGGCGGAGCGGAGGGCGGTGCTGGGGGCGGAGCGGAGGGCGGTGCTGGGGGCGGTGCTGGGGGCGGTGCTGGGGGCGGTGCTGGGGCGGTGCGGAGGGCGGTGCCGGGGCGGAGCGGAGGGCGGTGCTGGGGGGCGGTGCGGGGTGGTACCGGGGCGGGAGGCGGGCCGCGGGCCGGTCCCGCCGGCGGCGCCCTCCTGATGTCGGCGGAGCGGCGTCAGTCTTGTTCGTCGGCCCGGAGCAGCTAAAGAGAGCGGCGCGGGTCTGGCCGCCGCCGTCTTCATCACCCGAGTTCGATTCCTCTGCGGAGTGCCGTAGGGAGAGCGAGCAGCCCCGCGGCGGGGCCCGGGAGCGCTGAGGCGCCGCAGGCCCCGTCTGGGCAGCCCCGGCCGCGGCCGCTGCGCTCGGGGCGCCCCGGCGGAGCGGGACGGGACGGGACGCTCCGCGCCGTGACCGGCGCAGTCCGGGAGCGAGTGCGGAAGGAGGCGGTCGCTTCAGCTCCCCCCGGGAACGTGGGTGTCGTGCCGGCGGCTCGTGGTGACTCGCCAGTCGGTAGCACGCCGGGCCGGACTCACGGCCCCCGAGAGCGGTCAATGCCGGGCACTATTTGTTCCCAGAGCGCATGTTCATGGCGCAGAGAACAGTGCATACGGAAATTGGCCGGGTAGCTTTTAAATGCGTCTGCATCACAATAATTGCAATATACCGCACAAAACAAAGCTAGTTTTGCAAATACAAGTAGCACCCTTAGTCTTTTAGCAAGCTTAGCTATCTTGCTGAGTATCTTCGTTTGTTGTAACTAATTCTCATTTGAAATCAGGATCTGGAATTTGGTCCTTTTTCTAGGAATAGTGTCCAATTTTGAAGATGAGGCTTGGGGCTGCACTGGGACATGGAGAACCAGATTCAAAGTGCAAGAAATGAGAATGAGGAATAGCAGTCCTGCTTATTGGCTCCCATAGCTAGTGGTTTGCATTGAAAAGGAGCTTTTGGATGAAAATCAACTACAGCGTCAGCTTGCTATTGCAAATTCTGTAAGTTACCAGAAATTTGGAAAAATCCTCCAAATATGAAAAATCAGACAGTCACCATAACTTCGTTCATTGGAAGTCTGGTGTTGGACATGTTTTGTTTGCAGCAAAAGGAAGCAAAGATTCATTTTGCTCTTTTATTCTTTCTTGGACAAAGGTAGTCATGCCCTGTTCATAGTTTATAATTAGACTCAGAAAAAAGGCAATCTGCTGAGGAAAAATACTTAAATGAAGACATGTATATTATAAAGAAAGCAGAGCATTTATTTTCATAGCATAATAAAGCTGGGAAAAGTGGGATTACAAATTTGACACAAATAATGGGCAGTCAGCTTTAAAACACACACAGATTTGGCATTTACAAATTTGTCCACCTGGACTGAGTTTTCAATTTTGTCCTATTCTGGTTCATATAAAAGTACTGAATTGCAAAAAAACAAGACTGGAAGGAGATTCTGGAGATAATGGAGTTCAACTTCCCATTTCAGACCAAGATCAACTATACCTATTTGTTTTATTTAAAAAAAAACCCCAACTTGAATGTTAGAAATGGCATAAATTTTAGAACTTCTTTAGGCTTACTTTTCAAATATTTTTGCTTATTTCTGCTTAGTCTTTAATTTACACCTACTTGCAGTTCATGAAAGCAAATTCAGTTGTCCTCTAAACTGTGAATATTATTAAGAAACAAATTATTTGCTATCAACTTTTTTTCTATCTGGAGGATATTATGATAGCCAACTCTTTTGCCATCTTCTCACTAGATGCAGAGCTTAGCTTAGGCCATGCCAGTGGAGAGTACAATAATTACTTAATGCATCTAAGGTCTGCATACTACACACAAGTATAATGCTTACTGTTTGCTCCTTTTTTTTTTTTTTGTGGCAGCAGAATGACACTGACTCAGTTTGTGAGGCACTACGGCCCCCATTGCTTTATTTTGTAGAAATACCATACAGTCCAGCAGCCCCCTCCTGAATTTGTGCAGTCAGTTATTTAATGTTATATAAAATTGTTCTTACCTGCATTGTACTTTGTCCATTTTCCAGACCATTTTAAAAAAACTTCCTCTAGTACTTCTAGAACTTCCCAATTTCAGATTGCTTGTGGATTAATAAGTGTACTTACTTTGCGACCAAAGTGATTAAACAGTGGACTAGGAACAGCACGCTGTTTGAACCCTCACTTAAATGTACTTGTTTTGAACTGAGGATTATTACTTTCTGAGGATGAATACCAAACAAGTTTTTTCTTTACCTTATTGAAACTTCATTGCCTCTATGCTTCCCTAGTTTGCCTATGAGAATCCCATATAGATACAACTTTACACTATAGTAAAGTTGTTATTCTGCCACTTATGTCCTGTTGCTCTGACATAAGGTATCAGATCAACGTTATGCACCTCGTCTTTAGTGATCTATGTAGGCTGGTAACTCCTCTCCTTGTCTTCCAGATACAAACCTAATTTGTCTGAGGATTTATCAAAGTTTTCAAGAATTTGAAAGGAATTTTGAGAAAGTGACTGGCACATTTGCTGTTTCTAGTCTTCATTATCTGCTGTGAATTTTGTACGGTAACTGTTAACACTTCTAAAAAAACCCATTTCAATAATAGAGCTTAATATACATGCTAGAGTATCTTCTAATATACAAAGGAGCATCTTCTGGGATTTGAACAATCAGCCACTAAAGCATCCCTCCTGTGTAGCAAATATTTTTAGCCTTTTTAATGTTCTTAACATGCATGTGCAAACTTGGATTTCACATTACACACAAAATTTGTAACATACTCATATTTACAGTGTTTTGCTATGTACAACCTTTTATCTCTAACGTTGCATAATAAGACTTTCAGGTCAGGTACCATTTTTTCCGATTCTGTGGTTTTGGTTCTACAACAAATTTTAAAATAAAATTTACAGAATTTTCATCTATAAAATATAGACCGGTGCAGAAACAAAAAACAGAACTTGCAAAAGTAGATTTAAATTACGCTATTCAAACTCACTGTTTATTAGGCAAGAAGGTGAATGCTGGAAAGACAACAATACAGTCACAATTATGCGCAAGGCTTCTTCGATAACCGTTTAGTCATATAAACACAGGGAAATTAATAGGATTTCACTCTCCCGTGGTATCCAAGAAAGGACGTACCCAATGGTGGCTGTTCGGGGTACGCGATGCTCGGTCCGTGCGGGAGCCCGAGCACGGGGCTGTTTTGTACCTGAGAAGAAAGGGGATCGGGAGGGCACCGTGCGGACACTTCCCGGCCCGAACCCGGTACCCGGTCCAGACCTCCGCCGCCCCCTGGCCCGCCACGTGCGAGAGGTCGACGCATTCGCCCTCGAGCGAGCTCCGCGGACGGAAGGCGCGAGGCTCTTTGTGTCTCCTGAGCCCTGGCGGCGAGGCCGAGCGGGCGGCGGCGCTCTCGGGCCCGTCCCGCCGGTCCGCTCCCCCCCCGCCGTCTCCCCGGTAACGGCGGGGCGGACGGGTCGCGCGCACCAATCGGCGCGCGGCAAGATGGCGGCGGCGGGAAGTGCGGCTGGGTTGGGCGGCGGACGGGCGGGCGGCGTAGGGCCCGGCCCGGCTCCGCAGCCTGCGCCGTCCTGCATGGAGCGCGGCGGGAGCAGCCAGCTGGACCCTGGATTCTCGCAGCAGGGCACGCCCCTCCTCATCGTGGAGGACTCGCAGCCCCAGGGTGCGGAGGCCGACGCGGAGCCGGACGCGGAGCGGGCTTGGCTCGGCGTGCTGGCCCGCCGGCTGCCGGCCCGGCGGAGCCCGAGCCCCGTGCTGGTGAGCGCCTGGCGTGGTGGCAGCACCACTCGGCCTTGCTCGGCCCGGCCCGGTACGGCTCTGACGCGCCCCCGCCTCTCTCTTGCAGGACATCGTCCGCGGTCCTGCTGGCAGCCGGGCGCCGCGGGAGCGACTCGCAGGTAAGGGCGGGGCCTGGGGTCACGGTGGGTCCGGGTACCGCGGTCGCGCTGACGGCGCTGTACCTGCAGAGCCCATGGAGAGCCCGGCCCGCCCGAGCACCTCTGGACCGCGGGGCTGCGCAGCGGAGGAGTCTCCAGCTCCCGACCGGGAGAGCAGGTACGTGGGGTGCGCCAGATGGCGGCTCTCGGCAGCCGCCTCTCTGGCCTGCTGAAATCTCTCTCGTGGAGGACAGGCCGAGAAGGCGGGCTCGCTGCTGTAGCGGCCGTGCTCGGCCCCGGCCAGGACGTGCGGTGCGGAGGGCTTGGAGCGCCTGGTCGGTGCCAAGTGACCCCTCGGAACGAGCCGCGGGGAGGCGGCCTGCAGGAACCCCTGCGCGACGTTAGCGAGTGTCTCTATTGCAGTGCCCTTGGAAAGGCCGGGGAACGAAGTGAAGGTGATGTTGAGGACTGTGCTTCTTTGCCGTGTGTAGAAGGTAACTTCCCCATTTCAGGTCGGTTTTTTGGGTTTTCGGAATTGGATCAACCGTCTGTGCAGTTTTTCAGTTGAGCTGACTCACTTGTCTCACCAGGGGTAGTTGTGCCGGTAGTAATAGGTCAGAAATTGGCATCCTTTTCTGAAAGTTTATTTGTATGCTTTAGTGTTTGAAGAAAAAACGAAAAGAAGGCTGATTTATTATTGTTAGAATGGATCTTCAAGATTGAGGGTGGTTCAGAAGAAGCAGGGATGCATTGTGATCATTAGGAAATGGAGCCTTATTATGAACTGGCATAATGGTCGTTGTCATCAGAGGATTTTCAGACACAGGCTGTGTGTTGTCAAGATTATTTTCTATTCATGGAATGAAAGTCTCCTGCAGCTCCTAATGACATTACATAAGCCCTTGCTGATTAATACAGATTTTTGAGTTATTGGCCGCTGTTCCTGTTGTGATACCATATTTTAATTAGTACAGCTGAGATCAGATTAGTTAGTTTATTCAGTGTTTCAGCAATAGCCTAAATACTTTGCATGTTAGAGGGTATATCTTTTGCCCTTGTAAAAGTGATGGATGGCCCTTGATTTTTTTCTGTTTGGTATGTATGTTTATAATGGATGTCTGATGTTAGATACAGGCATGTCACAGCTCCAGTTCGGAGTTCTAGAGCTGTCGCAGAGCCAGGACTTTGAGAGTGACTTAGTGCCCAGTGAGGGAGATGCTAGGCATCAGCTCCACTCTGGACCCACTGTCGTTTCTTCCAGACTTGTTAAGAATGAGTCTAAATATGGTAAGTGAAAATGATCATAGATGTCTACTTGCTGCTATGGAGATTCTATCTAGTTTCTTTAAGTTATAAATGTTACGTTTTTTTGACAGAAAATACGGTACTAGTAGTTTCTAAAAATGAGTTCACAGCTCACTGGTAGTTGCAAAGAATTTTGCCCTCTCTTTCCTTAGGACTAATTAATTTGGTTTCTTGTACCTGCCCAAGTGCTATAATTGATTCTTTCACTTCTCTTTCCTAATTGATTTCCAAAATATTTAGACAATCAGATACTGAATTCCATCCCTGGTAAAAACCTCATCCTGTTTGGGTTTTTTTTCCTTCTTTTTATCATAGATAGTTCAAAATTAATTTTTTTAAATATAAGGCTTGCCTTGGTATTTGTGTAAATTACAAACCTGCATTTTCTAATTTGTATATTAATCCAGGTATTTTTCTTTTATCTCTCTTTCTAGAATTTTTTGCGGACAACATAGAAACTGACTCCAGTACAGAAGCACATACTGCTTTGGAAAGCCAGGCAGAGAAGTCTGAAAGGTAAAGCAGTCTGTCTTTTCTGTAGGTTGTTTGCTGTAGGCGCACAGTTTGTGGTAATTGGGAGTGGAGTGGGGCTGTGGCCCATCCTCATCCCCAGTGGGCGCAGCTGTGAGAAGCAGGTGAGCAGCACTGACAGCAATGAGCCATGGAGTGCCCAGGTGTGCTGAGCAACCACCAGAGGGAACAGAGGGCACACAGGTGCCATGCATGAACATTGGGAGTATAAAAGGTTGGGCTAAAGAATAAGAAGGGCAAATGCTTGAAGCCTTCTGAAGTGGTATGGTGTTGCTTTGTATGGGTAGAAGCTTTCTGAAATTGTATGAGGATATGCTGTGTAGCGTGGCCATCTCAACTGCGACATATGCTGTGGCAGTTTGTGGGCATTCTGGAAGGTGATTTGTTTATTTTTTTACTAGATTTTTGGATATGGAAGAGGGTTGAAGGCAAAAAAGAAAGGTAAAGGGAAAGATGACATACTGCTGAGGCCTTCTTGTAGCAGTGCTGACTAAGGAGTGCTCTTAGTATTCCCCGGTGAGAAAAGATGTGATGTCAAACTCCTAAACACAAAGATATTGATAGGTTTGCTTTTAAGGGCAAGTTCATAGCATAATAAAATATGCTAGTAATTTTCCTAAAATGGTATGACTGGAATATACTAGAAGCAATAATTCATTTTGAGTCACACAAGCTATCGTGAAATAATTTAATTGCTGTAGCATGGGCTTTCACTGCACAGGAGAAATACGGAGGCAAAGTGGTGGGTATTCCAGGATGCTTTTGCATATTTGCTATTGTAAGCTCTGTTTTAACTGTTTTTAAGTGTGAAACTTCAGTTTGTTGAATAGTATTGATTCTCTCTGGCATAAAATTTATGTAATATTTAGCTCATCATGTATTATCGTATTTTGCTACAAAATAATGTTCAAGAGATGAAGTGAAATTCCTAGACTGCAGTGACTAGAGGTCAGTAGAATATCTACATTCCATTTAAGCATTGCTTAGATTGGTAGAAAATGTGAAAAACTATTCTGAAAGTATAACTTCTCAGGGATGAAAATGTTATTTTGTCAGGAGAAGCTTGTTTTCTTTCTCCTTTCCTTTTTTTCCCCTGTGTTATACATGAATGAATGCCTTCTATCTGTTACTGATAGATTTTCTTTACAATGCTGTAGTCTTCATATTTTGAATTTCTCAGGTCAAAGACTGTGTCTTGCATTTTCAGAACTCTACAGGTAGCAGAAGAGCATACCAGAAAGGAAACACCTGTCAGTGGTGCCAGTAAAACTGAGGAATCCCTTGGTTCTGGTCATGAGGAGTCAGATATCTTGTCAACACAGGAAGAGATGTTTCCTGAGAATCATGCAACAGGTAACAACAGACAAGCAGAACCAAAACGTCCATCCCAGAGCTAGTTACAAACATCATACCTATTTGATCTTCACAGACATTTAGTGTTTTAGGATGTAGAGTGCTGTGAGTATTTTTCATGTAACTCCTGCTAAAATTGAGAACACTTTGGAAATGAGAAGCCACAGCCTCCTTCACTATAGTATGGAACAATATCTAAACGTGACTTCCTGTTAGAATGGCCACTGGCTTGTTAAATACATTTAATTTCCTTTATTTCTGTGCCCTTTGAAGAGCAAAACCCAACTTTTACCATCTTCTGAAACTAATGATGCTCTGCCTTTGTAATGACGCCCCAGTGTGGATAAGTAGTGTAGGCAGTATAGGCAAATTTCTGCCCAGTGGTGTCTGTTCTGGTCTGATCTTGTGAATGAACCTTCTGTATCCGGAAGATTCAATAACAACCTTCTCCTCACACCAAGTCAGTGGTCAGTGCAAGGTGTCTTTCTTACAAGAACCTTGCCTATATTTGCATTCTAGTGCTGGATCAGGTGTGCTGATATTGGAGCCATTGGGGAATTTTTTTGCAAATTCCCAGATAGGAACACTTGTACAGTCTAAAATCTATTCAGATTTTTCTTTTTCATCTGAACTATTTTGTGCTCACATTTCACATACTGAACTGTCATGTGCAGTCCTTCACCAGCTCTGAAAATCAGCTTGTTGTTGCCTATCTGAAAAGGAGCTATGCGATAGCATGAGTTTAATTCCTCAGAATTTTCTAATCACTGTGGTTTTTGACTGTATTTCTGTCTTTGTTTTCTTTTGCTCAAAGCAACTGCAGGGAGTGGCTCTCTGATAACCAAGGTGGAAGAGGGAAATTCTCTGGCATGCACCCCTGCCCGCAGTCTGCAAGTCCTGCAGCTCTCTGGGCAGGCATTCCTTGTACAGGAGGGTGATTCCACGTAAGTGAAAAATCCCCAAGCTCTTTGAAGAATTTTGTTGCAGTAGTGCATTCCCCCTACTCTCTTCATTATTCAAGGACTTGTGCTTGATTTTAAGCAATCTGTGTTTTAATTTTGTGCTATGAGAGGAGCATGGCCTTATTTTGCAATGAAATGAGCTAATGGTTGACATCTGATCCCTGACTGTCACTAGTCTCTTACTAGTGAACACCTGACACTTGCCTTTCATGAGAAGAATTGTACTGTGGCATGCTGGAGCTTGATAGGAGAACTTAATGCATTTTTTAGTGAGGTGTGGTTTTCATTTCCCTGTTTTCTTTTGGTCTGCAGTGTCTCTTCAGGCCTAGTTATTCCTCCTCCTGTTTCCTTTGGACCCAATGCCCTTGTCCCCAGCAGTCCTACTGAACAGGGGAAAGCAGAAGGTAATGCTTTTCTGGGTACTGTCTGTAGTCGTGTTTTTGTGCACTGGTTTTGTCAGAGCTTGAAGCCTTTTCAAAATCTGTTAAAATTATGTTTAAAGAATAAAGTAGAACTGAGAACAGTGAAGCAGTAGATGAAGGGAGATCTGTATTTTTGACTGTGTTGTTTAGGATTCTCTATCTGCTATTGATATTTCCTACATAGGTATCATAATTAAATTAGTACTGTTGACTAGTGACCCTTCATTTGAAAGACAGGAAATGCTTTGTATAGCATACAGATTTCTTCTGGCAATTATCTTCTTTAGGAACAAGCCATTCTTGCTACAGGCAGAAACCTGTATTAAGTCTATACTATTAGGGCAGTAGGAAGGACAGATAAGAATTGCATCATAATAGGTTATTTTACCTTAATATAGACAGCTTCCACAATATTTGTAAAACCTTTCATGCTACAAGTGTGTATCCTAAATTGTGTTGCCTAAAGAGAAATGATTCTATATGATACGTTGGTTGTTAAATATTTTCTCTAAGCACACATTTACCATCAAGGATAAGATATCCATCCCTGCAGGTTTTTAGTATGATACAAAATCAAATATTCCTTTCTGAGAGGTTCCTGTCACAGAATGTGAAATACTGTTATAACAGATATTTTGTTAGCTGGGGTCTGAATTTAGTTGCATTTTAATAAAGATAGCAAAAGGAAAAGAAATATCTCAGAAAAATGCTTTTTTTTAATAAGTTGCAGACACTTTTTTTCTAATTGTAGAAGTTCTAGACCTATAGCAAAATAGTCATATGAATTTGTAACAGAACACTTGCTTCCCCCTTTGAAAGTAAGAATGTGGATATTTTTGTTGATTTTTTTTCCCTTTACGAAAAGAATGCTGCTGGAGACAAGATTTTACAAAGTTCAATACACCACTGAAGACAAATCTTTTAATAAGATGTTGAAAACTTAGATATAACACGAGAATTTAGTGCTGGTATCTTTTCTGCTCATTTAAACCAGATGAACAGATGGATATATGTATCCCTGCAGATGGAAGAGAACTGATGCAAAAGCAGAAAGGAGATATGCTGGTGGAGATGGCCTTCCCTTGTATCCCTCCAAGACCTCTCGCTCAGCCACAGGCTTCAACTCCAGTGTCCCAGAGTGCCCCAACCTTCTTTCCTGGATCTTTAACTATGCCATCACAACCAGAGTTCTCTCATGTAAGGGTTCATGTATATAGCTTTTCTGAGGTTTTTATATGGCTGAGGCAGATGATGTGTTTCAGTCAACCTCTGTTCTTTTATGTTGAGATTCCCTACTAAGCTCTTCCCACCAGTTGCAATTATATATTAGTCATACTGTGTGGCAGTTTTTCCTGCAGAGAAAATGCAGAACAGCTTAAGAGGGCATAGTGTGTTACAAAACATAGAAGCTGTTGACTTAGACTGTGCTGCCTTCTTATGCTGAACTGGCCATCCTGCATCTCAAACTGCATCATAAATTAGTTTTTTATTGGGCAAGACCTTAGCATAATTTTTGTGGAGAAAGGGAAGCTGTTCCATACTAAAGTATTTTTATTCTACAAGGCTAGAATTTATTTACTGCATTTTTCAAGTTTCTTATTCTTGCTGTTGTTTCCTTTGTGTGTTTTGATTCTGGAAATTATAACTGTTCAAAAGGATTTAACAGACAGTTTGTGGGTTTATAGCTAAATATTATGAATGTCATGAACTTGCTCGAAGCTTCATTAGTTGAAGCAGTGCTTCTCCTCAGCTGAAAACAGCATTCGTGTTAATATAATATAGATATCACAGAAGCTCTTTCTAAAACCCTTGGTGGTTCAAGTAAAAATACCTACTAATTTGCCATATTGGCCCTGTATTTTGGGATTTGGTAGTGAAAGATACCAAGGATTGTGTCTGACTTTGCCAAAGATCACTAAATAGTAATTCATGGTGATAATTTTTCTCAGCAAAACCAGATCTATCATGGCTCTCATAAATGTGTGGAGAAAAAAGTTTTGGATGTTTTTTGTTTTCATTGGTTGTTTTTTAATCTGTAGTTTTGTGCTAAACTTGCTCTGATCCATAATCTAGTGTAATTTTTTAAGAATAATAAACAGTCCTACTTGGGATGCCCTAATACTCCATGTCCCACTTTTCTCATTTTAGGATATCTTTGTTCCAACTCAGAGTCCAGAGAATAAGCATGGAGAAGAAAAAACTGCTGGTTTAACCCCTTTATGCTTACCAGGAGATCTCTCTGGATCTACAGATGCTTTGTCAAAGATGTCTACAGATGACTCTGTGTTACAGCCTCCTGATTCCTGTAAACTGATGCTTTCTGCAAGTGCATGTAGCCAGCCCACGAATACAGACATCAGTTCAGGCTCTCTGAACACGGGCCAAGACTGTGAGACCACACAGGTAGAGAGGATTTCTGAATGCAAGGCCTCAGACTCAAGACTCTGTTCTGTGGAGAATGAGAAAATAAAACTAAAAGTGAATGCAGGTGATCAAGCACCCTCTGAAAACGGTGAAAAAGCAAAAAAGGAGAATGTAGAGACTCCAGGAATGCCTGTAGGACAGTTTGTTAGTGCAGATGTTGGAGAAGATGGGCCATTAGCCTCTACAATTCATCGGGAGATTGAGTGTATTTCTGGAAGTCAGGCTGCTGCAGATCAGTCTGGTCTTCTTGAGATTTTGTCATATGCTCAAGAGTCTTCCAAACCTGAGGCAGTTCCTGAGACTCAGTGTGAAGAACAAGAAGAAAAACTGCAAATAAAAGAGAAGCAAATAAAGGAAGATAGGTCTGTTGTTAATATAACGCTTTCTCATAGGTTTATTCTTGAAAGGGAAGGACAGTGTCATGAAGATAAAGAAGTGAATGATTCTTGTAAAAATAGCAAAAATGTAGCCCAGGAATTAGAAAAGGTTGGACCAGAATGTCAGGGAAAAGAAGCTTTGAAAGCTTGTACTTTTGACACTGGAGAGGCAAAGATCATGGATAAAATGACTACTAACATGGCAAAGCTCAATGAAGTTTTAGCTAAGCCTTCTGTAGGGGAGTTACTGGAGCAACACGATTTGCTTCCAAAGTTGAAGAGTGATGTCCAATCAGAAGTGGCATTGTGTGCCAAAAACCACCCTGATTGTTCAGAACTGGGACAGGTAGTGATAACAAGCAATCAGCCATCACTTCAAGAGAGAGGGTTTGAAACACACGTGGTTCAGCATGAGAATCTGGTACCAAAGAGTATGGAGGATACTGTTATGACAAGGAATCTGGAGCAAGAAGAGCAAATGCAGCCACAGGAGAAGGCAACTTCGAAGTCCCCCAGTCCTTCCAGTGGTAAGTGAATTTAGGTTAGTAGTTCACAGGTGTATATTTTGAGTAATGTCAAGGACAGCTGTATACAATCCTCAATGTTTTCAGGGAGCACTGCTATTGGATGCAAGTTGAGCAGCACTATACCTTACTGTGTTATATGCCGAACATGACTTTGCTGGTTTCCCCTGTGGTGTAATTCTCGTTCCTGACTCTCACTGCTTTAGGGTAGAAATGCAGGGCAGGTTGAAGAACTGAAAATGCTGTGACCTTGGCAATGTTCAGGGATTTTTCTGACTTCTCCCCCACTCAGAAGCAGCAACAGTAGGGTCCTTGAAAGGAATAGAGTGTCTGGTAGTCAGTATTTTCCCTTTTGTAGGTCTCCTTATTTTGTTTTTCCTTCATTCTCAGGGGAGAATTTTCTTTGTGGGGGTGTACAGAACAACTTTGAGCTAGAAGCTAATAGACCAATTCTTTTCTTGAGGTCTTTTGAAAAGTAGAATGACTTTTCACTCGTATGTAAGCTCTGGCTCAGCAAGTATTGTCGTGACCCATTAAAATCATTTAACATGCTGTGTGTCATTATACAAGATGTGGGATATTACACCTGTTTTGTTTGTGCCTCTTAGCTGGCTTCATCTTTAAAAACAGGTTTTTAAAGACAATTTAGCATAGTCAGGAGAACAGTTCTGGTCTTCAAACTTAAGAGTATGGGGTTTATTAAATACAACAATAAGTTTGGCAGTACACTGCTGAAATGATGATAAAGAGAAATAGCTGCAGTTACATAACAAGGTTAAATGTCAGGTTCCACTTCAGTATTGTCTTTCACGACTTTCACAGTCCAAAACTTCCTTTCTAAGAGAGAATAAACAGAATTGTGTTTGACTTTGGATAATATTTCGCCTCTCATACTGTACTGAAAATGTTTTGGTTTTTTTCTTAGACAAATCTAAATGCAATTTAAGCACATCACAGTTGGCTGTGTTTACTTTTAAAAGGGAACTATAAGCAATTTTTCAAAGAAAATGAATTCCAAAATTAATGCTTGTTTGTGTTTTATGCATTTGTATTATGCTGAAGGGTGATTGGTGTTAGGAGAGAGTTCAGGCTTTTGGCCTACTCTACCTAATTGCCTTCAGACTCATGAAGCATGGTGGGAAAAGTATGTTGAGTGGTATTTGCTGTCCTGACATCACTCAGTCCTTAAGGTATGAAGAGCTGTAGAGCATCCCTCTACTCTTAAAGCAGCTTTGTTATTGTAATAATTATTTTCATAATTAATATTTTAGGAGTCTAATCCCTTATCAACAAACTACGAAGCATAAATCAGTAAGCACAAACTTTGGGTGGGGGCTTGCTAGGGGTCCACTCTGTACTTTCATCCACGTCACTGATGAATAAGTTGAGGTTGGACCCTGCAGTGACCCTTGGGGGCACCGCCAGCTGCAGGCCTCCCAACTAGATTCTGTGCCACTGATCACAGCCCTCTGAGCTCTGTTGTTCAGCCAGTTCTCTATTGACTTTGCTGTCTGTTCATTCAAACCACTCTTCCTGGGATTACCTATATGGATGTTTCAGGAGACAATTTAAAAAATCTTCCTGAAGGCAGTGTTGACACCTTGCACTGTTCTCTTCTCATCTACCCAGCTAGTCATTCTGTCACTGGAGGCAATCTTGTTGGTCAAGTGTGATTGCCCCTTGGTCAATTCGTGCTAACTACTCCTGATAACCTTCTCCTCCATGTGCTTAATGGGGACAACCAGGATGATTTGTTTCATCTTTCCATGGACGGAGGTGCAACAGTGGCCTGGTTCACTGAGTCCTCCTTCTTGCCCATTTTAAAGACTGGAGTGACACTGGCTTTCTGTCCTGAGGTGTCTCCTGTACTCCATGACCTTTCAAAGATGAGGGAGCATGGCTTAGCAGTAACATCTGCCAGCTCCCATAGCACTCATGGGCAGGGCACATCCTGTCAGGGCCCCTATGGGTGGTTGTGGGTGTCACATTTGTCTAAATGATCTCTAACTTGATCGTCCTTGACTGAGGGGAAGCCTTCCTTTCTCTATACTTTCTCTCTTGCCTCCAGGATCTGGGTTTCTGTGCCACTGGGCTTATTAGTAAAGACTGAAGCAAAGCAGGTATTGAGTAACTGTCTTCTCTGTATTCTTCATCACCATGGCATCCACCTCACTCAGCTGCAACCCTGTGGTGGTGTTCGCAGGGGTCCCAGGATGAGGGAAGAGATGACAATCTTGACTCCATGTTTCAGAAGGCTGATTTATTATTTTATAATACATATTATATTAAAAGAAAATTATATACTAAAACTATACAAAAATAATAGAAGAAAGGATTTCATCAGAAAGCTCGCAAAGGAATAGAAAAGAATGATAATAAAATCTTGTGACAGCTCACAGCCTTGATACAGGTGGCTGTCATTGGTCATCAAGTAAAAACAATTTAACATGCTGGGTAAACAGTTCTCCAAATCACATTCCAAAGCAGCAAAACATGGAGAAGCTGAAGCTTCCTAGCTTCTCAGGAGAAAAGATCCTAGGGAAAGGATTTTTTCATAAAATATGTCTGTGATACAAACCCACATTTTCCATAGGTTTCTTTTTGCTACTGATGTTCTTGGAGAAACCCTTCTTGTTGTCTTTGACATCCCTTGCCATATTCAATTCCAAATGGATCTAAATCTGTTACAGGTTGATGGTCATAAGAATGTAAGAAAAGTTTAACTGTTTTGATTAACTCTTTTCATTGATAGAACAATTGAGACTTCAATGTGAATGAAAACATTTAAACTTTTAGTTGAGGCATTCACATTTTTTTCAGTTCTTGTGAAAGCTTGTTTGTATTCTCTTTCATGGTATCCCTTGGTATAATAATTAGAATATGCTGTTGGTCATCACCTGTGCTGGTGATCATTTCATAAATTCTTTTGATCATTTGTTACTAGCCTGCCAAATGTGGATTTATAGTTAGAAGGGATTATGGTAGCTAAATCAATATTCAATTGAGTTGCTTCAGTTTTTAGATAAAAGACTTTTTAAATGGAGACATGCTCTAGGCCATAGTATGACAAGCATTCATAAACTGTTCACGAGGAGGGGCGGTTTGCCTTACAATGTGTGAGTACCATTGTGCCAGAAGCTACCTACCCACTGCAAAAATACAGTGAAGTTCTTGGGCTGGTCTTCAGGATGTTGCAGTTGCTCAACCATGTCTTTAAAGCTGGTGATAATCAGATAGGTGATGGTTTTCAGAGTTTTCAAACAGATGATACATAATTGTTTGCTGATGGGGCATTTTTCTATGAGAGGATTATGCAAGCTACTTCTCTATAACATTGAAAGTTTGCAAGTAAATGCATGGAATGAGGCAAAAGAAAAGAGCATTTTACTAGATTTTTGATTTATTTTATTTGTTAAGTCCTTGCAACATCTGCACATAGTAAATCCACCAAGGCATGGCTTCCCTGGTGCGATAGGCCACCTCAGCCATCATTCTGAGTAAGTTTTAGGTTATCAGTTCAGGCAACATGTAGCTTTGCCAGTTCATTTTTGTCCTAATCTTCATTTCTGTTTTTGACCTCATTTTCATCTTCTTTGGAAAATCCTGAGCATCTCTGAGGCAAAGCTGCATTCTGTAGAAGTCCTATTCATGTCAGGATATTTAGTCTCCCTTTTATCTAGCACCTGTGAGCAACTGCATTCAATTGACCACAGTCTAGATTTTCACTGGGAGAGATTTTTCACATAAAATGTGAGGATTATCAGTTAGAGCAGCTGTTCAGGGGGGTTTTGTACAGCACCAGTGTTATGCTTTTTCCTATTTCCACAGCAGTGAATATGTGCTTTTGATACTTGAACTAAAGTAGATCCCCTAAATTATTAATTCTGGTGCTCTGTGTCTTTTAGGAACCCCGTTTCATTTTACTTTGCCGAAGGAGGGTGATGTCATTCAGTCCTTAACTAGTATAACACCACCTCTTACTGGCCATCTCAAAATGGGACCCAGGAGACACAGCACACCAATTGGTGAGTTCGACCCAAATGGCTCTATTCTGCAATGAAAGCCTGGAAGCTTTTGATTCTTGGTGCAGTATGCATTAGGATAACTCAAACCTGCCTTGGCAAAAAATTGCTGCATTGCCCTTCAGTGGGGGGGTTGGGGGCCTATCCCTTCCCCACAGTTTCCTTGTAATGATTTTCTTGGTCTCTAGTGAAGGTGTTTGCTCCCTGAGTACAGAGTGGTATGGAGCATGTCTTCCTTGCACTCACTGTGGTCCTGAATATAACTCCATTAAAGAATGTCAAAGAGCCTTCTGAGTACCAAAAGAGCTTAGACCAAAAGAAGATTGCTTCCAGTATTCATCATCTTTTTTCAGAACTTTCTCTGCTAGGTTCACAAAACGGCACCCTGCAAGTGCTAGATAAAAAGAAGTCTGTTCTGCTTGGGTAGTAGTAAATTATTCTGTCATAAACTAAGGATAATACCTCTGCTACAGAATTTTCATGCTTCAGATCTCTAGAAAGGAATTTCCACTACTGCAGCATTACTAATAATGCATGCAGTGAAGTGTCTTCAAACCAAAACTAGGACCTCAGCCCCAGCAATGTGAATGACAGTAGCTACTTCTTGTTTCTTGTTTTTGTTTTTCTGTTTTCAGTGGATGATACTTGCCCAGACAGCACTATAGCAACCAGTGATGTTACAGCAGAGGGCACAATGGGGACCAACGATGTCACTGTGGAAAGTGCAGTGGTATCAGCAGATGTGTCAGAAGTGTATGAGAAAGGAGAGTCTGGTGTGGTTCCTGAGTTGGATGCAAAACTTTCTCTGCGGATGAACCTTGTGACCCCTGTGAATGATGGGAGCGAGGAGTCCTTGCCGTTCAGCTTGGAAAGTAAGAGGATGAAACCTGAAGTGTATGAGTCCTACTGGACCTCAGCCCTAACTCAGAATCTCTCTATGGCATTCCCCAAGGCAGTCTCTGAGTCCCTGTAATTTTTCTCATTTTTCTTTTTGGGCAGTGTCACTTAAATTTGTTTCTCTGTTTCTGCAATGCTCTAAGCAAGGATGAAGTGAGAGGAGAGGCTTCTGTTGTGAGGAAAGGTATTTCCAGCAGACTACAAATTGTGGTGTATAGTGGCAATGATACACAGGATAGGAAGTGAAGTTTGATTGTGTTGGGTGGGGAAAAAAAAGTATATATATATATATAAGAAAATCATAGAATGGTTTGGATTGGAAGGGACCTTAGAGATCACATAGTCCCAACACCCCCTGCCATGGGCAGGGACACCTTCCACTAGGCTAGGTTGCTCCAAGCCCCATCCAGCCTGGCCTTGGACACTTCCGGAGTTGGGGCAGCCACAGCTTCTCCAGGCAACATGTGAAAGTGCATCACCATCCTCACAGGGAAGAGTTTCTTCCTAACATCTAATCTAAATCTCTTGTCTCTTAATTTAAAACTGTTTTCCTTTTTTTTTTTTAATAAGCCCCCTTTTAAGTACTGAAAGGCCACAATGAGGTGTCTCTGGAGCCTTCTCTTCTCCTGGCTGAACAAGCCCAGCTTTCTCAGCCTGTCTCTGTGGGAGGTATTCTCCAGTTCATCTCATCATATTTGTTGCTTCCTCTGGACCTGTCCATAACCTGGAAAAAAAAGTTTGGCAGGATTTTAACCAGAACAGTGGCATTCATTCTAATAGTCTAAAACTTGTAGAAACTTAGGTCTGTTCAGAGAAGTTGGATGGGGAAGCCTGGGCATCCTTTGTCCAGTGTTACTCAGCCTCTCTTCACTGAGTTTATGGAGCTAGGAAAGGTTGGGAGAGTCCTTTTAGATGATGCCAAAATCATCCTTCCCTTCCTTCTTGTTTCAGAGCCTGCAGCCAGTGACAGGAAAGATGGATCCTCTGCTGCTGCTGAGGCTGCTGCTAGGTAACTGGGCTTCTTGCTGGGCAGAGTTAATACAAAGGTCTGGGTAGATCCTTTCTCCACATATTATCAACTGTAGGGGAAAAAAAATTAGAAGGAGACACAGAAGCAAGGAGCATTCTAGCAGTAGATGTGATATTAACTCTATAGCTCTTGCAGCAGGTTTTAATTACATAGGCAAAGTGGGAACCTCACTTGTTTGTTCATTATGGGCTGTGTGGTTCCTACCAATGTTAGCATTTTGCCTCCATTAGATTGTAGTCAAAGCCAGAAGTTCATGTCTTGTGCAGTCCAGAATGCAAGTCTGCCTTATCCATCTCTTAAATTCCAAATATATGGGTTTCTGCTGTCTTTCATGGTGCAATTTTCTGCGAAGAATCTGAGAAGTTCTGAAAGAGAATTGTGTTTTTGGTATAAAGCTGATAGAAACACATAATCAGTTCATGGATATACAGAAATCACAGGTTAACATTTTGACCAAAACATTGCGTTGTTCCCTTGGTCTTTTGATTTGTGTGTATCAATCTGACCTCAAATTTAATGGCTAGCATTGCTTGATTTAGCTTGCAGGAAGTAATGTTTGTAAATACTAACAGGAATCTCAGTAGGAAGATGGTGACCTGTAGTAATCAGAGTGAAGAGTGGTGGTTTGAAGTAATGAGAAAACATAGGAATAAACTCAGTATCTCTTGTTACAGGATTGCTTGGTAGATGGTAATCATGCCTCAGTGCTGAGGGATGGGTGATAGTAATTTCTCAGTGGTTGAGGATGGGTTACCTTTATAGGTATGGGATGAATATGAACTCTCAGGGTCTGCTTTATGACTGTAATTCCCAATATTTTGCGGTGCCATGGAATTCCTGAGAAGTAAGCCATAAAGGGTCTAACTGGTGGGTACCAGAGGCACTAGATGCTGAAACTCTTGATGGTGCTGCAGTTTTCCACACAGTGGTTTCTGGAACTGTTCCATTGCTCTTCGCTGTTAGGGTGTCTTCAGAAATGACAGAAATGCTTGTGCAATGGCAGCTTCATTCTTGATCTTTGAGGTGGATCATATCAGTCATTCTGTGGCTGTGTAGGTCAACAAGCTCAATACTCTGTTGTTCTCACAAGGAGCTAGAAAATTCTTGTTTTGCTGTATGAGGGTTTTTCTCACTTCCTGATGCATTTTTGTTTGTTTGTTTGTCTTAAATCTGCACTGCTAGCTCCCAGAAAGCATCATCTGTGTTTAGTCGTGTCTGTGAAGTTCGTCGAGAGGATGAGGCCAGAGGTCATGGTCTTTCCACTTCTCCGTTTAGGTAACTCCTCACAGTCTTTGCCTGCCAGTCCTGGTTGGATTTATATTCAGGTGTGCATTTTCTACATCAAAGAAATTGTGCTAAGCCATTTTCTTTGGGTGACTTAGAAGGTTGGGGACAATGGGGTAAGTATACTAAATCTGTATGTTTGTGTCTCACGTGGTTATCAGGCTTACCTTTTGATTGAGTGGCCATGTGATTCCAGAAGACTGATGTGCTTCAGTGAAGTCTTGGGTTTGAGAAAATTGAGACCATATTTAAGGCTGTGTAAATACCTTTTCTGTCTGCTCTAAGATCTTCTGACCAGTTTTGTTGGTTTGTTGTTGCTGTTTCTATTGTCCCCCTTCCAAAGGACTGTACAGCTGCGTATGTTACAGTGAGGAGGATGCTGCCTGGAGAACTAGAAGTAGAAATCTGCTTCTTCAGTGTTTTCCATTCTGTCTTTTGATGGGACAGTGAGGTCTTGGTCTATGTAGAAAGAGTAACCTGAGTTTCAACAGCTACATTAAAGACCATAACGAATAGGGAGTTCCAGCGCTGGGCAAGGCACAGCCAGAAGGGAAAACAGTCACTCCTCAAAATCCTCAAGTACCCAAGGGAAGCCAAATACATACTTCTAGTTTGGGTCGGTATAGTGTCCCATATAGTACCTGGCAGAGGCAGTACTTTTGGCAGAGCAGACAAATTCTCCTGAAAACATTAGACAGCATTTGTGTTTATGCTGCTGGGTCTTCTTGCTACCTGTGATTATCAGTTTCAAGCCAATCAAGCACTGGAGGAGCCTGAAGTAACTTCCAAGATGACATGCTTCTGGGAAGTTGCATAGTTGGTGCCTAATGTGTGGAGTGTAGCAAGAAAATCTGTCTTTCAGAAAGCACTTAGTTCTGTACAGTGTCAGCCATATGTTTTACCACCCTATGTATCACTTGAGAAGTGTTGAAAGATTTTTTTATTATTTGAACTCTCTGAGTTTTGTGCAATTGTAAGAAGCAATTGAGTGACTGCCAAGGTGGGGTTTTTTTAATGCTGTTTTTACTTGAGTGGCAGCATATTGGTTGTCTTGTTTTCTTAATCAGTAGTTTTGATCTGTGTGTAACTGGTTTGCAGGGGAGATCAGTTATTTTTTCCTGGCACACAAGAAGATGCTGAATTACATACCAATCCTAGTGATTGGCAGTACCAGCAACAGAAGGCAGACGGCAGTGGTGGACAGAGTCTAATTCCTCGGAGGATGCAGCAGGACTGCCATCAGCAATCTTCTGGTGCGGAGGATGGAGAGTCTATGGAGACTGATGTTGTAAGCACTCAGGCAGAAGATAGGAGGAGAATGCAGAGAAAACAAAGTAAGGCTGTTCAAATTGATCAAAGTCAAGACAGGTGGGAAAACATCAAGAATAAAGGGATCCAAACTACAGCAGACTGTCTTTTTACCCGAACAACTGTTACAACAGCAACACAAACATCAGAAGAAATCTGTAGACAGGTGGAAACGGGAACCAGTATGTCTGGGCAAAAACCTGGGCAACAAGATGTGAGCGTTCAAACCGACGAGAGTGGGGAAAAGCTTGTCAACACCTCTGGAGATGACACGGACTCTTTGCGCAGTCAGGTGGGATGAGGGCTGCCTGTATTTATCTGCTTTAGGACAGTAAAGTATCCTTTCAGCTAGTAGATTCATTAGCAGTTGGTTCTCTGTTGAAAAAAGGCCAAGGGCCACTTTAAAATGTTAAAGTCACAAGCTGTCCTGAATCAACTGTTAAGGTAGCAATACGCACTGGACAGCATGGATTTGGGAAGTAAATGTCTCCATATGTATTTTCTGGAAAAACGTAACAAGTTTTGATTGGTTGGTTGGTTGTTTTTGTTTGGGATTGGGTTTTTTATCAACAGAAAGACTAGAAAAATGATTTTTTACTAAACGTGATTTAAGACTAATGTGTCCTGTGGGAAATAGGAGATAAACAGGGCCATAAAAAGACAGTGCAAGATTGATATGATACATGTGGGAGTCTACTGAATCAAAGAGTATCAGAAGCCACGCTAAACAAGTTTGCTGTTTCCTCCTTGTGATTTCCCTTCCTCTACTTGTCAGCAGAATGTGTTCAGTTCTCCTTTGTTTAGGGTCTCCTGTGTTGCATTAATTTGTAACAAGATGCTTAAAGGTTCCCTACTCCTGTACTTTAACATGGCATGAAGAAACTGTACTGCAGAGGTAGCCCTACTCAGAAATAGTTTGCTTTTTGTTGTGGTCTGTTTTGATTTTACTGTATCCTCTTTATTACAGGGAGAGGAGGAATTCAACCTTCTTCACCCACCCAAAGGCCAAGTTCAGCGTCGCCACATGCGAACCATTCGAGAAGTGCGCACTGTTGTTACACGTGTTATAACAGATGTCTACTACATCAATGGTGCAGAGGTGGAACGAAAGGTAGTTGAGGTAAGTTCCTGTTTTCGTGACTTAATGGGATGAGATACAGGCTGAAAAGTAGAAGTAGTTAAAGTGAGAACACGTTATGACTGAAGGAAACAAGTTGAATGAACAAATCTGTGTGCTGTGATGCCAAGACTTTCTTCATGACCGGACTTGCAGGCCATTTAGTGAACGGCAGAAGCTGTGGTTTTGATGCTGGTATACTTCATGCCATGTTTGAAGACACAAGACACATTCAAGTCTCAAAGAACTCAACAAAAGACTTAACTGTATGCATCCAATTATTTTAAAAGTCTTGGACTTTTGACAGAATACAGATATTTCAGAATGAGCAGAAATTCTGTTAGTAAACAAAAATCACTTCCGCCTGTAAAATTGAACTATGTAAGATAGTTCAGCCTGTTTTGCAGTTCAGTGTTGTTTTTAACCACAGTCTTTTGAGTCCTGTCTACCAGATTCTGTAAGAGGTCTTCAAAAGTTAATTTAAAACTGAGGAACAAACCAGCCTTTTATTAGTACACTTGTGTTATGTCAATTAATTAATTGGAAAGTCTTCAGAGAATCATGAAAGATAGCTGAGAAATGCTGATTTGATGGACAAAATAATCACATCAGCCTGCTAGCAATAAAATGTTACTGCTATTCTACAAAGGTAAATAACCTGAGAGTATTGTGCTGTGTAGTCACAGTGAGTAATGAAACAAAAGGATAAACTAGTTCAATACTTTTATAACTGATACTACACATGGAATTCTTCATTGTAACATAAAAATGGAGAATTAAGCGTCCTGAAATATGCTTACATAGTTGGTGTAATCACAATCATATAACCATTTCTGCTTTACCTACCAACACTTGATATCACTGTTCTGTAGATGCATGTTTTTATATCCATAAAGCTTTAGTAACTCCAGATGACAAGCTGTCTGAAACTGATCTTGGATTATAAGCAACCCAAAGCTCCTAGTGTCTCATGTATTTGCTGCAGTCTCACACTCTGGAGGGATGGGAATTATTCAAAGCCAGACCAATTGGATACCAAGCTGAGCTCTGCCCTGTTGCTAAGGAAACTTCCCTGTCCAGCCATCCAGGAGCCACTCTGGCAGTCACAACTGTACCACCTGAGCTGGGACTGAGGCCCCTTCACAGTGGACAGCTCCAGTGAGCTGATGGGTGCCCTGCTTGAATCCCTGCATGCCCCACACTCACACAGTCAGATCAGGTTTCCTCACCCTGGACTGGACCCCAGGTTTCCCATGGCAGAGTCTCGGACATCTGGATCCTTAAAATAATTTAATCTTGTTGCAATAACTAAATAACAATAACAGCTTGAGCTGGTGCCTCCAAGGAGAGACTTCGAACAAAGGGCACCCCTGGGCTTTTATACCCTTACAGTCTAAGCTGGAAAAATGCAGGAAGGTCTGGGGATCTTCTGTTCCTGCTGTGCCTCCAAGTGTCCAGGTCCCACGACCTTTTGCCTGGGGCTCTCACTCCCCAGAGCTCAACATGCAGCTTGCACTTGCAGCCCTGTGCTACTTGCATTGAATGCATTCCTCAACACTGCTGACTGAGGTCTTAATGTGACTTCTTGATAACAGAGCAGCTGCAGGTCTGTAGTGAGAGATGCACTGTCTACCGTGGAGTACCCCAGACTGAAGTTTGTGTGGCTGTCATCAGCTTCATGAATGTGGTATCAGCTTGTCTGCACTTTGGACTGGTGATTGTAAAGCATCCAGTGCTTGCATCATCTTCGACAATCCTCTTTTTTGCTTATTTTAAGGAAACTGAGGAGCCTGTAGTGGAGTGCCAGGAATGTGAGACTGACATGTCCCCTTCAAGAACTGCAGGGGGCTCGTCGCTGACCTCAGGGGACCTTGGTGATGTCAGCTCTTTCTCGTCTAAGGCCTCAAGTCTCCACCGTACATCCAGTGGAGGAAGCAGTGGTCACTCTGCCACACACAGCAGCGGCATCTCAGGGCGAGGAACTGGAGCTGTAAAAGGGAAAGTGTGTGGGACAGAAACCAGTGAATTTGCTTTACCCATTGGCAGAGGCATCTTAGGAAAACTGAGGTAAGTGCAGAGTCTTAGAAAAAGAGGAAGAGATGTTTTGCAGAAACAAGCATCTGGCTTGTCAGTGTGAAGCAGGGTAGACCTAAATCAAAGGTTTTCTGAAAAAGATCTGGCTTGATGAACATAATTAGGGAGTTAGTATTTGCTTTTGCATCTGTTCTTCCTGAAGGAGTAGCTTGTTTTCTTGTGAGGCATTACTTTGCAGCAAAGAGGTAAAATTCTGGATGTGTTGTGAGATGATCAAGAAAATGGGAGGATCCTAGTGAGCTGGCTTCTCTCCTCAAAACAGTTAACTCATAAATTCTCTAGCCCTAGGAAAGGAGCTGGTCAGCCTGCATCGCCACTCAGAGTTAGCCAGACAGGAGCACTGCCTTGTGAGGAAGAGGAGGACTGTATGCCTGGCACTTGTCAGGCTGGCAGAGCACCTGTGACACTTCGTGGACGAGGAAGAAGAGGACGCCCACCATCTCGAACAACAGGAACAAGGTACCCTGGAAAAAGGAGACTGTAACTTTAATTTATTGCAAGAAAAAGAATAGGGATCTTCTGTCTTAATGTCCTAGAGGAAAAGGAGTACTGAGTATTTCAGAAGTTTCTGGTGATACCATATAGCAACTGCAAGCACCTCCTCCAGGTATTTTATACTTAGTAATTGTTTTTTCAGATCCTTCTGGGAATGCTTTTTGTCTTTTTTTTTTTGTAGTTTTTTTTTTTTTTTTCTCCTCTCTCTTATATGGGGCTGCTTTTTTCTACAGAGATTTAGCTGGACTGCCAGGTATGGAGGATCTCTCAACTACAGCATCACCTGAGGAGAAGTCATTTACTCGTTCAGTTCGCCTGCCAGATGGAGGAGAGAAATCTGGCATTTCTGGCTTCTGTGCCTTACGTCGTAGTGACTCTCCAGAAATCCCATTTCAAGTGGTGACTGTTCCTTTGGACTGTGCAGACTCCTCCACTGGGAGCAGCTTTGTGGGCCTCAGGGTTGTAGCAAAGTGGTCCTTAAATGGGTACTTTTATTCGGGGAGAATTACCCAAGATGTTGGAGCAGGAAAGTACAAGCTGTGCTTTGATGATGGACATGAGTGTGATGTGCTAGGAAGAGATATTTTGCTCTGTGATCCTATCCCACTGGAGACAGAGGTGACTGCACTCTCTGAGGACGAGTACTTCAGTGCAGGTGAGAGCAGTGCTTGAGTTTCGTACTTGGTTTTTTGAGTTGCTGAATGTGGTGGGGAATGGGTGCTTGTTCCAGGAGGATGAGAAGCCTGGGTATGGTTGGCTAACAGCTGTTAGTTGCTGTCTTGTCAGGTGTGGTGAAGGGACACCGGAAGGAGTCTGGAGAGCTATACTACTGCATTGAAAAGGAAGGCCAGAGGAAGTGGTATAAACAAATGGCTGTTATCCTGTCTCAGGAACAAGGAAATAAGCTGCGGGAGCAGTTTGGGCTAGGTCCTTATGAACCTGTCACCCCTGTGACCAAAGCAGCTGACATCAGTCTTGGTAAGGAAAGGTGCTGTTGAGCTGCTGACTGCTATTCTGTGTCTTGTGCCTTTGAGGTAACTCTAGTGCCTGATCTGAATTGCCAATATTTAAATGTTTTTGGATATTCAGTGATGCTTTTCATACTTTATAGTGAGATTTTTGAGATCCTTTTATTGTATGGCCTCAGAGACTTAGTGGTATTGACTGGCTCGTGGAAAGTGGTCTGCTTCAAGGACAGTGATGCTTGCCATACTTAACATAAACTTGGTGGATGGCTGCTTTGATAATAAAGTCCCAGCAGTACTGAGAGGAAAATAGACAAGCAGGATACAAGGCTTGAGAAGATATATTTTTTTCTTGCTTTCCTCTGTCAGAGGGTGGTGGCATGTATCTTCAAGGTACTATTGAGTTCCACCACTTCTGTACAGATAGGTAGGGTGAAAGCCTGTGGAGTTTGGTGACAGCCCATGACTAATTCCTACATACTATATTGCAGATAATCTGGTGGAGGGGAAGAGGAAGCGACGTAGTAACCTTGGTTCTCCCAGCGCTTCCAGCAGCAGCACAACTCCCACTCGTAAAGGGCAGGAGAGTCCACGTGTCCCACCAGTCTCACTGTCTGGGAAAAGGAAACTTCTTGCTTCTGAAGATGAACGATCCCCAGCTAAACGTGGCCGCAAGTCAGCAGTGATAAAGCCTGGTGAGAACTTGAATTCCTCTAGTTTTTTCAGCACTGCTTTTTCTGTAATTATCTTTCCGCTTTCCATAACTAAAAAGTAGACCAGATTGCGTTTTTTTTTTCCTGCGTGGTTTGAGGCTGATTCTCCCTGGATGCATTCAGCAGCCAGAGATACTTTCAGCATAGTCTGAGTATTTACTTGCCATCTTTTGAGTTCTGCCTTTTGACTTTAAAGTTGTGGTTGGAGTCTCTCTTATTTCTTTAGTCAGTCCTGAAAGCTGTTAAAGGGACCCCTCACAGCAGTCAGTGTTGTTTCAGGATGTTGTTAAGACTTGCAAACTTGTCCCATTAGTCCTTCATGTTTTGATTTGAAGATCCAGAAGGATAAAAGATGCCTACCTAGCTTAGTGTAATTGTAGCCCAATCCTACCTCTCTGTGTCTCCTGCAGTAAAATATCTGAGTTGAACCGGTTCCTCGGGTAAGACATATCTTTGAAGACTCATGGTGCTTCTGTCTCTCTGCAGGGGCTGTGAGAGGTGGAGAGTTTTTAAGCACCTGTGAAGGTGCAGATGTTGCAGATCCCCCAGTACTGCACAGTGACCATGGACCCTTGCCCCACAATAAGACCCTCTTTTTGGGCTATGCCTTTCTTCTCACCATGGCGACACCAAGTGACAAATCGGTCAATCACCAGAAGCCATCAGATGGTCCCACTGGGAGCAGTGAGGAGGAAGAAGGTGAGGCAAATCTTACCCATTGCATTTTCAAGTGAGATGCTGTGTCTTTAGGAAAAATGCTGGATACTGTCTGATCAGACATTTGCTCTTTAATCCTTTGCAGAAAGGACCTAAGACTCAGTATCTGACTTAGCCAGCTTGTGGCCTAAGATGTGATAAACCTCGATGATGATCATAGGCTTGTTCAGCAAGCTAAGAAAGGTGTGAAAATTAGTGAGATCATCGGTGTCAGAATAGTACAATGTAAGAAGGAAGGTTTTGAGAGCTAAAGGATAGTGCTGGCAAGCAGAGAACGTGAAAGCATGTATGGATTGCTCCAGTTAGCCTTTGCTGGTGTCATGTTTCATGCAGTCAAAGAAGTGACAAGGTGCTCACCTGGCTACTGGTGTGTTGTTGCCCTTTCTGCTGCCCCTCCCCCCCTTTTTTTTCCCTGACTCTTTTAATGATTTTCTCTAGAAATTCTTGGGAGTATAGCTGGGATCCCTTACTGGAATGGATGAAGACTTTGTAGACTAAGATGTAGGAATATAAGCAGATAGATTATAGTAAAAAATTGAACTTTCTCCTGTAGATTTTTTAGAGATGACTCCGTATGATAAACATTACGTAGCACAACAGCTGCGAGCAGGAGCTGGCTATATTCTGGAAGACTTCAATGAAACCCAGGTAAGGGTTCACTTACTAATCTGGAACAACAGTCACAGAATAGTTGAGATTAGAAGGAATTTCTATAGCTTATCTTGTCCAACTGCTCTGCTGAAAGCAATCTGCTCAAATAGAGCAGATTGCTTAGGTCCTTGTCCAGTTGTGTTTTGAGTATTGTCAAGGATGGAAACAACAAAGCCTTTCTGGGCAGCTTGATCCGATTAGGGGAAAAAAAAAGGACTTTCTTGTATTTCAGTTTGTAACTGTTGCTTCTAGTCCTTTGAGTGGATAACACTGAGAAGAGTGTGGCTGCATCTTTTGTATGCCCTCATATCAGTCACGAATATGCATTAAAAACACCACCCAAGCCTTCCCTTTTTGATCTTTAACAAGCTCAGCTCTCAGCTTCTTCTGGTACGTCAGGTGCTCCAATGCCCAGGCCTCTTAGTGGTCCTTGGCTGGACCTGCTCCAGCATGTCTGGTGTTTTTGGTATACTGCAGAACCTGGGAGTGGATGAAGTACTCCAGATCTAGAGTGATCTCACCATAGGTGTGTGCCTTGGAACACTTAGAGGTAGAGTTCTTCACTTACCAGATCTAGTTGGACAACTACTGTAATTTAGTGTGGCTTTTACTTTTTTTTTTTTTTTTTTTTTTTTTTTTTTTTTTTTTTTTTTTTTTTTTTTTTAATGAAGAGGGTAATTTGGTTTTGGAACATCTTGCTTGAGGAAGCAATCTTGTCTAGTGACTTACTGAGTCTCAGACTAAAACGTAAATTATCTCTTTTGTGTGAACTAGAAAAGAGCTATGATACAAAAACTACTAGGCAGTTTTTGCCTAGAGCAACTGCAGAGCTTGGAATAGGATATGATTAAACAGATTCTGAAATCAGTACTACCTTTATCTAATTCACCTTTCACATAATATGGCTGTGAAAATCAAGGTTTCAGTTGTTTTCTTCTTTAACCTGCTTAGCATCAGGATAATTTGGGGGGATTTTTTGCAAGCATTGCCTCCTGTTTACATGCCTTCTTTTCTCCCTTGGAAGTGTAATGCAGCATACCAGTGTCTTTTAATTGCGGACCAACATTGTCGAACTCAGAAATACTTACTGTGCCTTGCCAGAGGGATCCCTTGTGTGTCTCATATCTGGGTCCATGATAGCTGTCATGCTAATCAGCTTCAAAATTACCGGAATTACCTTTTGCCAGCTGGATATAGCCTCCAGGAGCAAAAACTGCTAGAATGGTGAGTGCCAAATAACCATGATCTGAGTCTACAGACTCTTGGAGAGACCTATTACACTTGGGAGACTCTTGAATAGCTACAGATACTGAAGCTGACCTGAGTACTGGCTCCCTATACTTTCCCTTCCATATAGGAACAGCATTTCCATCTCTTTCTTTGCACTTACAATGACTTCTAATGCCAAGCTACATTTGGATGCCATATACACAAGAAACAGAGTCTCTTTGGAAGCAAGAAGGTGTCAGTCTTTCTCATGAGGAAGGCAGAATTCAGACAAGGCTTCCCACACCCTCGGCTAATTTCTCTAAATAGATTATTGCTAATAATTGCTCAGGAATAGATAAAGAAGAACAATACTATGTTAATTTCCTTTTCCCTTGATACATTTTGAAGCTAGCTTCTGCATTTTCTATGGAGTCTAATCCAGTAAGCCTGTTCTGAGATGACAGAGGAGGTCAGACTCCTTAGGCAAGCTGAGGGGCAGACACAAATTTGTAGATAGCTATAGACTTTTGGGCAGGAGACTGAGGTCTTCCTGCTCAGCCCCATCAAAGTGGAAGCAATTTGGATGTGCACAAAAAAGGTGGCTCAGGATTAGGAAGAGCTCAGTTTAACTTTGGATATAGGCTGCTGCGCACATACCCCACCAACAATGTCTAGCTCTGTGTTAGTCTCTATAAACAAAGGGTAGTCAGTCCAAGTACTTCAGGAAGGATGGTAAGAGAGTGAGTCACGGTGTGCAAGATACTAAAAAAACATACATGGAAGCAAGTCAGGTGACAAGGCTACTGGATATTCTTACCAGTCTGCATTTCTCTTCACTCTGCAGGCACCCACGAGAAAACCCATTCCATAACCTGAAGGTTCTCCTGGTGTCAGACCAGCAAGAGAACTTCCTGGATTTGTGGTCTGAAATTCTTATGACAGGAGGAGCAGCATCTGTTAAACAGCATTACTCACGTGCTCAAAACAAAGGTACTCACTGGCCAGTTTCTCAGGGAATCCTATGCCACTGTGGTCTTTAGTATGGTTTAAAACCATGTGGGATGGTTTACAAGGTTGTCTCTAAGCAGAAGGGCAGGCAAAGGGTGAATGCTCACTACTCTGTATATATAGATTACATCTAGGACACCTGTCTTGCAGAGAAGCTGCAGCAATTCAGACAAAAGCCATCAGCTTCCAGCCTATGTTGAAAGGGGGAAACTGGTCTCTCAAATTGTGCTTCTCTTGTCCTCCTGAACTGGGCTGTCTCTCCCTCTCCATATGTGATGTAGGCCCTAGCACTCACAGCCTGAGGTCAGGACTCAGGGTCATGCCTATACTGCTGGCTACTGGTTTTCCCCTCATTTTTATCTGGACTGAAAGGAATATTTTCTAGTGAGGTGCAGGGCTGCTGTAGGTGTGTCTTAACTTTTACAAAGAGAATTCACTGCCTAGGAATGACAAGACATAAGAGTGGTTCATAGTGGCAAAACACACTGAGCTGCCAGGTTGGATGGGGCTTGAAGCAACCTGGTCCAGTCGAAGGTATCCCCATTCTTGGCAGAGGGTGGAATGACATGAACTTTAAGGTCCCTCTCAAATCAAATAATATAGCATTCTGTGCTTCTGTGATGTTCTGCTGCAGAGCAAAATCCTCTTTCTTCACCTGACAGATGCCTGTCTTTCCTCCTGTACAGATATTGCTTTGGGTGTTTATGATGTGGTGGTGACTGATTTTTCCTGCCCAGCTGGTGTCTTGAAGTGTGCAGAAGCTTTACGGCTGCCTGTTGTCTCGCAAGAGTGGGTGATCCAGAGTCTTATTGCTGGGGAGAGAGTAGGCTACAAGCAGCATCCAAAATATAAACATGACTATGTCCCTCACTGAGTGAAACTCTGCCCTGCTGTCCAACTGTTGTGCAGACTGTGTTTTAAACAGGTTTTAAATGTTTGTGAATTGGGCAGTATGCATGGATTATTGTATATAGTTTTATCTGCTGGACTTTTATGATTAAATAAATGTTTGATCTCTTGTGGTATCTGCTGGTACTCCTCATTTATCTAAACTCACTCAGGGCAATGCTTTCAGGAAAGGAGTGCAGAGAAAAAAGAAATGCTTACATTTCTCTGAGCTGAACATCACTGATGTTCTGCTTTGAATAAAGCCTGAGCTAACATAAAGTCAATTACAGGGCTGTAGCATTTCTGCTTGTTGGGAAGAATACCATGTTGTGTATTCTTCCAGTTTGCTTCAGTTGTTATTTTCTATTAATTTCATTAAGGTGCTGCTGAAGTGAGTGCCAGGGATAGACACAAGAACCTTGGACAACTAAACTACTAGGAGACTGAGGTACAAAGAGTAAACACTGTGTATCTTTAAATGGTAACGGGATAAATCGTCTGCTTTTGAGCGGCTGCATTCACATCTTAGTGGTCAGCTGGTATAAAGGCAAAAGCTTTTCACACAAACAGCTATAGGTTGAAGCCCTCCCTCCATCCTCATACAATCTTTAGTCCCTTGCTTCAAAAGTGTAAAGTTTTTCTCAATGTGTATTTCTTCCTCTATCATTTCATGGCTCAGACAGTTGACTGTGTTGGTCTGTAAATCCCACATTCAACCTTAAACACTTTCTCTGGCTTTCTAGCTTTTTCCATAGTCAAGGGCTTTTAAACCTTGCATCAGGCGCAGTCCTACCATAACCAACTGTAATGCGTGGAAGGTGCCAGGTCTTATACTTGCTGGCTGTTGTTACTGTGTCTTCCTGAGTGAGCAGAGAGGATTTTTTCCCCCCAAGGACATGTAACTTCAGTGTGAGCTGCAGCTGTGTGCAAATACCAACCCTTTAAGGGGAAGGCTGGTTTCCTGGCAGCATTTGTGTTCAAATTGGGAAACCTGCTACAACACCCCAGTGATGGACTGGAGGCTTCTCTTCTGCCAGTCATTCAAATGGACTTGCATCAAGGGTCTCTTCATTATAGCAAGGCTAGGAAATCTTAGTAACAGCCAAGAGTTCCTGCCAGATCGCACTCTTCAGTGACAGACAAGGCCATGCCCTGCTATTCCCTTTGCACTGGGGTGCAGACATTGACAATACTCCATATAATTGCACGACAAGATATTTTTATTTGGGTTCAGTAGGATAGTCACTAGTAGCATTCTAAATCGTCTGGAATGAGAATAGCACAGGTGAACATCCCAACCATTTTCCTGCCAGCAGAGGGCCCCTTCTACTCAAACAGGGCAAAGCTCCTGTCTTGGCAAGTGTAATTTTAGCACATAAACTATTAAATTGTATAGAGAAAGCATGTGATATCCACAGTGTCTCCATGACCTATGCACATATGCTAGACTAGTGCACTGCATGAGAAGAGACTTAAAAAATATTTCTTTTTCCCTCCCCTTCACCTCAATTGAAAATTGCTACTGCTGTTTCATTTATCTGGTGGTGTTTGATTAGAAGACATTGTGTACTGTAAATCAGCTTACTACACAAGTGGAACTTCTGAATACAGCCAAAACTTAGAAGAGGATTAATTCCTCCATACTCAAACTTGAAGTGGAACACAGTCCAGCTGAAGAGTCCAGACATCTAATTCTGGTTTTTCACTTTCTGAAGAGGTTCAGACTGCCTCCCTGGAAGCACTTATAAGTATATGCAGAGCTGCAGAAAGCATATTTTTATGATTTCAGAAGAAATGGAATAGCTTTCTGTAATTGCTGGGCAGCCTCAGATAAGAGGCAATTCCTGCCAATTCCCGGTGAAACAGCATTTCATCAGGCAAAAGCCAGCTACAAAGAAAAATTTGAGCGCAAACTCTCAACTGTCCAAGAGCGCCAGTCTCCAGTGCTTGAAGCATCACTAGTCACAGCCTGAAGCAAAGGCCTTTAGTGCTTAAACTCCAAAACTGCAAGAGAAAGGTACAATCTTAGCTACATGTTGAAAGTAATTCCCTTTACCAACCCACACCAGCATTTTCTGGCCAATATGAACTAGCAGCTTGTTCAACTTTCTGCCAAAAGAAACTCAATGGGAAGAAAGCATATGAAACCCAAAAATTACCGTATGCTGATTTGTTATTTTTCTGTCATAGTATTTATCAACACTTAGTGTAAGTCAAAATAATTAGAAGCCATCAATAAAAAATGGCTTTGTACTTCAAGTACCTCAGGATAATGCTACAAGCAACCCTCAAGATATTCCTACCTGCCCAAGGTTCCGCCAGCCTGGGTGTAGTATTTGTTATAATCCAAGCGTAACAGCAGTTGAGCTAAGTCAGAGTTTATCTGATGATTGCGAACGCTAGAGAGAATCTTGAAGAGAAGTGATGACTGACGACTGAATCCCTGCAAATTTGAAGATGTCGGTTCTGGGCCTTCTCAGAAGAGAAGGAAAACAAGCATCTCATCTCTGCTTCTGCCTACCCAGTTCTTTAACAGCCCGATGAAGAGAATCACTGCAAGAGATGTGATGCTTGTGGTCCAGGATAAGGTAAGCTGTGAGCCACAAGAACTCCTAGATGTTAGTTATACAAGAGGGGTAGAGGTACCAACCTCTGCCTCCTTTCTATTCCAGTATCTGCCCCCATTCTGCCCCTCTGTGCACAGAGAATTTCCAACTCAAGAAAAGTTGATTAGGTAAAATAATTACAAGCACTTACATAGAAGGTCTTGGCTTACACCCTCAGTTGTTCTAGAGCTTTTAAAGCCAAGATAACTGCTTAGTTAAAATGTTTGTATGGGAGGAGAACAGATCCACAGAAACATAAATTCACCTTCACCAAAATACTGAGTTGTGCAGCTCCCCGTTCATCTAAGGGACCCAAATTCTGACTGACCAGAGAACAAAAGCTATGACAAAGATCCAGAATTTCATTTAAGCAGTGGAAAACCTACATGGAATAAAAAGTACAAGTTAATAGTTGAAACAGAGTTCATACAAAGAGAGAAAAAGCAGAAAAGTTGTAGCATTCACAACAAAGATGTTTCTGATACAGTACTTTTTAGTCAGGAAGATACTGATGCAGCATTTTAAAAAAAGTTTTCTATGGAAAAAGGATTTAAATGTTATGCTGCATCTCCCCTCTGCCCCTCCCACAACCTTTTGCTGACTTTTCTGGGAAAACAGCAATTGGCATGAACCAATAGGCACAGGAGTTGAACACTGGCTTCTCTATCCAACCAGTAGGTCATCACTGCAGCTTTGGGATTAAGAAGGCAGGATAAAGACCAACAAGAGCTGTGGTTCAAGGCATTGGTTTCACTGTTTGCTAAACTAGGAATTTCCATTGTATCAGTTATCTGACTGGGTAATTACTATTCTGACACCTTTAGTCTATAATAACCTCATAAATGAGCACAGAGATGCATTTCATTGAAACTAACCTTCTCAGCAAATGTTTTTGTGATGCTGTTTATAAAAATACTTCTAATGTTTTTTTATCATGAAATTAAGAAGACCCTAAGTCCACTCAGGAACATCTCAACTATTTTTTTCTCTTAAGTAGAAGAGGAAATTTTTCCTAGTCTAATGCATATCTGTATGAATCCCTCAGGAATACAGTTCCCAGCACTATGCTCATTAGTTCTTCTTTAATAAAATAGCCTGTGATAAAAACATAGTGATAAAATACAAATTATTAAGGTTAACTAAACACTGAAATAAGCTTGACTTAGAATTGCCAGGAATACAGCATTCACACTCACCAACTGTAAATTAGAAGATCTTAATTCAATTATCAGTTATAGTTTATACCTGCCTAACTCCTAGAACTGTAGTCTGCAGTCTGCAGGAGATTATCACTGATCTGTTTTAAAAGATGCCATTTATCATATCTGTTCAAAAAGGTGTGTTTCTTAGGGCACTTGGATAATTGTTAGAAAAAGGTGAAAACAAGACCTACTTACAGGTTTTAGAAGGATGAAAGACTGAGCCAACAAATTACTTAGGAAATGATCATGAGCCAATCGTATACTCTCAAAATCTCTTGTGGCATTTATCTGCTGCAGAAGCTGTGAGAACTGAGACTCCAGTACATCGACCTGATGAGTATGTGAAGATACCTCATTAGTGGATTGAGGAACTGGGAGCGCTTCAGACCAGCCAGAAGTTTGGAATAAGAAATTTACTTTCCTTATTGCTACTCTTATGTTACAGAATGAGGATCCCCTTCTCTCTGGCTGATCAATGAATTATAGACAAGAGCACCACATAATGTGGGGTATGCAACATTTTTGATGCCTAAGTAATATCTAAGTAGAAAGGGAATTTGTAATTTTCTTTAACTAAGGAAAGGTATATAGCTAGCATGTAGACAAAGGTATTTGATTGTAGTAATTTCTGAATTTTATACTGGGAGATACTATTTGGAATCTTAGGGTAAAGGCTGCAGTACAAAAGCTCAGCCAGATTACTCTGGAGAATTTAGAAATCCAGGCTCCCTCTCAATTCTTTAAAAACCAATCAAACAAAAAAGCCCAAAACTTAACTCAAAGTAGAGTTTACTTAAAGAGGCCAGAGAAGGAACCAGGATGGTATCTTAATGATGGTCCTTCAGAGATGAATGGTTTTTCACAAACTAAAGCTACTAAAGAACTCCTCCATTTCACTGATTCACAAGTCCAAAAACTTCGTAATTGGAGCAGTAGTCTGGGAACTTGGAGGAAGCTCTAGACTTGCGAAGGAAATCCCAATTTCCTTAAGGTAAAAGGAATCAGAAACCCGAGATAGGTCTTCAGTGCTCCCTCCATGCATTTCTGTCAGTTTCTGATTAACTGATACAGTTTATCTTTGTCTGTAATACTTACCTGCAGATAATACTGAAGATTGTCCACAAGGAAAGCCATGTGATCCCTCAGACGCCACTTGATGGCATCTGTTCTATTAGATTTTAGGTGTTTACGTTGCATCTGGAGAGCCCAGCAGTGCTGCAGCTCAGCCTGAACTCGTCGCACACTCAGCAGGTATTTGAACACAACGTTGTACCTACAATCAAAAAGTACAAAGTTGTTTAAGACTAAAATCTTCCTCTGTTACTGGAAAATGGAGTTACTGGAGTACTGGAGTTAAGTGTTACTGGAGTTATTGGAGAATGTAACAATGCAAGACTGGAAAAAGAAACAGGAGGTGACTGCCAATAGTTAGGGCCAGTCAGGTCATGGCCCATGTGCCCCATGGCACATGTTGCAGAGTAAGATTTCTGCTTGTACTGATTACTGATCTAAAAAATATGAAGTTAGTTTCAGTGTAAGGAGGGGAGCTGTCAATGAAAACACCGTCAATGTAGGACTGTTTGTAAATCGGTGCAGATCTGTCAGCATCTTGCAGGTCTTACTGTCATTACAAGTACTTTCAATATGGGTAAGTGGAATGAACCATTTTAAGGTTCAGGGAGCAACAGCTCTGTCTTTCTCTCCATAGAGAATAAAATCCCCCAACACACTAGTGAATGCCTCACATCAGGGAACATACAGATGAATATAGAAAGACCATACCTAGTACTTACTTCTCAAGAACAGCAGGAGTAAAAAGAATGTGCAGTGGCCACTGAACTTTGTAAGAAAGGCCCAGAGCTGCCCATCCAGATGTGGGGGCTTCACGTGGAGATAATTCCCGGGAAGGCCCTTCACGAGTCTGAGAAGTATCTAAAACCAAATAAGGTACTGAATTATGTCATCTTCTTTGTCAGTGCAACCATGGCAAGGAAAAGGGAAAGAACAGAATTCAGAAGAGCCAAAGTAGTCTAGGCCATCACATAGGGCAGTAAAGGGTAAAAATTAGTATTTCTTTAACTTGAGAGAAGGGTAAGTAATTAATTTAAAAACAAGGTCACCATCTCCCCTCTTAATTTACATCTAAAAATGCAAGTAGATACCTTTATGTTCCTTTCCATGATACTCAATGGTTAAGTGAAGAAGAGGAAGAAGGTTGTCATCATCTAACAGTACCTTATGAGCAGACTGCTGAAATGCAATGTTGACATCTGACAACAAGAGAACATGTATCAGCACAAGATGATGCAGCTAGTGCTAATTTTGCACCCATTAATTATTTACTCTTGGTCCTAAAAGACAAAATTGATGCACTATTGACACTCTTTTCTTTTAATTACAGTTTCAAATACCTGCCATCAGAATGTTTCTGAGAGATTGTTTTCAGTCACTTTCTGAGACATTCTAATTCACAAGTGCTGTAGTTTCAAAACTAGAGAGTTAAGATAGAACTCTTCTGTACTGGACATGGCTTACCACTTTCCTGCTATATCACAATGAGGCCAGTTTGGTAAGCAAATAAGCAACACTCACCATGTTCAGTTACAGCCGTAGGTGGTGTCTTTAACATGTGCTGTGCGGTGTCGATGAAAGCCTGAAACAGCTCACCTCTTCCCAAAAGGTAAAAGTCTTTTATAATCTGTGGAGATAAATTTGTTGTACCTAACATACTAAAAACTGAGGAGAAATTTTAAGCATCCTAGCTGATGGCACCCATTTTTATTATTTGGACAAGTGCTGTTTCTAAACATAGCTCTGAATTTCATTCACTGACCAAAATGTCTAGGCTGCATTTGCGTCAGGATGCGAAGTACACATACCCCTCTAACTCTGTCTTCGAGCATACACTGATAGAACTTGGCCAATCTTGAGACTGGAAAGTGAAAACAGCTTTACCTAAATGAAGAAAGCCCAGAGTGTAAGGCAGTAAAGTATTTAATAGAAAGAAAAGAAAGAAAAGAAAGAAATGAAAGAAATGAAAGAAAGAAAGAAAAGAAAGAAAAGAAAGAAAAGAAAGAGCTGCTTTAGCAAAAATGAAGTAGCAGTTTCATTACCTTCAGTTGTCCTAGTAGATCCGATTCCTCCACCATCAGTTTCCAAAGATGCTAGTGAAGATACAAAAATCAAACGAAAGAACAGAAACCTCCCCTCAGAATTATCTCGGCCATTCAGAGAGAAGAGTAGCTGCTGTCTTAAAACACTTGCGATGCATACAAAAAGAGCACCTATACAAAATACTATATAAAGTACAAGAGAACACAGTCAGAGTCCTGTGTAGCAGCTCATGCTACCAGTTAAAATTCTTGATATATATTGGCAAAAAACTCTGCCTAAGAAACCTGAAGACCTGTGGCAAAAGAATGCAAATTTCTATGAAACCCGTTCTACCCCAGCTTTGTTCTTGATTCTCTAACCTCCCCCTTTTCTTAGGTTCTCCTCCCTGCCCCAAGTGAAAAAAAGATTAAAAATTGCCAAAGCATGTGCACAGCAAGATGCCATCTATTATGCTAAAAGCAAATTAAAAGTTCTGAAATAATTTCAAGTGAAATAAAAAAAAAAACCCAAAATTCCCTTATTTCCCTCATGAAAGAGCATAGTATTTGTTAATGTCGTTTTGTCACTACAAGTTTGGTTTACATGAAGCTCTGAGACCAGTTAGAACAGCTGCACCATTGACATGTTTGTTCAATCACTGGCACTGATGAGCCCTCTTCTTCCAAGTCCTTCACAAACTTAGGAGTTTCTCAGCCTGCATAGTAGTTACCCTTCCTAGGATGCTCACCTCAGCAACAGTGCTCCGTATCCAGTCAACCACTGATTCAAAGTCCACCAAACTAAAAAGTGGTTGCTGCTTGAGTCGATGTAGCTCTGCTGCAAAAGTGTCCTCCTGGTTTTTTAGGATGGAGCCTGTGCAGCAATGAGAAGAATTTCAGAGAGTAAAAATGGATGCCATTTGGAGACGTGCAGACAGAACAGAGGAACAGAAAGGCTGTCCAGGCAGCATTGTTTCAGGTCTGGCAAGGAACGTGAAAAGGAGGCTTCAAAGTACAAGTACAAATGTATAACATTACTATTGCATGTACAGTTGCAGTATATTTACTTGCCTCGGCAGTGCTGTGGTGTCAGTAAAACCCCCAAATATTTTCTACATAAATGGTTGCTGCTAAAAGCCCTTTTTCGAGGACTGAGACAGATCTTCAAACCCACAAACTTTTCTCTAACATTAACCAGCTGGTTTGGGTCTCCCCATACCCCTGCCCCTTTCAAATCTATCCTACTTGCCTGAACTTGGGGACTTTGCGTTTTTTTTAACCAACTGAGCTAGAAGACCAATTTTTTTCCCCCTTGCTTCTGCTACTGCAAGAAAACAGTCCACCTGAATTGGTCCTTTGTTCTCTGTAATGTGACTCAAGTAATTTAAGTACTTTTGTATGTAGGCATGCGCATGGTAGTGCCATCACAGGAGTCCTCCCCCACTGGACATAGAAATATATTTCCCAAACCACCCTCAATGTAAACTTTTCAAGCTCTCAAAGTGAACAAAGTGATCAGCTAGAAATTTCTCTCCCTTGCTGTCTTTAAGGCTCCATATAATTTGTCTTTCATAGCAACTTTGGGACTACCTTGCAAGTGAATCTCTCATGTTTGTGGATGCAAGCTAATCCCATGACACCATTCTGCAATATATACACACAGAGCAAGATGTGCCTTAGCGTCTGTTTGCAGCCTTTAGGGAGAGGGATGCAAACTGAAAAGAAAACAAGGCCTTTGCAATTGCTTTATGCAGAGCAAATCACATGGTAACTTGCTGCTGGAAACTTGGAGACTATGTTTAGAAAGTGTTATCTACTCATCTTGTTCTTACACCTCTCCTTTGTAATCAATCAGAAGCAGAACACTGGGACTACTGCTCTGTCCTGGCACAACTATCCATACAGTCTGAAGAATAATGGCCAATAGTCAGTGACTCATTAATGTCGCATTTTGGAAACTACACGTCAGTCACTCATAACTGAGCAAAGGTTGCAAGAAAGATGTTCCTTACCTTTTCTGGTCAGGTTAACATTCTGATTCTCAAACATCTGAACAGATTCTCCCACAAAGAGGATCTTCTCAGCAACCCGTACAGGAATGTATGAAGGCAGCATTTCTACTCTCAAAGAAAACTGCTTTAGAGATGGAGCTAACATGTTCTCCTCCTCAATCAAGCGCTGCCAGAGACACCAGGGAAAACAAAAATCAAGTGCAAAACAGTGTCAGAAAACCAGACAGAAAAGGTGTATAAAGGGGTGTGTGTGTGAGGGGGGAATTTAAGAGCTTTGGAAGTAAGCAGAAAGGTAGCAGAACTGATTTGTATCATTTAACTAAGCCAGTAATCTTCCTTATACTTCTGGTATGCTAGCAGATCTCCCTGGAGATATTGGTTCCATCAGAGTGCAGCAGAAGGGGGAAAAAGAAGTTAAAACTTTGTGGAACAGCAACAAATTGGCTGTATTAAAGGGTTACGATACGTAAGAAAAAGGAGTGTTATAGTAAATGCATTACATCAGTCTTTTGCTGCCATAAAAATGTTAAGTAGCATTACCAAAAATAATCCTCCCCTACACCCATTCCTATGTTTCAACACTGTTAGAACACTTATGATACAGACCAAATATAAACACTTCCACTAGTGAGCAAATAGGATAAAGATCCAAAGGCTTACTAGCAAAGATAAGGCAATTTTCTCAGTTCCTGTGAAAGCTGTCTTAGAACAATACAGTAAGTTATTAATTTTTTCTGAATGTTAATAAGAAACTCCAGGTATGGAGGCAAGATCTTCCTTTAGGAATGCAATATTAATAATCTCATTTGGCTTTCTTGTTACTGGAGAATTAGTTTCAGTGGTCCATAATCCAGAAAAAATCACCCATGGTTTTGAGAATGTTTACCATCTACAAAATTCTTCATTTCAATAGGAGAATTCAGTAATAATTTGTATACTGATGTTAACAGGTTGGCAATTCTTAAGATTCTAGCAACACTTTTAGATGAGGCAATACCCAAGTATTTTATCGATCTATTCCACTAAAACTCAAGAGTTCCTATTTTACTCTTTGACTGAAGAATTGCCAACACTGTTAGTTGATAATACCGAAGAAAGAAGTTGCTTAGTCTACAATTTCCACCATGGACCTAGAAGACTCAACAATTTTCACTTTCTTTATCCAATATAGTGAAGTAACAGCTTTTTCCACTAACTGCCTTTTAAAGTTTTCCCCTGTTTTTCTCTGGGTGTAGTCCGTTTTCAGCAGAGACTGTTGGCACAGGGCACCTAATTAGTATGCAACACAGTTTCTGTGTAGTCACAGCAAAGCTGCATGTACCACACTAACTCCATAGGTGCCCATGAAATGTTTTCTCACCATAAACTAGAGGGTAAATTTAGAGTTGAACTTGCTCCACACTATTCTCTATTCAGACACTATTCAAATGCTCAGCGTGGAAGACTACTCCATTGAGAAAGGTGCTTTGCAAAAGGGCACTTTAATGGTATAGCATCTACAGGAAGTGTTACCACATTTCACCAGTGTGCTGGCAGGTTGCTCCCTTGCTTAGCAGTCCCTTGACTCTCACAGAACACATTTTCTACCAGTAATGTCAGTAGCATTAACCTGTTATGTAACATCTGCACAACTTGCACAACTAATGATTGTACAAAAAAGGCACCTGACCCAGCTGCCCATAGAAAGTGTGCAAATCAAATCAACAGCCAAGTTCCCCACACCCTGTTTCTTGCAATTGCTCACACTACCACCATTGCCTATGCTAAACAGATCAAGTGTTGACCATAAGGAATGAGGAACTAGTCAGTCAAGAGCAGTGGGCATGCAGCAGTTCCCATTACTTGACATCAGCGTCTATTCCATCCATAGGGCTTTCTACCGTGGGGTTATCCAGCTGTGCCAAACAATAGGTCTCTGTCCCTTAGGCCTAGCAGCAACCTATTACAGTATTATTTCACTTTACCATCCTAGAAGGTTTCAGTATAGTCTATCATAGCTCGCACCAAAGTAGAATGCAATACATATCGTTAGTTCACTAAGAACCAAAGATGCCAAGTTATGACTCATAGATCTTACCAGGTCCTGCAGTTCTCGTAGCTGTTTTCCTGTAAGCCCCCCAATTCCTAAGTCATCGTCATCTTCTTCGGGTTGGCTAGGGACATTTCCAGAAGAGGGGCCTTGTTTGATAAAGAACTCTTCATGTTGGTCTAGCAGCAATCCATGCAGCATCCAGGCAGAGAGCTGCTTATACATGACTCCATGACACACAGCCAGAATCCTGAGGTCATGTGAAGCAGTCAGTCAGGCGTTTGCACACAATAATCAAAACCTCATTGTATGTTGTCCAGAAAGTCCAGTTGGTCAGCCAAGGAGTATGGCAAGTAGTAAATGCCCAATGTGGTATTTTATATCTTTTTTTTTTAAACAGAGAAAGGTGGACAAAACTAGAAGGTGCAAAACTAAGCTAACATATCCTCTGAATATGTGGCTTCTCCATGGAAATCTGCTAGTATACCAGAGGTATAAGTCTGCAGTGGTTGCTGTTTCTACTCAAAGGACATTTTAAGTGGTTTGACCTTCTGCACAAGGACATACAAATATCAGAACACTCACGGAGTCACATTTATAATTTTGAAGGATCAAAGATCAGAGATCAGTGATATGCACAACAAAGAAGAAAAACCTGGGTCTGAAGTTTTCTAAGCCCTTAGCCTTAATTCTCACCACAAGCCTGACAGTCTTCCCCTGCATGCTATTCCTACTTTTATACCAAGGCTGTTTTGCATGTACTGTTTCAACAAGTAAGAAACACTTTGACACTAACGCCAGAAGAATGAAGTAATAGTTTTACTGGATCTACATACTTTTCAAGAGCACTGCGAACAGGAGGCAACCCCCCACAGCTATGTTTATGGACTGTCTCCAATATCTGGCACCCATGAATCTGCAGAAAGAAAAGGTTAGACTAGATCTGTTATTTGGGTATGTATTGACCTTTTTATACATTTAAACAATACACTTTCAGCTAACAAAAAAATACCTTCACAAACTGAACAAGTCTTGCAGAAAGAAAGGTGTAACATGCTACATGTAGTGATGAAAAAGGCCTTCTGTGTGTGGCTTTACACTCAAGCTTCTCTCAATACTTTCCCTTAAAAAAATGTAAGCATCTCTGGATTCTTAAAACATTAGCCTCTGCCTTTTTTATTTCAGGCAACAGCCATAAAAAACAGACTCAGAAAAGAAAAATTCCAACCACCAGCATACTGTCCTATAAAATTCAAGACATCAAAGACTATGGGATAAGGGAAAAATTCAAATACAGTGTAAATGAATTTGTAAAATAGTCTCAATAATTACAGTAGAACTAGTAACAGGGCATCCTTACTGGAACTACATTATTTTCTAGTATTAGAAGTTTGGGATGGGGGCAGAAATTACTTTGTCAGTTAAAGAGAAAATCTGTTAAGAGAAACTAGCTGCAATTTTACTCTACCTTCTGAGTTTTGATCTGTTCCACCATGACCATCACAGAGGGGAAGAGTAACTGAAACTGCAGAACAAGAAGTGAAATATTGATTTAGGTTGTTATGTAAGGAAGAGAGAAAAAAACTGTACTTGAGTAACTGTGGACAGCAGTTGAACACAATAATTTAATAAAACTATTATTTGTGTTTCCTCACAAAGTAGAAACATGACATGCAAATCTCCAGGAAGTATGTCTTCCCTTCACTGGACCAAGATGCACAAAGTTACTATATTCCAGCAGTAGGTCAGGCTAAACACAGTCAGTGAGGAATGTGTGAGGGTCAAGGTGGAAGACCTTAGCTTTGTGTTGAAGTGCAGGTGATCCTCTGAGCATGATTAAGGAACTACAGATGTAGAGGCATTAGATAGAAATGGCATGACATGATGGAATAAGCCTCGTTTATCCCACCCACTTTCTTATTGGACTCAATGAGGGATAAGAGCAAGCAAAGAACACTACCTCTTTAATAACATGACATACCTGGTCCAAGGAGTAATTAACATGTGAGATGGAAAGATGTGGGTCAGCCAGAAACTATAAAGACAAAGCAATTAAATAAGATTAATTATCACAACCACTGGATGGTGACACTACCCAAGGTATGACAGCTACTAGTCTAGCAGAGATTAATCAAAACCTCTAAAACTGAAAACAGAAGCTACAATAGTCTGAGACAGCAGACAAAGATGGAGCCCTTACTGAACTGAAGGAAGAGCGGACGACACTTAATAGGATGAAAAGTAATTTACAATGGCATCTCACAGGAATAATTCTCACAGGAAGGCATCCCTAACGTGGAAAGGAAAACACCTTGTTTCATTTTAGAAACTACTACTCATATATTAATTGCAGAAATGACAAGTTTTCACAATCTATCAGCAGCATTACAGCCTCCTGTTCTGTATCTCTCTCCTTTACCTCTTGTTCTAGGTCAAGTAGTGCTTGTCGATAAGGCTGCAGCACTGAATCAAGACCTGTACAGAAGGCTCTCAAATAAATGCCATGCAATCCACTCTGGTTTTGCTGAGATGGATGGTGATCCTGAAACCAAACAATAAAATCTGCATCAGCATCCTCGCACAAGTCTGAAGAGTAACGTAGTATCTGTGCAGTATCACAGCAGTAGTCAGTGCTCAGAACATGTTGAAATGCACCTTAGCTCACCACAAAGTGATCAGAAAAACAAATACAACCTTGTCACAATTAGAGTTACTTGAGCAGACTTATATTTAGCTCTTTTGTTGACCTATGAAAGTGCTGGGAGCTACTGGTACCAGTGCTTCTTTTCACTTAGGTGTGCCTCTTGGATCTCAAGGGTCTTTGCAAATCATGAGGAGATAGTCATGAGCATCCTGCTCAATTGACAAACTCTGGCCAGTCTGCTGTGGTCAGAAATTATTACAAGACGTCCCCAAGAATAAGATTTTACATTTGATTAATTCCTCCTTGCTCTCTACCCTCCCTTACAAGCATCGCAGAGAGCTTTCTGGAGCTCTGCTCGGTGCGTGCGCGCGTATGGGCCACGGGCCACTCCTGTGTCCTGGGCAGTTTGGCCTTATAGCACCTGCCGCGCTCTTCCCGGGAAATACCTCGGCCCGGCGGCCCCACCTGCTGCTGTACGTGTCCCGTGTACTGCTCCACGAATTCGGCGAAGCGGATGTAGTCGGTGCCGAGGCGGCAGAGCCGGTTCAGGACGCTGGTCTCGCTGGGATGCAGAAACGGCAGCTCCTGAGACACCTGGAAGGGGAAACAGCGGTGACGGACGGACGGGCCGCGCAGGGTGGGGCGCAGGGCCCAGGCGGGGCGGGGGCCGGGATGGGCTTTGCCCGGGGGTGGGCTTTGCCCGGGGCCGTGCCACACCTGGAGGCCGCCGCGCTTGCTCCAGGTGAAGGCCGCTCCTGGGTACCCGCTCAGGGCCAGCAGCAGCTCGTGGATCATCCTGCCGCGCGGGGCCGCGCGGGCTGCCGGGAGCAACGCGGGGGCCGCCGGGAACGGCGGGCGGGGGGCGCCGAGGAGACGGCGGGGAGGGCGGCACTGCGGAGCGCGGCGGGAGGGGTGCCGCGGGGAGGGGCGCCATGAGGAGGGGCGCCATGAGGAGGGACCCCGCGGGGAGGGACCCCGCGAGGAGGGACCCCGCGGGGAGGGGCGCCGCGGGGAGGTGCCGTAAGCGGTGCCGTGAGGGGCGCCGTGGCCCCGCGGCCCCGCTCACGTCCCGGCCGCTCCAGAGGCGCGTTGGCTTTGGCTCGCAGCAGGAGGACGGTGCAGTAAAGTGAGTGGCTGTGATGGCAAGTGCCTGTTCGAGAGGTCCCAATCCAGGACAACAGCAAATGCGCAGCCTTCTATGTAGACTTGGTTTCGGTATGTCTCAGTAGGTTTCTTTATCGGTTTCGCAGGTTAGCTGTCAGTGTTTTATCAATGCCAGTTTTACCTTTCTCCCTTTATTATATATTGCTTTCCTTCACTTCCTTTCGTATTCCGGGTTGTCCTTTCAAAACTTCAAAACAGTCTAGTTTGAAAACTATTAAGTTATTTAATAATGTAGGTTTTAGCAGCCTCTTTTTCATTTACCCCCCTATTTTTGACAGTGTTTTTCTCTATGTGCATTTTTACTCTTCTTAATTTAGAAGAAATGGTTGTTTAGTCTTAAGGGTCATCTGATTTCTGTTCGGTTCAGCTTGCCACAATAAGGTCTGAAATGTAGCAAGAATATGGGCATGTACTATCTATAGCTGTACAGCTTTATGTGTAAATTGGGAGCCCCAACATTATTATTTATCATGAGTGATATGAGTATAATAAAACTATAATCTTTCTGTTGACAAACCTTCTAGTGTCATAATAAAGACTGAGGGGTTGGGCTAGACATTTGTTATGCATCCTTGACATAAATATCACAGTAAACGTTTGGTCCGGAAACCCCTGCAAAAGGACAGATAACAGTAGTTTATTTAAAGGATTTTGGTTTTTTCTGGGAAGCCTAGCGATTAGTCATTAAGGCCAAAAACTTAAAAGATTTTTTTTTACAGAATTGGTTGCTCCGATTTTGAAATGAGAGAAAAATAGGTATCTCTATAATACTTGCAGGGCCATCTGACTAGTGCTCATTCAATATTAAGGGGAAAAAGAAAACCAAGGAACAGGAAAGGCAATAAATTAGACATAAATACACAGCTCCTAATAAAAACATTTTTCAGAGTCAATAACAAACACCAGATATCTTAAATCAGGGGAGCTGTTAGAGGTACCATTGACTACAACCTTGAAGAGGTTCAGAAAGGTTTTTTGATGATATGTAATAATTGTGTTTTATTTTTCTTATCAGAATAAGATGTTTTAGAGGGAGGATTGTGGCACTGTGCAACAAATGTTATGAGATTTTTATGGGGAACAAAATGAATTCTGCATTCCACAGTCTACATATAAACATTATTTTAAATGTCTTCTCCTTGCATAACTTCCAAGCGGCCACATGTGAAGTAATGCAAATGTTAATAAATAGAACCCTAACTGCATTATGAAACCTTTTGTTTTGTAATTTATGTCTGGCATTCCCCAATGTAGTTATTTCTGTAACCATTGAATTATGTCTTCCTTTAATCAATTAGGTTCTCTAAGATTGTTGAGTCCAACCAATGATCAAACACCACCTCATCAACTAGACTGAGGCACTAAGTGCCATGTCCAGTCTTTCTTCTAACACTTCCAGGGATGATGTCTCTACCACGTTCCTTGGCAGCCCATTCCAATCTCTAATCACCCTTCCTGTAAAGAAATTCTTCATAATGTCCAACCTAAACCTGCCCTGGCACAGCTTTAGACTGTGTCTTCTTGTCCTATTGCTTGTTGCCTAAGTATATATAGTAAGTAAATGTACTTTTTGATGGGCTCATGGAATCATTGAGTTTGGAAGTGACCTCTAGAAGTCTCTAGTTTCCTCAATATCAGGTGAACTCGAGTTAGGCTTGTACTATCTCCAAGGGCAGAGACTCCACAATTTCTCCAGATAACTTGTTCCAGTGTTGGATCACCTTCAGAATACAAATATTTTTTATTTTGTTGAAATGGGACTTTTTATGTTTTTCAGTCCATTGCCCACTGATTCTTGGCATGTTCTCTTGTGCTCTCCTCATATGTCAGATGCTCTAAGCCCTTAATCAATTTCACTGTACTTGTTCCGTTATGTCCATGTTTTCCTTGTACTGGGGAAGCCGAAACTGAATCCACAGCTGGAAAGATGACTTCCTTACCTGCTGGTGATGCTTTTCGTAACAGAGGCTATCGGTCTTCTAAATTACTTAATATGGGCTTAGGTAGTAAATGTATGCCCTGGTACTGAAATTCATGGAACTAATTAAAAATGGATAGATGGTGGCTGGCATTGTCAGTGCTCTGACCCTTGAACAAGAAATAGGCAAAGCAACAGTAATATGTACTGAGGGGAAGGAAATTTTCAGGGCATTATTCTCCTGTGGCAGTGCTTCTGGATATTGCTATTGTTTTTGGGCACCCTGCTTTCACTTGTCGCTGACATTTCAGGCGAGTTACCATGGTTTGGTCAGTAGAGATGTTTAGATAGAAAGGCATGGCTGCTTCCAGCAAGGCCAGGTTTTGCTACTGCGAAGGTCAGTGTAGCTGGGGAACCTGGCAGGACAAGAGGGCTTAGGCAAAGCAGCATGTGGGAGGCAGCCGGGCCGTGGAGGCTGAGCTGATGAGGCTGCACTGCACACAGTGGGGCTCACATGGCCTGGGCGCACATGGCTGGGCTGGGAGGGCTGAGAGGGTAAGACATGGGTCATGACCAGGTTGACCTGGGTTGTCCCGCATATGCTGGCGGAGTTTGAGAGCTTAGCTGGGTGTTAGGAATGAGGCTAACAGGAAGATTCAGGACCAGGGCGCTGGCCCTGTGAGAGGAGGGACAAGGCGGCCAAGCCGGGTCCTTCAGGTTTACGGGATGGGCCGAGCTAGACTGGGGGCTGGGTCCGGCCGGAGGGGGACTACGCAACTCGTCGCTCCTCTCCAGCGGCGGCCGAAGGTGGCGGGGGCGTCTAGGGTGCGGCCGGGGCGGGGAGAGGGAGAGAGAGCGTGGAGGGGCGACTCCTCCTCCGCCACACCCGGTGCGGCAGGAAGAGGAACAGCCGCGCCCTGCTCCCGCTAGCCCCGGCCCAGCGCAGCGCCATGGCGGCGGAGGACGTGGACGGGCTGGCCGTGTCCCGGCCCCACTATGGCTGTGAGTACTGGGACCCCGGGGGTCTGGGAATCCGCGTGGCCGCCAAGCGACGCCCAGCCCGAGCTGTCCGTGCCTTCCAGCGTCCAGCGCTGGGAAGAGAGGCTTGGTCACCGCAGGCATGGGGGCAGCCGCGGGGTCCGGGCTCCGGGACTGCCCCGCGGGCGCGGTGCGCCCCGCCGGCTCTCCTCGCGGGCCCTGGCGAGCTGCGCCTCCCCCGAGATGGGCGCTGTGCCGCGCGGGAGCTCGTCAAAGCTCGACGGTCCTCCTGAGTGCTGGAGAGGAGTGCTGAGAGAAGGCAGTGGATGAGCAGCGGCGAGGCGTCCCACGGCTGTGCCGCCGTCGTCTGCTGCGGGCGAGCCCTGCGCCTCGCCCAAGATGTCCGCCGCGGGCGGGGCGGGGGCGGCCCTGCCTTCCGCCTTCCCGCCGATTTTGGCGACCACACCCCGTTTGCCGGGCGAAACACCGTTCCCATCGGACTTGCCTTGTCCCACCGCTGCCTTGTCGTGGGCTTGCTGTGGAGAGGGGGGGATCTTGTCGTCCGACGCGTGGGCTCGCTGTGCTACGATACTGCGTCAAAGATGATCAGCGGCGGAGGAAAACGTGGTGCTGTGGCGGGGCGATGTTCTAGGCGGCAGTCAGTCGGATCTGGTCTTTTAACACTTCCAGGGATGGGGTCACCACAGCTCTGAGCAGCCTGTGCCAATGCCTCACTATCTTCTTGGTTCAAGAATTTCTCCCTATCATCTGGTCTAAATCTCTCCACTTCTAGTTTAAAACTGTTCCCCCTTGTCCCGTCAGTATCGCCCTCTTCCTTTTATAAGCCTCCTTTTAACTACTGAAAGGCCACAGTGAAGTATCCCTGGAGCCTTCTTCAGGCTGAGCAACTTCTGCTGTCTCAGCCTGCCCTTTTGGGAGAGGGGCTCCAGCCCCCGGAGCATCTTTGTTACCCTCTGCATGTGCTGTAGCTGAGGATGCCAGACCTGGATGCAGTGTTCCTGCTGGAGTCTCACAAGTGCACTGCAGATTGTTGTTGAAGTTATTTTAGGTATAAGCTAACCTTTGCTTAATAACAGTATGAGACATTTCCTATTTGTCAGATTGGTTCATAAAACCTAAAATCTGTGGGTCTTCTTTTTTTGACATGAGATGTAAGTATGGGAAGAGAAGACTTTTTTCACTGAGGCTTTGAACACACAGAATCTAGAAGATTAAGGCATATTATCCCTATGTAGATCTCCAGCATGATCTGAAGATGGCATGCAGGTTGGGAATCTGAATGATTCCCTTCCATATAGGGAGTGTGAGTAGCATTTCCACCTTGTTTTAGAGGTGGACTATAAAGATATAGAAGGGATTATATGATGTGAATATGTATTTGTGTCCTTCCTTAATCTTTTGCTATTAAAATTGGAGGATAGGTGAGGAGACAAGTGGTCATTGATGTGCTTTTGAAGAAGACAAAGGCAAAGCTAGAAGAAAATAAGAAAATAAAGGATTGTTTCTAAGAAATTGTAAGAGGGATGCAGTCAATTTGAGAAATCAGGAGGAAGGAATCTGACAAATGTATGTGACAAGGATAAGGAAATGGAGAGTTTTCTCTTGCTGGTAAAGAACAAGTCATTAGATCCTTAGTTTTCTGAATTAAAAACCAACTGTGATGAGTTTCTGTGGGAGAGGTTGGATCTGATTTTTGATGTGCCTGTTCCATTACATTCAATCTTCAACCATATGAGGGCTGTGTTTTGTTTATTTTCAGCCGTCTTGGATAATGAGAGGTTAACAGCAGAGGAAATGGATGAAAGGCGACGCCAGAATGTAGCCTATGAATACCTTTGTCATCTGGAGGAAGCAAAGAGGTGAGAATAATTGATTTTGAAACTGCTGGTGCTTTAAAGAAGATATGACCTTTGGTACGGGGAATAATTTGGATGCATCTTACCTCTTGCCTTGGTTTCTTAGTGGCTATATAGTTTTGCTAGAAAGAACAACCAATCAAAAAAATCAAAGAAACTCCTTTCCTCCCCGAAAAAACCAACTGACCTCTGATGTGTATTTGTAAGGTTCTCAAAGACTTCATGACAAGGGCTCTGTAGCTGTTTGTTCTGTTATTCCTAGCACTGGATGGGTTCTCTTGATGTTATGATGATTTTTTACCTTTTCTTTTTATATACCACTTATATGTTCTCAATACTCTTAACATGCATACTTGTAATTCTTTAAGTCTAATATCTTAGCATAGTCCTAGTATTGTATTAAGCCAGAAGACTGAACATCCTGAAGGCCTTGCACTTGGAGACCAAAAAACCTTATGGTATCTTGAAAAACCAAGACTCCCTCTAAAACATGTCCTGTAAACTAAAATTAAGTTCATCTGGGGGAAAATACTTGAAGATAAGAAAATGTCACACTGTTCATTTAAACCTCTCAGTGGAGCATAATTTTTAAATATACTAATTTACAAAGTCCATAAAATTGTATATGTGATCTACTGTGTGTGTACATTTTGGTCTGTTTCACCTTGGTGAATTATTGCAGCATAAAAATCCTTATTAGATACTGAGATAAAAAGCCCTTTATCCCTTAACCCTGTCTAACTCTTAATTCTAAGCCCAAAGGCATCGCGTCCCGTTGTCTAACTTGTATATGTCTGGTCCAATATTGCCTCCTGGCCTAGCAGTGCACATGAAAAACAGTTATTCCCTTCCTCTTAACTGAAACCTTTTACAAATTTAAATTGTAACAGTGTATATTCCTTGCACACTGAGACCTCAATTCTTGCATATTTCCCCATGCAGCCATCTATTTAATAGAGCTGTAGTATTTTTCCCTGGGTTGCTCGGACTGCTTTCTGGGCACTCAGTGTCTTTCTGGAAGTTCACTGCCAAAAGAGAGAAAAGTTTTCCAACAGGGCCTTAGTGGGCATACTTACAAAAAGTGCAATGATTATTTTGTATACTCCAACGGATTTGGTAGTATCATACATTATTGCATGGTATCTGCTTTTTCATGATGTTATGGTATAGTAGAGTTTTGCTGAGTTGTCACCTTGAAGTTGTGCTGCTGACATTTGTTTCTCATCTTTTATTTATATGGTCTGTTGTATTTTCCCGAGTGTTACCCTTCACTCAATCCTGCTGAATTAGATTTCTCCTGATTTTTGTTTAAAATATTGAAATAACTTTTATTCTTATTCTTATTTTCCCTGACTGGGTGATGAATTTTGTATAAATCTGTGTCATTCTTCCTTAGGAAGGCAGGCATGTTCAGCTGTAGTGACTTTACTGAGGAGGAAGTACTGAATTTGTAGAAGTTCAAACTTAGTTCTGCTGGCAGAATATAAAGGATTGAATTCCAGGACTTTAATTTTACCAAGAATTTATAGTATATTTTTGAAGGGACAGGGAGAGCGCAGTTTATGCTGTAGTCCTTTAGGTGCTTTATGAGAGTTATCAGTGTTGTAAGTTCGCAGAGACTGCTTAGTTACTAGTAGGTAATAATTTTCCTTCCATACAGACTTGAATGAAGTTTGAAGTAGTAACCAAGATCTGACTGTGTTTCAAAATAACTCCTTCCCTTTGAATCCAGAGTCTAGCAGCAAATGCGGGGCAAACAGAAAGAGATGAGTTGCACTGTAGTAACTGTCCAAGCTTGAAGGAGCCCCAGATCCCTCACTTGTGGGTTCTTCCTGCATTCAACCTTGGAGTAAATGCTAGAGGAGGTGCTGATTCTCAGTTGAATTCCATGCTCAGGTCTGCAAAAAAACCACAAAGCACCTCAGGCAAAAATACATTTTACAGTAACAGCTTTAATATTTTCGTCTAGCTCTTGCTTAATCGTGGGTACTTACTCTTTAAATAAATCAGCTTTGACTCCGAAATTCTTAGTGATCTTGTCTCTGCTTCTGAGTGTTGTCTTGATGTTGATGAAGTTGAGCAGCTGGGCATTTGATTTTTGCCACACCTTGTCAGAAAAAAGAAGTTTTCACTCTTGTCTCAGGGCATTGAGATGTTTCAAATAATGCCTAGTGGTAGCCAGTATGTTTTGTAAAGAATGAAGAAACAGCTGTGCTGCTCTAAATGCAAGTGGTGGTGTACAGCCTTCCTTGTATCCACCTTGGCAGTAGGAGCACATATTTTTCAAGTGGAAGGTCTGCTTGGAGAGCCTAAACCCTTATCCAACCCATAATTCATGTTTGCTTAGTGGCATACAGGTTATTCATGTATATGTGAGTGGGAGTTCCTGATTCCTATAGAGAAGGCCGTATCACTTAACATAAGAGTTAAAGATTAAATCTGCTCCAGGAGGGGAGCAGACTTCTGAGTTTAATAATTAAGATATACAAGGGAGAGCAAAGGCTTGAGTTCACTGTCTACTTCCAGGAATTTTTTTTCCTTCCTGAGAAGTTATTTTGTAAATTGCCCTTCGAGGTTTATTTATTGCTACTAGTGCAGTCTAGAAGAGGGCTCTTGGCTGCTTTGTTGGTAAAGAGTTTATTTAGCAGAAGCAAGTAAACAAGAACTATAAGAGATCAATGTGTTTGAAATTAATGCCCTTGATCTGAGATTTTCTATATTTGAGTTCTTTGCCAGTACTGTAACTGAGACGTAGCATCTGAATTAGATACTGTGGCCTTTTTCTTGTACGGTCCCTCTGAGCTGTGAGAGGGCTAATAATCTTTCTTCATGGTGAGAGAATGTCAAATTGGAAATTATATCTCTAAGGAGAAGAGGAGGACCTAAGAGCCAAGGAAGGTAGCTGGTGTACTCTGTGTTGCACTAAGAAGCTGGAAAGGTGAATGTTATGAAGGTGATAGTAGCCAAGGCAGGGTGGGAGGCAGCTGAAGAGCAGCAGTTGGTGACTCCTCTCCTCTTCCCTGTAATCATGTTATATTATTACAGTATTGTATTGCATTCAAACACTGTAGTTTGTATTTATTTTTTCTTCTACAACATAAAGACAAGTAAAATCATGCGGTTAACAACATGCTGATTAACATTGTTAGAGGCTTGCTAGCCCTTTAACCGAGCAACAGATATGGACTCTAGAAGCAAAGTGGGTTTTTTTTAAATGTTAGAAGACAGTAAGATAATAATTGACTAGCACCTAATTTTGTACTGAAGTAAAAAATTTAGAAAAGTTTGAATTTCTGATCTGTCTGATGTGATGGCCCATGTGCAGTGTAACTTTGGGCACTTCTGTACTCTATTTATGGCAATTTATAGCTGTTTGCAAGACCTGTCTGCTAATGAGCATACATCAGAAGCATTATTAGAGTTGTTTGATTGGTCTTTTTCGACTGTCACTGATTTTCTATTGTTATTTAGTAGTTTTTTATTTCAGTTAATAATGTGCAACAGTCTTGTGAAACAGGAATTAATTCTTGCTAGTTGGAGGAAGTTACACTCTGCTTCCCTAAGTTGCTCAAGATTGTGAAAGACTGAAATGAAATTTGGAGTTAAAACAAAGATTGTGAATAGAGGGGTTCCTCTACTATGTGTGGGCCAGGTGCCTCATTCTTGATGAAAAATGGCTTTATTAGTAAGAGTTGTTTAATCAAATTTTCTTTTCCATGTTCTCTTGTTTGTTTGTTTGGATTGCTTTACTTTTTGTTTTGTTTTTTGTTTTGTTGGTGTTTCTGTTTTGGTTTTGTTTGTGTTTTTTTGTTTTTCTCTGTCTCCGAATCACAGTAATGAATAGAAAAGCTGTGACAGTGCAGAAAAACTGCAAAAATATACTCTGTTCTGTTGCCAGCTCGTTCTCACAGAAGGGTAAAGGTATATTTGTCTTAAATACAAGCAGCCTGAGACCTGATTTTTGTGGTCCTTTTCTAGAAGTCGGGGTGTTTTACTATAATATCCTTCATCAATGTTTCCACTTGGAGATTGGGTCAGATACTGGTTTTGGGTTGGTTGTTTGGATTGGTTTTTCATATGTGTTGTTTTGTGGTGGGTTTTTTGTTTGTTTTCTACTTCTCTCAGACACAATGCAAGTGTTGTGTTAGATTGTAATGCAGGAGTATTCATAGACAATATTTTATTATCACTAGTTATAAGTTGAAGTAACTTCTACTTAGCTCTTACTGCTTTATTTGGGCTTTTATCAGCTCCTGTTTGGACTTGAGGTATTTCTCTACAGATCCTGTTCTGTTTTGTGTGACCTCATCCAGTTGCAGGGAGTGGCTGTCTGGACTGGAAGTGACTTGGAATGCACATTCAGGACTGTTTTTTCTGAGAAGTGGGTGGAGAGAGGTACAGAAAGGACAGTGGTGGAGTACCACCATCTTTGCCTCACTTCAGATACTTCTTTTATGACTCACTGGAAATGGTAATGAACAGCAGGCCAGGAGGAAAGAAACAACTGTTTGTTCAGAGACCAGGATTTCTCTTTTTGGACGGTGCTTTCTGAAGGAGTACTGTGTATAATGTAAGGAGAAAGCAGCCCAAAATAACCAAAGCAAACAGATGTTACTAACAGTTCTCGGCTATTCAGTACTGTGGACTGCTTCTTAGTAACCCTTATTTACAAGAAATTTAGTTGGTCTTGAGGACTGATAACTTCAGTGATGTTGTAGCTTCCAGGCATTTAGGCCTATTTAGTTTCTAACGCTAAATGATCAAGGCAATTATCTTGAAGAAGATTTCTGTGTGTTTGATAATTACGTTCCTCCTTACCGTGGGCTTGGTACTCATCTGAAAGCTCTCCAGGACAAATGACCAATCTTTTTTGGTGGACATGGCAAGTACAGTAGTATTCTCATCAGCAAGAGCAGCTAAGAGAATTTTTACAAGTTTATGGCAGTGTTTGCAAGGGAGCAAAGAGGAATCTCATATTTACTTTTAAGGAGGTGGGGAATAGTAGAGGGAAATATTTTAATGACAGAGTGTCAGTATTGTCTTTGGTTCAGCTGCATGTTGCCAGGAAGAGTACACCAATCACTGGGAAAAATCTGACATATGTTACTCATTAATTTCTTGCTCTCTTGTATCTTTGAACTGAAATTGCCTGTGTGGATAATGAGAATGTTCTTTTAGCTGTGGCTAGTACTTGTTTTCCTAGCTCTCCATCTGTACAAACCTTACTGAAAGGCATTTAAATATCCACCTACTTTTCTAGAGGATAACACTCCTGATGTGATAAATTTATTCTACTTTGCCGTTGTTAACTCTCTGAGAGATCTTTCTTTCATCTTTTGAGGTGATTCCTTGATTTGTTTAGAGCTGGTAGAATGAGTTATTTTGAAGAGAAGTTTTTGTTGGGGTTTTTTCCATGGCTGTCTAATGCCCTTGTTCAGGTGAACTGGGTGAAGATCTGAGGCTGTCTTCCAAGTTTTCTCTTCTTAACCATCTGTGTGAATGCCTGCCAAGTCTACATTTGTAACTGCACTAAAAATATTTGAGATTGCCTCTACATATGAATGATCTGCTAGAGTATGGGAATCATCATCTTTCAATAAAATGAATAGTATGGCTAGTCAAAAAAATGCCATACTTGTGGTGTTGCAGTAGTGAGCAGTGAAAAAGTTTTTAAGCCATAGTTTTGTACATTCTTTTGGGTGGTTAATGCAGATAGCGTTGGGAAAAAAAAAAGGCGCTGCCCTTTTGCTCTCACCACTTTTTCCTCCGCTGTAGTGCGACAGCAGCCATGCGTCTTTTCCTTGGTACATTTCTGGGGAATTGCATTAGAAGAAGGACTAAACGATCACAAACAGAAGCATGTAGATGTGAAGGCACCACGTGCAACAGTTGGAATGAATTGTCTTTAACAATGCCTGGATTAGCTGCTAGTCATCCAGATCCCAGCATGTTTGCATTTGGTTTCGCTAGACCCCCTTTGAAGGCAGAGCATAGTGAACAAATGCTGGTGAATCATGGAGGTAGTACTGGACAGAGATAGTCATCGCAGTTTACTATCAAAGGGTATGGAAAGGTTTATCCTTATCTGTAACCTGTAAATTCTCCATCTGGTTGCCAACTGAGAACGTGTGCAGAAGATGTGAGGAGAACTTGATGACTGGTCACCCTCCATGTCAGGGCAACAGGTCCTGGGCCTCCTGATCCTTGTTGGGCCAGGTGTAATAGCCCTCTCCTGGGTGGATAGCTTGAACATCCTTTTCCTGCTTGAGCAAGAGCTTTCTCTTTTCTGGGGCAAGTAACAAAAATCTAAATTTCTATTTTGGCTTGTTAGACTTTTCAAAGCTATTTGAGTTGAAAGTGAAATTAAGAATGATGCTTTTGGTAGAGAAATAGAGGGTTAGAAATAGACCAATCAGCAGTCAAATGTGTTTTAGTAAACACATCTTGCTCAATAGAATAAGTCAATTTACAATCCTGATAGTTTTATAGTAATTACTGGTGTAATTTTAATGGTTGTAAAGGTACCTGACAAAGTGTCATACTGATATGAGCAAAGTCCTCTGAGTTAACAAGTGTGATTTCGGATTTAGGTGCTTTGGAAGGCTTTAAGAGACTCATCTTGAACATTGTATCTCTTGATGATGATCTTGTTTCCCAGGATGTTGATTGTTGCACCACTGTGAAAGCCTTCCTGTGCTCCTCTTCCCTCCACCCTTCCCTGGGATGTGATTATGATCTTTGAAGAGTGGAATTCTAAATAAGTATTGTTGGTACCTTCCTTTAGATAGGACACCTGCTGTCTGGAACGTGCTGGTGTCCCTTAGTCTTCTTTTGTGAGCCTTGTTTCTGTAGGATGAGTTCTCAGGCAAAAGATGATAGTGCTTTAAATGGTGTCAGTGCCGGGCGCTAGACAAGGTGGGCAAAAAAAATTTATGTATTATACAAATACGGACCCTGAGGGTGAGCAAATCCATTGGGGAGTTAGGGAAAGGGAGACAGTTTTTCTTTATTGAGGTTTTGTTGTTCTGAATGGAATGCTTAGTATGCTGTAAGTCATTGCGTGACATAATTTGTCATTTTTGTAGTAGGAATTAAATGGCAAGCTAGCATTATTCACTATCTCATTTCCAGCTTCTGACTGATGGTTATACTGTGATCACTGAAACTCCATTTGTCGGAGTTCTGACCTCTTGTGTTTTTTCTGCCATCTCTTAAGATTTTTGCCAGACTCTCCTGTTGCAGCAGCCACATGAAGAATAAGATGGTATCACAAACTATTACTTAAGGAGGTTTATATTATTTACTGTATGTCAGAAATCCTGTGAATCAAACTACTTTCCACATAAATAAATGTAGTTTTCAACACAGGAACAGGTTGATCATGTTACAGATCCTTCTTGCTCAAAATGTAGCTGTCCTGGAATTGTGAATCTAGCTAAGTAATTACCAAAAACTGAAGTATGTGAATATGTTTGGGTCTTTACTGCTGCAGGTTTTCATACCAACTCTGGCAGATCAAGAACAAATTTTTAATTTATTTTCTTGTGAGCAAAACTATTATTATATGTTTTATGCTTTTTTTTTTCTTTTTAGCCCAGACTAGACAACTTTAGGAACTTTTGCATTAGCACTGTGATATTTGGCAGAGTTATACCACAAAGGTATCCAGTGTTGATTTTGTTGATGCTCCAGGCACTTCAAAAGTGCACAAAAATGACCTCATTTCAAAAATTTGTACTCACAGTCTGAGCACGTGCATGGAAATCATGTGTTGAAAATGTCTTTGAAGAATGTGATTTTGGGCAAATAGCCTGCGTGTTTCATGGTTGTGAGAAGGAGATGTTTAAGGCAGTCTATGCTGGTAAAGCACAAGCTTAGATAAGCTTGTTTTCCTAATTAAAATACATTGGTATGGTGTACAGACAGTGTTATGAAGAGACTAACAGTTATATAAGCACCTGGAAAGAGAGTTAAGCTCTGTGCCCCTCCAGTCTCCCTCCGTTTCCTCATTCAGGGGGAAATGGAGCATACGCTTCTTGAAGAAGAAGACAACGACCTTCTGAAACGTAGTTGGTAGGGGAACGCTGGAAGCAAAGAAGCGCTTCTGTGGCACTGACGTGCTTACAAAGAGAAGACTCACATGATTCTGACCTATGATCAGGAACTCTGTGGCCCGTGCTCTCAAACTAGTGACTCAGAAATTTACATGGCGGTTCTGCTTGCAGCTTTCCTGCTAATGAAACTGGTGAGGTATTCAGTAAGCAGAATGTGATGTGGAACTGAGCTTCAACCAACAGTGTTGGTACTGATACAAATTGTAACAGTTATTCTTCAGCATGATGTGTCAAGGTTACATACTTTATCTTCTTGGAGTTCTTATTTGCTAGAAGTAATATAATGTCACTCTTGAGGCCTGCACAGTGGAACTGACCACCAGGTGCAGACTTAGATGGTGTGTTGGGCCACTGTGTCATCTCAGAGTTGAAGAACGTCCCTGGCTAGGTCTGTGTTTTGGAATGGTAGGAGAAGTGAAGGTTAGAAAATGTTATTTATATTTCTGGCCCCTTCAAATAATTAGTTTTACTTGGAAATTATTGCTACTTAATGATGACCAAGAAGTGAGCTTTCCTCATTGGTGGATAAAATCACTTTTTTTCAACTGTTGATGCCTTCTGTATTTTGTATGCCATGGTCTGTTTTCTTTTTGTGCTGGAACATACGGCATGGTAGTCCTGTCATGAAATGAGCAGCCTTCCTTAGAGGCTTTCTCTATTTTTAAAATTTTCTGCTCTAGTATTTTTGTTTATTCAATTTGCAACAGTTTCTGGAGAGATGGTTTGCTAGTTCTACTTCCTCAGGCTTGTCTATAATCAGTTTGAGAGGAAAAGAGTGGCTTTTTATTTCTTTTCCACACTATTTCAATTGTCTCAGGTTTAGCCAGACTCAACATTTTCACAAGTGAAAGAGCAAAAGGTATGCCATATGATCAGTGTTAAGTTTTTGCTGTGTCTAAACTCCGATTCTGGTTGAATTACACCTATGATATTTTTCAAACATAAGGACACATTTGTGTAAATTTGTCATAACTCTCAATAACGCCATATTGTGGGAGAATAAAAAAGTTGCTAGTTGAGATGATGATGTTATTTTTTTCCAGTCCTTGGTAATGGAGCAGTGTTTCCTTTGAAAGCTTGAAGACAGTGTTACTTGAGAGACTGGCTGCCCAACAATACCTGATGTTACCTTTTTATTGTCATGTCTTGTCAGGAAAGCCTGGCTCTACATTGCAGTTGATGGTAGTAGCTGCATGTCGGTGTTCAAGAATGTTTTTCTAGGAGGGGGATTTTGTAACAGTATGACTAACTGATTGGAAAGGGGCACTTACTACTTTAATTAGAGCTAGCTTCAGTAAAATTGTAAGTCCAGTATTATCTATGCAGTCATGTGATGAAACTTGATTGAAAAAATAATTCTGGGTTAAACATTGTTTTCTGTACTGGTGAGAGGGAGGGAGCATAGTGGAAACAAGTAGCAGAAGTAGCAGAAAATAATTGAAAGTTTCTGCAAAAAGCTTATTGATGGCATATTGTTCTAATGCCTAATGTCGAAAAGGAGTAGAGGTTGTTGCCCATCAGCCGGGTTCCCTGCTTGTTGAGAAATGTATTTGTCTTGTTCATCTGGAAATTCCACGTGTATTTCTGCCTTTTAAGGATGACAGGTGTTAATTTTAATACAAGTATGTGAGCTTTTAAATATAAAAGGTACTGAATGATATTTTCTGAAAACATAGCTTTGTCCTCTGGCTTAGCAAATGGTTAAGCAATGCCACACCAAGCAGGAACATTACTGTATGTAGATTGCTCTAGTTTTGTAGTTACAATAACACCCACCTAAGAACCTGTTGAAACAGGTATGAGTACATTGAGATAGCTTATGTTCTAATTATGGGCCATTTATCTTTCGTTATGGAGACAGACAAAACTCACTGCCTCTGTGTCCTTCCATAAGGTACTAATTAAATTGTTTGGTCACATGTCCCTTCTACTTACTTTAGGTCTTCTAGTCTGAAGAAAGTGGGTGGTTTTTGTGGTTTTTTTTTGTTTTCCCAGTAAGGTAGTTGGGAAGGTGTTGTGAAAACTGTTGCTATGACTTGGACTCTTTTCAGCATCTGAGTAGCTCTGTGTCCTCTCAGGAGTCTTTGGTTCTAATGGTCTGTGGCATGCAAGTGACAGTATCTTTTTGATAATAGTCCAGAATTTTTAAACTTATGTCGATGTTTATCACATATTCAGTTAGTTATGTGCATTTTTCTATAGCTTAATATTCAAGAGTGACTCAATTTTGAGAGGAAAGCGGCAAAACCTGGAAAAACAGTAGTTTTAAGAAGAACTTTCTTTTTGTAGTTTATGTATAGATATTTTCCAGGTGTTTTCAGAAACCTTTTCTTCCTGGTGAACACTACTTTCCAGGTCCTGCTTTAGGTTGCAAGCCTTTTTCCTGGGCTCAGGCTGCAGTCCACAGTGCAATGGTGTCTCATTTGGGATTTAAAGTGCACTGGGTTGCAGGATCAACTACTTGCTTGTGTTTCAGATCAGTGCCAGTAATGTGGGTTTATAACCCCTGTAAGCCAAACTATTAACTTTGTTTACATTATACTGTCAGCTACGTTTTGTAGTATGGACTGTTGCTATTTTGGACCCCTGTTGTCTTGAAAGTCGCCTTTCTGTGATCTTAATTGATCCAAGTCCTGTAAGAGCTTTAGAGTTCAGCTGCAAGTGAGGCATGGTCTGAGTAAGACACTTTAGAAAGTGGCCTGTGGTTGTGCAGGTTCCTTTTTTAGACACCAGAGCAGTCAGGTAGCAGGTCATCTTCAAGTGAAACTGTAGCTGAGCTTGCAGTTTACAGCCTCCAGTAGCTTGTACAGAAAAAATATCAAGATGCGCCTCTGTTTTGAGAATAGTGATTTTTTTCAAAATGTTTTGCTGTAGTCTTTATTTTTGTCATGAGATCTGTGATACCATTCAATGAGATGGAAGGCAACAATATAAGGGAAATGAGTTATGATGAGAAGAATGCCTGTTCCATGTTTTTTCCCCTGTTCTTGAAACATAATAGTAGGATGGGAGAAGATACATAAGAAGATAGACTTGAGAACATCATCATTGAACTGAAAGAGGGTAGGTTTAGATTCGATATAAGGGGAAAAATTCTTTACTGTGTGGGTGTTGAGGCACCTGGAGCAGTTTGCCCAGGAAATTGTGGCTTGCCCTATCCCTGTAAGTGTTCAGGACCAGTCTTGGATGGTCTGAGCAACTTTGTCTAGTGGAACGTGTCCCTAGTTATAGCAGAGGGTTGGAATGAAAAAGGCCTTGAGGTCCTTTCTGACTCAAACCGTTCTATGATTCTGTGAACATTGTAGGGCCTCTCTGTGAGATCATTTGAAAGAGCTTGAGTTAGTGGCACAAAGTCCTGAAATAACTAGCAAATACTTAATGAGAGTAAAGAAATGCTTGTGAGATAAACCGGTACAAGGAGAAGATTTAAGTTAAGTTAGTTAAAAGGACGGGATGGCCACACTATCTGTAGACCAGTACAGACTAAGTTGTGGGCTGAAGGAGAAACATGAAGATGAGATGGTGTCTTAATTACTTTTGAAACTCTGGCTGATCAACTCTGAACTCTAATATTTTCTCTGAAGTGTTACCAACTAGCATTTTAATGATGCCACTCAGTGTTATATCCATTTTCAACCCCTAGTGCTAAGTGAATAGTATGCTTGAGTATGACAGCAGCAGCAGCATGAGACTTGTTTGGCATGGGATTGTGTTCACAAATTCAAAATGTATTAATATGACCAACTTTGTTGTTTTTGCACTTCCAGATGGATGGAGGCTTGTTTGAATGAGGAGCTTCCTGCCACAACAGAGCTGGAAGAAGGATTGAGAAATGGAGTCTACTTGGCAAAACTTGGAAACTTTTTCTCCCCTAAAGTGGTTTCTGTGAAGAAGATCTATGACAGGGAACAGACTAGGTATAAGGTGAGTGCTGTTGACCATGGATACTTCTTTAGGTAGACATCTAAAATGGGAATATGTACGCATGGAAATACTGTGAGAAAATAAGCGTAAAGTTAATTTGTATTAGTCTTACCTGAGAAACTCTGCCTTCATTCTAGAACAATGGTTAAATTAGAGGGTGGGTGGACTCTTAGCTTTATATCTAAGCTTTCACTTAGGTAAAATAACTTCTTGTAAACGGTCAATATAAGTGTTTATAGAAGACTTCAGACTTCTTTCCTGCTAAAGTGCTGTTTTCACTATCTGTGTTAATGAAACTCATTGCTGTTCTTGGCAGCTGTGATATTTTGTTTCTAAGTGCCCTCCCTCTTGTTTCTGCCGATTTTTATTTCAGGCAACTGGTCTCCACTTCCGACACACAGATAATGTGATCCAGTGGCTGAATGCCATGTCTGAGATTGGTCTCCCCAAGGTAACTTCTGTCTTGTACATATGAATAAATAAATAATCTCAGAAAAGCTTTGTGTTCTGTGGAAGCATTTACTGTTACAAAAAAAATCAGCACACTTACTCGAGTTAATTCTTAAATTTCTAGATTTGTGTCCCTATAGAAACTCTCTCCTAAAACTTGCTGAAAGATTTCATTCTGCTACATGTGTGAGAATGACTAGGAGCAAAATAATTTATCCCTGTGTACCATATCCCTGATATTACTTATCTTGCATAATATCTGCAATATGTCATTCTTGCCATGCATTCTTTTGAGCAGTATGCAGGCGACAGTTTGATTGTGAAAGTTTTTTTAGAAATCAATGCTAAATGTAGCAGCACAGCAGAAAATACTATGTTCTCTGTTTCTTCAGACTTTCCTGTTAAATTTTCACGTCAAGTTGAAAATGTTCCTGATGTGGCTTAATCAAGTATAAATGATTGACTCGACTAGAGAAATGGCCAGATAAAGTTTCAGAGCTAATAAACACAGTTGCCTGAAAATGTATGGAACTGTGGTAGCATTGGGCTGATAGTCAAGTTTTTTTGTAGCCATGTTATGCATAGTCTCACCAAAACTGGCATTGTGTAGTTTAAGTTGATGCATGTATTCTTTGCATATGTACTTGCAAATTAAACACTTTGGTTTTGGCAAAGATTTTTAAATAACTTGTGATTTACTAGTTGAGCTTTCCTGGGATCTATGATGATCTTACAGAAACACATTTGGTATTAGAAAATACTGAAATATGCTGTTAGGGTGGTTAGGTGAAAAGAAATGAGGGTTTTAGACAGAGAGGCATTAAGTGTCAGGTATGAGGTAAGATTTTTCAGATGCATTAGGCTTTGGGTGGAAGTAAATGTGTGAGAAGATGTTGAAGAAACTAGGTTGGAGTTCAGTACATTTACATGAGATTCTGGTGCTTTAAGTATTTTACCATGCAGAGCAACCAGGGAACTGATGCTGTGGAATTAAGGGTCATTCAGTTGCTCTTGCCTTTACAGAAAGAGCAGTGCTATTTTGTTCTCATAGGCAACAGCAAGGAACCTTCAAATAGCTGGAAAATAACATACTTTATTATGTTACAATAAATCAGGACTTCTGAAATAGTTGAAGTGTCATTTGTTAAACTTTGAAGGCTTTGTGTTTGAAAGCTTTTGGGTCCAGCTAACTGAAAATATAGTATGCAGAGCACCTCAGTGCTGGTCTGGGTTGCCAGAAAATTCTGGAAAACTGAGTGCTGGTCTGGGTTTCCAGTTTCCCTGTGAAACTGTCTCTCCTCTTGTTTCTCAACCACATTTAATCCAAACAAAATTCTGTTTTCTCTCTTCTCCTGTAAGTCTTTTTTTTCATCCTTTGGCTTTCACTGAAGTCCTTGCTACTACCTCATGACCCAGTCAGTATCTTGGTGTACACACAAAAGAAAGGTTCTACCCATTCACATATGTAGAACTTGGCAGGAAAAGGGCAGCTCTGATTTGGGTATTGGAAACAAAAGGAAGCATTGACACTTCATTAGGAGAAACATTGGTCCAGGGCGCAGAGAAGCTTGAAGAGTTGTGTTCCATGAGCTGTTTCTCTAGTGTAATGTGGAAGAATTGAGCTGATGTGATTTGGCTGTATAGAGTGAATATAATTCAGACTGCTACTTTTGTTTTATCTTTAGATATTCTACCCAGAAACAACAGATATCTATGATCGCAAGAACATGCCACGCTGTATCTATTGTATTCATGCACTCAGGTAAGGAATACTAGACAGAAATCTGATTGCTTCTGAAATCTTTCTGCAAAGCTGAAAGGTGACAGGAGAGAGAGCTGAACTGAAGGCTGGATGAGGGCAAATCTTCTAGCAGAACAGTCTCATCAGGTCAACAAAGATCCATTAAGCCAATATTTTGCCTAGGACAGTGGCCAAATCAGATTCTGAAGGAAAAAAGCCAGTCAAGTATGTTGAGATTACTACCTTTTCATTCTGATTCCCACCCTCTCTGTTGTCTGAGGCAGAGCTAGACATTGTTTAACCAAGAAGATGGTAAGGCACTGGCACAGATTACCCAGAGAAGCTTTGGCTGTCCCATACCTGGAAGTGTTCAAGGCCAGATTGGATGGGGCTTGGAGCAACCTGGGATAGTGGAAGGTGTCCCTGCCTGTGGCAGTGGGATGAGTTGAAAGTAGATGATCTTTAAGGTCCCTTCCAACCCAAGCCTTTCTGTGATTCTGTGATCTGTGTTGAGCTAGCATGACAGGTAGAAAGTAGGAGTCGGTTTTCTTTTCCCAGACCCATGTTTCTGCAGCTGTATGGGTTCATCCCTCCTTTGTAGCGATTCCATTTCTCATCAGGCCGCAAGTGAAAACATTAACCCCATTTTAGTGAGCCAAATCAGCCTAGTGAATACTTCGCTATTAGAGGTGCCCCACCTGCAGTCCTGTGTCCAGTTCTGGGCTCTCCAGCGTTAGAGAGACACAAACAAGCTGGAGAGAGTTGAAGGAAAGGTCACTAAGATGCTTAATGGACCAGAGGATCTCTCCTATCAGGACAGGCTGAGATAGTTGGGACTATACAGCTTATATAACATGTAGTGCCATGGGAATCTCAACAATGTGTGCAGCTATCTGAAGGGAGGATGCAAAGGAGAAGCCAGGCTCTTCTCAGTGATGTCCCATGACTTGATAAGAGGCAAATGGCATAATCTGAACCACAGGAGAGTCCCTCTTAACATCAGGAAATTTATCTGTGAGATTCTGCTTCATTTATCTGTGAGATTGACCAAAGAGTGGCACAGGTTGCTCTGAAATGTGAGGTCTCCACTGTTTTGATCCTCAAAAGCCATCTGAAATGATCCTGGGGAACTTGATCCTATGTGACCTGGTTTGAAAAGGGAGCTTGAACAAGACAAACTTGAGAGTGCCCTTCTAGCCTCAACCATTCTGTTATTCTGTGAAGACTTCATAGTGGTGGGCCAGTTACGTTCCACTAAGGGGGGAAGAGAAGAGTCAGCTCACTCTCTTGGTGATTATGAGCTATTTATTATATTGGCTTACCTCTCCTTGAATCTGTATCTCCTAAAACTGTATCATTGCCAGAACCACAAGGAAAAATGCCTAGTTCTAATTATTTGCTTCTTTTATTTTCTAGCCTGTACCTTTTTAAACTGGGTCTTGCCCCTCAGATTCAGGATTTGTATGGCAAGGTAGACTTCACAGGTAAAAAAACCCCAGCACTTATGTATGCTGCCTTCATCTCATACCCTTCTAGATCAGTTATTGAACGCTTGTTTAAGTCAATTAAGGGATTGTTGCTGTTGATATACTTAATGTAAATAAAATTATAAATTAATGGCTGTGAGGAGTTTTAGTAATTTAAGAAAAAGAACTTCATTTGCCAGCTTCTGAGACAGGCAGTTAGACAGTCACTGGTTCATTTATTGTACTGTAAATATTTATTTCACAAATAACAATGTCTTAATTCTCTTTGTCACTGTTGTAAGATGCTTAAGCCTTGCATCCATCTCCTTGGGAGAGTTTTCAGTTTGGAACTTAGTACATGGTTCTGACCTCCTGTGACAGTTTAGAGGTGCCATCAGCTGAAGAAGTGTTTGACAGCTGATCTGCTGCAGGAGATGCCAGCACAAAGTTGTGTGTCCACACACCTCCTCAAAGTTTCACTTCCTTAATTTTGTGAAAGTGTCACATTCTCTGTTTTGCATTAGTGAGGCTCTTGCCTGAGGGCATGCATCTGGTTTAAAAGGTGTATAAACTTTATTTCCCTGTAAATTGGTTGTTAATTATACTTATAAAATGCTAAACTCTTAACTGTCTTTTAGAGTTGTATGATATTTAGCAACCGTATGTGTTGACACACTGCATTCGCTTCTCTCAGTGTAGCCTGTTTGTGGGGAAAAAGAAAATCTTAAACTACTGCCTGTGTGTTTTCCTGACCTGTTGGCAACCACAGTTGAGGTACCTCAGTATGGAGTCGGTTTCCAGCTCCTCACGAGAGTTCTTGCATTGTTTTCTAATAAGAAAAACTACAGAATACTTCCGTACAAGTTTCTGGGAGAAATGTAGATTTTAGGACAGTGTGCAAAATGTCTTAGCATTTTCATTTATTTTGTTTCACTTACTGAGTTACATTCAAAGTATTATTTAAATAATAATTGTCATCTATTGTAGCTGTCCTATTTTTTTTTAACAGCAGTTAGTACAACAGTGCTAATGGATTGTTAATGATAATGCCATGTAACACTAATTTAACATATGTTTCAGAGGAGGAAATCAGTAATATGAGGCTTGAACTGGAGAAGTATGGCATTCAGATGCCTGCCTTCAGCAAGATTGGAGGAATTCTTGCAAATGAGCTTTCTGTGGATGAAGCTGCATGTAAGGAAAAATGGCATTTTGTTTGCTTATTCAAATCAGCAGATCATTTAAGTGTTGGTTTTAGTGCTGCAAGTTTTAAGGCTAGTACAGTCTTTCTGATAGGCCTTTTTGAAAACTGGGAAGATGTTTTTATTCTTTCCCTTGTGTATTTTTCTTTTTCCTGGAGCATGATGATTTGACTACTTAAAATATTGTAATTAGAAATTAGGCTGCTATTTTTTTTCAAAACACAAAGCCATAATGAAATGAGAGATACTTTGATAATTCTTTTGCTTTCCAGTTAATTTTCAGATGATTTTTCTGCTCTTTTCAAATAAGAGATTCTGGATTTCTTGATTTTTAACAGTGCTGTTTTATTTGGAACTAACTGGCAGACTGTGGCCTGTTTTTCAGTGCATGCTGCTGTCATTGCCATTAATGAAGCAATTGACCATCAGGTTCCAGCTGACACTCTTACAGCAATGAAGAACCCTAATGCTATGCTAATAAATCTGGATGATCAACTGGAATCCACTTACCAAGCCACACTCTACAGAGCAAAGCAAGACAAGATGGACAATGCTAAAAATAGGGTAGCTCAGTTCTTTCAAAGCATTTGCATGCGTTGCTATGTTGTTGCTGAATGTGTGTTAAGGTCATGTGTATGTGGTCTTAGGTGGATTTACTCCTCCTGGCATTCTGTTATGTTCCCCAGTAACCTATCTTCTTGCAGAAAACAGGCAAGAGTTAACTGTGTTAGTCTGTTTAGCTGTCTGAAATACGGGCCACATAGATACAGAATTCCTGTCAGCGTTTTTAAGTTGGGAATGCATCCTTCTGTTTTCACAGATATGTTTTTCTAACAATGAAATGATGAGCAAAACTGACTGATTCTGGAAGTGGTCCATGTTGCTTTAGAACTCTGTATAACACATGCCTAACTCTGTGTACTGCTTTCTGTGTTCTGGAGCTCTACTGTGTGTTCAGTAGAGCCATTAGATTGAAATAAGATGGTTCTAAGCTGTCTGTATCAGAGTTTGGCTATAGTTACTCCAAATGTATTTATGTCTAGGGCTTCTTTTTGCATGTGTAGAGGTAGTGTATGTATGGCTTGTCACAGCTCTATATGGGTCAACATTTACCCTTCCTGACCTTTTCAGTTAGAAGGTCTGTAAGGGAGAAGGAAGCTGTAGAAACCCTGATTAGTTTTTATTTCATCTTCAGATTGCCTCAGAAAGTCCAGATAGAGAGAGAGATGTGTATGAAGAACTTCTGACTCAGGCTGAGATTCAGGGAAACATCAATAAAGTGAACAGTAAGTGTAATGTTATACTAATAGTCTTAATTAAAAGAATACTTCAAAATGATACCTGTGCTCCTCTTTTTCTGTAATACTGACAAAATTTCAAGGCAGCTCCCTTGTTTTTGTGGGTTGTTTTAGTGGTGGGGTGTTTTGGTTTTCTTCAGTTATGTGATTTTGTTGTTGTTAGCTGGTTTTGGTCTTGTTTTGTTTTTTTTTTTAGTCATTATTAGTACATAGTTGTAAGCTTAATTCACTACGACTTCTGTTACCCTTCCTTTTGGAAATGGATTGTCCATGTTGCTGAGCCCTTCAATTCTTCATCCTGAATAGTGCATGCCATTTAATAGCCTGTTTTTCAGGCTAATAATTCATAATTGACTTCATAATTGATTCTGGAAGTGTTCCTTTTGGATTACATACCTCACTTGCTGTCTATCAGGTCTAAGAGTATTTCCTTCTGAGTGGTAGGTTGTGTAAACCATGGCGCTTTCTCAAGACTCTGTTTTACTGTTGCTAGCACATGCAGCCATATCAAAGATTGACCTGGCTTTGGAACAAGGAGATGCATTAGCACTGTATGAAGCTTTGGCAACACCAGCCCTGGGACTTCGAGGATTGCTGCAAGAAAATTGTGACTGGTATTTCAAGCAGTTCTTGAGTGATAGACAACAGAAACAGGAGGTATGGAAAAGTATAGATTACCCTGGTCTGTGAGGTTTTCCCTGCCTTTCACAATACAACTGTGTACTAATCACTTGGTATATACCTTCATTACGGTTTAGTGTTGTATAGAAAAAGTCAGTGTTAAGAGATGGAAGCATTGAGTAAGCCTATTATTTAGGCTTTATCTCTGCTTGTGAAAGGCCAGTATAATGTTTGTATGTAGGTGTAGATATAATAGACCAAACCTTAAACTGCCAACTTGTGTGTGTATAGAACTATTAAAATTTAAGGTGTGTCCTCCCTCATTTTGCTATTGTCAGTGCCCAAATAATGTGAATATGTGTGTTTTATAAACACCTATCAGATAAGCCTGAACTACTTTCACTGTGGAGAATACTATCATAGACTGCTTGAAGGCATGGTGCTTAGGGACATGGTTTAGTGGTGGATTTGGCACTATCAGGTGTGCGGTTGGACTCAACGCTCCTAAGGGTCTTTTGCAGCTTCAATGATTCTGTGATGCTACCCAAGTTATTAAAGTCCTCCTACTTCTTTTCTGTTTGTATTTGTGTAGTATCATAATAGTCCAAGAAGCGTGTATGTATAAGCCAAAGCTGCATGTTCTTCATTTTGATGTTCTGCTAACTCTATAGTTGCTCAGAGGTAAAACGCAACATTACTTAATGGACTGTTTCATGCCAAACTGCACAATTGCTAGTCTCACACCAGCACGCAGCTCGTGTATAGGGAGCCTTTTCCCTCAAAGTTGTGCCTTTTGTCTTAAGTATGTTATCACTTTGGAAGCAATCTTGCCTTTCATTGCTATGTCCATGGGACTGCATTTCTGATATAAAAAAGATCAGGTTGTACACATACAATCTTTCAGCACCTGAACTGAGAATCTGGTGAGTAATTTCTGATTTCCTTATGTATATTCTTTGTGGTTTAAGTTCAAGTGGAGTATTTTTATTGAGGTAATTGAAATTAACTTGGCATTGTTTCACCCTTACAGTTTCTGTTTTTCTTTAGGCTGGCCTTACAGGTCCTCTGCAGAAGGAAGAGTTGCAGTTGGGAGTGGATACTGCTAACAGGGCAGCACAACAGTACCAGCAAAGTAAGGATCAGCAGAAATTATTGTAGGAAAGTCACTGTGGATGTGATCAAGAAAATGAGGCAGCACAATATTTGGGTCTGTTATGAATGGTCATTGTGAATGTTCTTTAAGTACTTTACAGCTGCTAAGAACATGAAAGAGAGTTGGTTACCCTAATTATTTGCAATGTCTTTTATCTGGCTCTTAAAACGTGGCTGGAGATAACAGCATTAAAACATTAATTTTAATTAAGAAACATTGAAATTTTGCATCCATCTTAAATAACCTCTTTTTATAGAATACTTTTATGAATTTTTATGCTGTGGATCTGTGAAGAAAATCTGGATTGCTCCAAGAGATGTGAAAGATAGGTTTATCTGCTGATCATTCACACTGAGCTGTAGAACCATTACTGTTTCCAAATATCAGGTAGCAAATAAAATGCCGATAATTTGCTGATTGTTTTTTGATAGATGCTTCTGAGACCACACAGAGCTCTCTTACTGTCCAGGAGCAATTTACTCTGTGAGCAGTAGAAAGGAGAGTAACAGAGATTGGAGGAGAGAGGATTTAGAATACAAGAGGAAAATAGTGAACGCTGAATTAAGTAGGCAGCTACCTTTGAAGTACCTTATTTGTTAGGCATGGAAGTCCACATTTGTTTACCTTTTTGTGGTGTTTTAAGTTAGCCAGCACGTACCCACTATGGAGTGCCTGTGTTACTGCCTTGAGCAGGATAGAGGTAGAAAGGAAGAGAAAATCTGTGTGATTCACCCATCCAAAAATTTGCAGTGAGGCTTCTTACTATCAGAATACTGAAATGGTAAAACAGTCCCTTGATAACTAGACAAAAAGGTGAACTAGTATTAAATATGAACATTGTGTGTTTTAATGGTCTTCAGTAATGGAAGGCTAGCTAACTAGCGTAGGGGGTGTATGGATCTGAGAGTTTGGCTCTTTCCCTGCAGTTTGGGTATCACTCTTTCTCTAGTTAAGTATTTGAGTAAAATGAAAGTGCTGTTATTATGGGAGTCTCAGCTGTCTGCCTTCCTCATTTTTTATGCTCTTTGAATTTCTAGAACTGGCAGCAGTAGCCAAAATTAATTCAGCAATTCGAATGGGTGATGCTGAGAAGACTGTGGCAGAAATGATGAATCCAGAGGCCCAGTTACCAGAGGTTTATACATTTGCTGCAGATCTTTACCAAAGGGAGCTGGTCACCTTACAGCAACAGAGCCCGGAAGTAAGTATCACCTTCTCTGGTATTTCTGAAAGTTGGCATGGGTCGCTGGGTCTACCTTGTCTGTTTTCCTAAATGCGTTCTCTGGAACAAACCTGTCTTGAGTCTTCACAGAACTGCTTTGGTGTTCAGTCTGTTCTGATGTGGTTTAATCCTTTAATCTTGATCTGGTTGGCCTTGTAAGACTTTACCTCAGTCTCTTACTTAGTGATCTAGCTTTGTTTATGATACTCACCTTTCTACTTTGTTGTCTTAAAGGATGTCTCTTTGCCTTGTTACATGTCTCTTCTGACAGCTACTCCATTGTTCTCTGTGTGCAGCAATAGTTTGTATAGAGTGAATAGAATTAATTTGTCGTCCTCTTTGCAGGGTCACCTCACCCATCCAGAACTATCTGTTGCTGTAGAGATGCTGTCTTCTGTGGCCCTGATTAACAGGGCTTTGGATTCAGGGGATATGAACACAGTGTGGAAACAACTGAGCAGTCCTGTCACAGGCCTTACAAACATTGAGGATGAGAACTCGCAGAGGTGAGTAATTCAAGGAATTGTAGCTGTCCTTGATGGTGCATCTGTTCTGTGGCTTCATGAATTTTCTATTCCTTCTCTTAAGTTTTCCATGATTTCTACATTATTTGTTACAGTTATGGATTTAATCTCTGCTATCTCTTGCATCTTGTTTTTGCGATTACTGTTTCTTATTGGTCTGATTCCTGTGCTGTCTTTCAGTGCTTTCTCATGGATTTCACATTAAAATCATGCTGTAATACCATTAGGTTGTCACTAGTACTTATGCCAGCTCACCCATTTTCTTTGTCCTGGACTCTTACTCAGCGTTTCAGTGCTGTTTTCTGTTTGGCAATTTTGTCTGAACCTACTTCACATTTGTGCTGATATCCTTCACACACACACAAGCATTTCTCTTTCTCCCCATTTTCAGTTTCAACTCCCATGTTACCTCTCTCACTTAGTGTGCAGTTCTCAGTGCTGGGTTGTGTGCTCCCTGAGCAGCTTGTTGCAATGTCATGTTTACTGGATTTGGGTTTTGTTTTCTGACAGATACATTGATGATTTGGTGAAGCTGAAAGCTGAAAGAAGTGCAGAAGGAAATGAATTTATCACATGGAATGATATCCAATCATGTGTTGATCATGTGAATAAAGTTGTGCATGAAGAACATGAAAGTAGGTTTTTCTGTTCAAGTCATGGTAGACTGATTGTAGCTTATAAGAAGTTCTAAAATTAGGTGTCAATCCAAAAAGTTATTGATTGACTTGTAGTTGTGTTATGCATTAGATATCTAGGAAGATCTTGGTTGTGAACAAGACTTGGTGTTCTGTAATATGAAAGTCTTGATTGCAGGACTTTTTGTTGATGGAGAGATCAGGCAGTCTGTTGTGTTTGTGGTAATGACGTCAGTATTTCAAAGCTGTTTATTAATACTTCCAGTGTAAATTTCAACCCTTTTTGGATTGGAAATGCATTGTCTGGTGTCAGCGTCTAGGATTAGTCTAGAATCTTCTCATTTTGCTTCAATCCCCCAATTTTAAGCTAGTATTACCAAAATCTCTCAATTAGTTGTAGCCTTGTCTTGGAGTGCTCCATCCTTCTTCCTAATTTGCTGCGTTCAGTAGAATATATTTTTCTTGAAGTCTTATCCTTTCATTTGATGCCTACTTTTTCCCTGGTCAGGTTTTCCTCTTCTTTCTTTTTTTTTTTTTTTTTTTTTTTTTAATCTGCATTGGTCTTTTTAACCTTCCCAGTATTTCATTCCCTGGTTTAGCTCTGTAATCAGAAGATGTGCAAAAACTCTCTGAAGCTGCAAGTGTCTAACACAGATCACTGGTGATACTCCTGCTCCCTGGGTGCAGGGACACTGATATTTGAGCTCTCACAGTGACCATGCTTCTGAAGTTAATCCTTCAACTCTCCTATGCGTCTTACGCCCTGCAGTCGCACTGCTCAGTGTTTCCCTAGATGGCTTATTGACCTGGAGCATGGAAGCCTGTTTTTGCATTCATATAAAAGGTGTGCTCGAGGAATCACCACTAATGCATTGCACTCACAGGCATTTAGTCAGTAGTCCCATATTGAAGAGAAAGGAAGAGGTGTAGTATATACATACATATACAGTGTGAGGTTCAACGGGACTTGGAGCAGCCTGGTCTGTAGTCTTCTTGGCCTAGTGGAAGGTGTGCCTTGCCCGTGGCAAGGGGCCTTGGAGCTAGGTGATCTTTAATGTCCCTTGCAACCCAAACCACTCTATGCAGCAAGTGTGAGTACTGAAAATTATATACTCATGAAGGAAAAAAATTACTGTTGCAAGCTGAAAATGGTGAATGAGTGTTAATATAATTTCTATGCTTCTAGCCCTGCAAGTTTTTTACTTTCTATTTCTCAGTAGTATTTATGTTAATAATGGTCTTTTAGCAGTGATAAAAGACTGGGTCTGAGTGTAATTATGAAAACTTCATCAGTAAAGAAAACTGGAGTAATTCTTCTTGCGCTAAGACAGTATTAGTTGACGTAAAATCCAGAGTGGAGATAGAGGAGTCCTTGAAAATAGTACAGTTGAAAAAACTTAGTCTTCAGTAGACCCTCGTGATGTTCTATTTCGTATGGTTTAATTTTGTTTTTTTTTTTTCTTGTTTTCATTAAGGGTTCTTAATTTTTGTTTATGACCAATACCGAAAACCTCCTGGGTTTGACACTAATTTTGAAGCTATATTTGTAATATTTATAATTTTATAATATTTAGTATCTCAGCAAGGCTTGGAGCTTTGCATCATAAAGCGGGAGAGATTTGTCACAAGTGGGGAGGGATGATAAAGTTTATGTTATACACTGAGACAAGCTGGTGTCTTCTGCCACTCCTTGTTCTGTACTTGGTGTGTTGTGTTTCGCCTTGCAAAGCTTATACGCTAGAGAGGGTTAGCTTTTAAATCAAAAGCTTGCTATCTTGGTTAACTTCTTTTCTGCTTCTCCAGATAGACACTGTGTTTCCTATTTGGGTCACAAAAGTAGATTTGTTAAAACCACACAATCGGGGTGCCGCACTGGGGGTGCACTCACCGGTGCTAGTTTTATAATATCTTTTCTGTGTAAGAGGTTACGGTGGAATTCTAAAAGTCTGTGTAGTCCCAACATCCTGTTTCTTTTAACACTCCTTGTCCTGTAAGAAAAGCTGCAAAAAGTCCTATAATGACGTAAATTGTTCTCCTGGGGAATTTACTAATTCTTTGGTCTGCTTCGTATATGCCCTTATACAAAGATACGTTTATCTTCTCTCTATGAATAACTTAAATTAGTCAGAGAAGGTCCTCAAGCTTTGTGGTTGTATATAAATATATGTGTGTGTATGTGTGTATTTTTTTTCTGTGTGCTTTCTTAAGTTATCATATCTGTTTTTTGGTAGAAACCAGGCCATTGTTTTAGTGATGCAGTTCTTGCAATGTCCTCAGCATATATTTTTCCCTAATCTCTACTCTATCCAAATGTAATCTCTTCCCCAAGATGTTCTACTTTTTTTATGAACTTCTGTTTTGTGAGTCTTGTGTTGAAGAGTCACAGTCTTTGAATACAACCAAAATTGGAGATTCCCACACTGATCTCCTTTCTTTTATCTAAAAGAGTTCTTTGTTCTGCACTGAACCAAACCATGGCTGGATCCCTCTTTAAGTAGAGAATTGAATCGGATGAACTCTGAGTTTCATCTCAACCTGAGTTATTTCATGATTTTCAGGATCAGTTGCTATAGATGTAGATTCTGTTTGCATTTAGCTAACTGTAAGGTCTTTATTTTGCTGAACAGTAAATTTTACTGTACTTGAATAGCATCCACTTCTCTGATAGCACAACTGATACTACATATGTCCTTAATAAAAGAGTTTTCTAAAATATAAGGTTACTGTATTTTTAAATGGTATTCCATGCAGGGCCTTAGTTTCATGTGAAGATTTCTTTCTAGAGAAGCCATAACCTTGGAATATTGTGAACTCTGGCCATTTGGGCTTTCTAGAAGCTCTGAGCTGGGTGTCTGAGGATTCAGTTTTGTCCCTGCATGTGGTCTCCCTGAGCTGCTTTTTTTTTTCCTTTGAAACTTTGTTTTTTTGATTACAGCGCTCAAGAATTACGACTACTTTGGAGGGGAGAAATAGCTTTGGTTTCTTTGCTAGTAAAGAATGTTTTCTGTTGAAAAAATACTGTGGTTCTGAGCTGTTACTTGATTTAGGAAGGACTAACTGCGCTTTTCTTCTGAAGCAATGCTTGTGATTATTGTTAACCAAGAATGGAACCTTGTCTTTCTCCTCCCCCTTTGCATTCCTCCCTAGGGATTTTGGCAATTGGTCTTATTAATGAAGCTCTGGACGAAGGGGACACCAAGAAGACTCTTCAAGCCTTACAGACTCCTGCAGCAAAATTGGAGGGTGTCGCCCCAAAGGTAGCACAGCATTACCAAGATACACTACTTCGAGCCAAGAGAGAGAAAGCGCAGGTGAGTGCAGTTAAATGCACCTCTTGAAAGACCTTTGCATTAGTGTTACTGTAATGTTACTGGTCTTGAAAGTCCGGAATCAAAATTGGCAATGGAGAAGTGGGCGTTCTGCATACCTTCAACCGATCTTAACGAATCAGAAAGAAATTTCAGCTAGCAGTGTGAATCTGTGAACTGTGGAGATGGGTATAAGGATATTAAGTGCACATGGTGGCTTGCTATAGCTAAACTCGGGTCCCAAGTGAGATACGTATCTTTTTTGTGAAAAATAATATTCATTATCTGTTTTTGTGAGGAGACCATGTTCATTCCAGGAGTACTGAACTTCTGCTTGCAAGTTTTCTGCAAGCTTAAGTACTTTATTCTAATGTTCTGTGTTAAAGGTACTCTTAGGTATAGTTACATATATGGCAAAAAAGAAAGTTTCTGGAAGTGGAAAAATCTATAAAGTGATAAATTAGAAAAAAGACATGAAAGAACATACCTGCTACCAGCAAAATATATATGCTGTTGTTCACCTGATGACACTTCCATAGCTTATGACTTTTTTGAGCAGAAGTTGTCGTTAGCCAAGGACTTCTACCTACTTGTACATAGTTGCAGTTTTCACTAATTGAAAGGTGAAGATGAAGAGAGGAAGAGCAAGTTTCATCTTACACCTTTCATCAAGGTATAAGAAAGGATGACGAGTGCACGTGTGTGTATGCAAGTGATTTTTGGGTAGTAGGGAGGGGACACTGATTTTTTTTTTCCCGTATCTATTTACAGAGAGGTAGCAGATGTCTGCTTTCAGTGACTTAAGAGTGTTTTGTTTTCTTTTTTCTGCTGTGGAGCTCATTGCTCAAGTAGCAATGTACAATTTTGTATAGAGGCTAAGGTCTAGATTGTGTTGAACATTTTGACTAAAGGTAAACCAGTGTGATGACAATAGAAAACTGTATGCAATTCTAATGAAAATCATTAAGCACCTTTCCCAAGGATCTTGACAGGGTTAATGTTCCTCAGGATCCATTTTGTGCTGAAGCATTTCCTCTCGCTGAGTCAGAACGAAACAATGAAATCTTTTTATCCTGTACTTAAACTTGTGCCAGACTGTGCTGGTAGCTTCTGGGTTGGTATGAAATTACCTTATTTAGACATAAGATAAATAAAGGGCTTCTCCCAGCAGCATGGGAATAATTCCAGAAATAGAAAGATCATATTATACAGTAACAATGTGGGGAAAATAAGCACAATCTGAAGTCAACTGTTATGAACTAGTGATTTCTGTACCTTGGGGCTGAGAAGGATTCATGTTCACCTGAAGATGTTGATCAGTTGCTTACTTGATTGGGGAGTGCTGTGTCATGCTTGTTTCTGATGTGATGAGGTGAGAGAAAAAAACAGTAGACGCCATAGTATGTTACACTGTGTGTATCTTGCAGAAAGCCTTGCAGCAGTAAAACTGCAGAGAAGCATAACATGATTTTGACTTCTGTGGATAGATAGTACAGTAGAGTTACAGTGATGATTCTCCCCCACATCCTGGACAGGAATTTTGCTGTTGCTGGTACTCTTGTGGGACTGTCTGGCTTTCAGATGAAATCTGCCTGTGACGGTCATGTTAAGCTCTTGAATGAAGTCTCATTTAGCCAGTTAGTTTCAGATCTGCCAAAACAGTGGTTAAAATATGGAAAGCACATAAGGAAATGTTCATTTTAAGTCTGGCCTTAAAGCCCTTGAATGTTGTAAATAGTGGTTCTTTTGTGCACTGTGATTATTATTATTCCCTTCCAGAACTAAAGGTTTCCTGTGTTCTGTTTGTATGAGAAAAGTTGTCAGAGGGATGGTAGTTGCATCTTAGCATTTCTTTTGGTAGTTACCTACAGGAAGGACCAGTGGGTGGAGAGAAGCTTATGCTTGGCAACTGCTGGGTCATTGTTCTCTATGTATATTTTGGGACTTGCAAGACACTTGTCCCTTTCCTCTTCTCAAATTTCTGCATGTAACATTAGCTCATTTGGCTAGATTTCCCAGCCAAAATACAGGATACTGTGTGATCACTGCTCCTTGACAGGCAATCTGTTAAAATAAAGATTTAAAGCCTGGCTTTGACTGCTGTGTGTGTACACCCATCCACAACACATACAAGACTTTTTGCTTTGTTAGTTTGTACAGGTTTGTGAAGTTCTGTGGGCAGGGAAATGAACAGCCTGATGTGACGTTAGTTACCCAAAGGTTTATTAGTTTCTGCACACATATGTGCATCAGCAGCTCTCTGTAGTCCTTCTGTTGAAGGACTAACTTCCTGGAAAATCATATACTCTTAGCTAGTATGGCTTTAGGACTAGCTGGTACTAAGTCCCTGGCCTTCTGTTTGCTCATCTTATTAGAGTGATTCTTGCTGATAGAATTTCTTGTTTGTTCTGTTTCCTGAGAGTTTCTTTTGTCCGGAGAAAGTGTTGAGTTTGGTAACGTCATAGTAGTCTCTGTCAGTCACAAATCCACGTGATGTCCTTGTGCTGGAGTTAGTTACGAAGACTGAAATACTTCTTTTTCCCTCTATTATGGAAAACTACTCTATTGGCTGTTTCTGAATATAGGTTATCTTACTTGGCAAAAATAGTGATACTTTTCTCCTGATATTATATATTTTTCTTGTTGTATTCTCTTCAGGACACACAGGATGAAACAGCTGTACTTTGGCTAGATGAAATTCAGGATGGGATTCATAAGGCTAACAAGGACACGGAGGAGTCCCAGAGATGTAAGTATTATCGCACAGTATTGCAATTAATCCCCACTACCAGCCAAATACCAGTTATTTAAGGAAAAGTTGGGGGCTAGAAATGTCATATACATGTGGCAAAGGAAACCAGAAGAGCCTACAGGCTTCTGGTGCAGGTGTGGTTTTTTGAGGAGTGAATGTCAGATTCTTCAAATACTAAATTTCTTCTGTTGTGGGAGGATATGCATTTTTTTCTAGTTTTGCATGTGACCATTAGACTACGTTACCTTGTTGGACAAATCTTTTTCAAATTGTTTGTCTTTCGTGACTAATTGTGTGTGTCTGTGGGTTATTGGTTAGAAGTGAGAGTGTTCATATGCACTATTGAAATGATGTTTTCTGGTGAGCATTACCTTTTATGTGTGTGAGGTACTGTTGTCTTGTCTTAGTTCTCTAAGGCATTACCAGACAAACACTCACATGTTTTTCGGATACAAAGAGTACTACGTCAGTGATACTCACCTTTGCTCCTTAATGCAGTTGGCAAGTGGACTGGTCTGCCCATTATTGCATCCCAGTCTTTATAATGATTTTGTTTCTGTCTGCGGAAACAATTAAGTAATTACTGCTCTGGTTGTTGAAAAGGCCTCTTTTGAGTTGTGACTGGCTCTGCCAGAAGAAACTGTGTTAACTGAAACAGACATCAGAGGAGAGCTGTAACTGTGTGTGTTGAAAAGTTCTGGTGGTAAATCAGCCCCGTACTGGGACTTTGGGCACACCGTTACACGCTGTCAGGTGCAGTTCCACACATGGTTGGATACTCTGTACTGAAGAGGCCTCTATACTGCAAGTTGTCTAGTTGGTTTTTTATTTATGTTTCATGTTTATGTACACTTTAAATTTGCATATCTTACATACAACCCAGCTGTGAGGGTGTGTTCATGTTGCCTTGCTCTGTTCTGCCATTCTGTGCTTGCTGTGAGCTACTGAGCCCCTGCGCTAACTTGCTTTCTGGTTTTATCCAAGTCTCCTTAGGAATTCTAGCCATTAATGAAGCAGTAGATCATGGTGACGTTAGCCAGACCCTGAGTGCCTTGCGTTCACCTGATGTTGGGCTGTACGGAGTCACTCCAGAATGTGCTGAGACGTACCAGCAAGAATTGTCAGAAGTTAAGAAAAGGGCAGCAGGTACACCTTAAGTAGCTAACTATTAGTGAAATAAATGCAAGATTATTGTACATGGAATTGGAACTAGAGGTAAAAAAGCCCCTGGGAAAAAATCCTGTGTTGTAGATAGCAGCTGTGGATGCTTTGTGAAATAAGGTGTTTTTTAAAAAAAAAAAAAGAATATGAATAGTATAATGTTCTCCACTTACACAATGTGTTGTGTTTAGGTAGCTCTCATATGAGGTCATTAGGGACTCAGAAACATTCCTTTCCTTGTTTGGAGAAAGAATAATCTGTAAAGGAAATTTCTTGGTTGTAAAATTTGTGTGTGTGAAAGGTAAGACACTTGTCAGTGTTTCAGACTTCTAATTGCAGCTTCTGCTCATAGGGGGCAATGGCAGCGAGTGGGTGAAACACTGGGTGAGAGGAGGCTATCATTATTATCATAACCTGCGGACCAAAGAGGGAGGATGGGATGAACCAGCAGAATTTGTGCAAAATGACACTCAGCTGTCACGGGAAGAGATACAGGTAGAGTAATAGATTAACACATGCTCCTTCTCTCAAAAGTTGACGTTCTCACCATTCCCACCCTTAATGCAGCTCTAAGATAGAATGCTTCAATGCCATAGTCATGTTAACACGCTTAGTAACTCATATGATTTGCTAGGCATCTTCAGATTGTGTGTGTCACAATTCCTTGTCCTATTTCATGAAAATTTATGCTGTCACTAAGAGAGTACGGGACCATGATGTCCTTGTTTTTTGAAAGACAACTTTGGAGTTTCTTGTAAGCACAGTGTGGAAAGCTGATGTAACATCCTTTTTCTTGTATTTCCATTTTCTTTTTCTGGCTTCTCTTCCTATCATAACATTAAATTAGAGCACCATATCTGGAGTCACTGCAGCATACAACCGAGAACAGTTGTGGCTTGCAAATGAGAACCTGATTATGAAACTTCAGGCTTGCTGTCGAGGGTATCTTGTTCGCCAGGAATTCAACTCAAGAATGAATTTTTTGAAGAAGCAAGTCCCAGCAATCACTTGCATTCAGGTAGTGATACCCTTTAATTCTGTTTGGAACTTGTACTCTGCTGTTGTTTTCTGTACACAAGCTTATTAACAGCTTTTGTTCAATTCAAGTAGTTACAGCACACAATTGTCTTTGCCTCATATTGTAACTTATCTAAAAACATTTCCTTCTCCAGTGAGTTTTGGTATATTATTTGCTTTTAGGTGTCATATGTAATCAATCCAGTAATCACATGGAATTGGAGAGAGAAAAAGTTACTTGAGGAAGCTTTAACAGTTATTTTTTTACACGTTTCAATGTTTCGGGAGTAAGGAAATATGAAGTGTGTTGTATGTGTTGATGGTGATAGTACCATGAGATGCATTGCTGCTGTGATTCGTCATGAATTAAAGAGAAACAACATGGTCTTCAGTATTCTTGCTTCTCTTCAAATTTTCCAGGGATTTGGAGGATAGTTGGATAATTCAGCATGAAATTGGGTGCATTTACAGGACAGCCACAAAAAATTCTTCTGTGATGTTGTAACTGAATTATGTGCAAATGCAACAGTTGCTTTGCACCCTATTACCATTTTATTATTTCAGCAGTATATATCCAATTGTTTCTGCCTAAGTAGCAGATACTCTGCCTGTACATGTAATAAAACCTCCACACTCACTCCCAGCTCATTTAAATAACACACTCTCCCTTTAAGTGTAGTCCAACCCCTTGCCTGACTTCTCTTCCCAAGTGTGAATGGCAGTGGGTCTGCTGGGAAAGCTTAAACGGTTACACCATTGTTCTCAGCAGCAGCAGCAGCAACTAACACATGATCCTCGTGTAGAACAGTTTCTGTCAACTTGACTGTTTCACTGTATCCTTGACCCCTAATTGTGCTTCAGAAGGCCCAGGCTCTTAATGGTGTAATTTCAAGTTTCTCATGATTACATTTGGAAAATAGTTAATGCTTAACACAGTATCTCTTGATAAGACAAGCATGTCTCCTTCATGTTTCATTTAGCCAAAAGGGCAGTTGGAAGCTGAGGAACCCAAATTGTAATTACTTCTGTTCGATTAGAAAAGTAAAGTGAATGTGCCTGTTTTGTTTTCAGTCTCAATGGCGTGGCTACAAGCAAAGGAAGGCATATCAAACCCGTTTGGATTACCTACGCGCGCAAAAGGACCAAGTAGTAAAGGTAGTGCAGGTTCTCTGGTTACTGTTTTGGTAAGCCTTTGGGATAGTGAACTTCATAGATAAGTTTTCGATCTGAGTGTTTTGGTTACCCTTCAATAGATTCAGTCAATGACCAGGATGTATCAAGCCAGAAGACGTTACAGAGATCGTCTGCAGTATTTCAGAAACCACGTAAGGGGCTATCTTGTTAAATATATTCTGTACCTGACTTTGGTAGTCTTTCCAGAATGAAGTCAAGTGCTTTTTTGTTTCTTAAATCCTAGATAAATGATGTCGTAAAAATTCAAGCCTTTATTCGAGCAAACAAAGCCCGAGAAGACTACAAAACCCTCAGTAAGTATTGCCAAGAGGATAAAACTGCTGTGGCTCGAATCTCTGTTTGTGAAGGATCATAGATTCATAGAAGAGATTCCCCAACTCTCTCTGCCTGTCTCCATAGGAGAGATGCTTTAGCCCCTGATCATCTTTGTAGCCCTCCTCTGGACTCGGTCCTGCAGCTCCACATCCTTCTTACTATATTGGGGGCCCCAGAGCTGAACACAGAACTTCAGGTGGGGTCTCATTAGAGTAGAGTAGAGGAAGAGAATCACCTGCCTTGACCTCCTGACCACACTGCTTTTGATGCAGCCCAGGATGCAGTTGGCTTTCTGTGCTGCAAGTGCACATTGCTGGGTCACGTCAAGCTTCCTGTCAACCAATATGATATTGGCTGTGTGATCTATAACATCCAGACAGTTTTGAGGAGCAGTCGGGATGAAGTTGATAGGGAAGTGCAGGGTGTAGGTAGTTCTTGAGGCTGAAGGAGAAGTCGATTCTAGCTGCCTTTTTTTTTTTCCTGCTGAAAAATAGAACTGTAGCTTTGCAGTTAGCTCTGACAGTGTGTACTACCCTATGCTAATACTGACTTTGTTCTTGATTTAGTTCTCTTACAATTTTCTCAAAACAGGAGAATCAAAATGTCTGAAGCTGGTTAGACAAGATGGTACTAATTTGACTCTGGGTGCTCCTTGATGTGCTGTTTAAACATAGATAAGGCATATATTTACTTCTGTTTGCCATCCCTTAGTGTTGTCTATTTTCTTTCCTGTTTTTAGTTAATGCTGATAATCCACCTATGGCTGTGGTTCGGAAATTTGTCCACTTGCTTGATCAGAGTGACCAAGATTTTCAGGAGGAGCTTGAGCTAATGAAGCTCCGTGAAGAAGTTGTAACCTTGATCCGATCCAATCAGCAACTGGAAAATGACCTCAATCTCATGGATATCAAAATTGGTTTGCTAGTGAAAAACAAAATTACATTGCAGGTAAGAAATGTGGTGTTGGGAGACCAGCTACACATAGAATTGAGCCCAGTGGTAGTTAGCATGGAGACCTCCTGGCCTCAGATGTTGGTTGCTCAGACCCAGTGGAAAACATTTCCCCTGACTTAGTTTTTACTCCCAGTATGTTCTTAGTTAATTCCACTAATTTAGTATGTATCCCTATAAAGAAAACTGTAGGAGGAGAAGAAACAAGTCCTGAAGCTAAAAAAGGCGACAAGACTCTCTTGAGCTAACAAATGCAACAGGTTTTGTATTGAAAGGCTTTGAGACTCTTTTTTGTTGCTCCTTTGGGGTTAAACAAGTCACATGCCACAATCTTTCAGCCAAGGGGGTGATTTTGTAATTTTGGAGGCAGGAGACACGCTTGTGTGCAGCTTGGTTGCTTGTTGGTTAAAGGAAGTGCCCTCTATCTAAACTTGGCTGGTGTGATTCATTTCCAAAAAAAAAAAAAAATAAAAGGGGCTCTTGCTGATACAGCATTGTCTTTTCTTCAAGCTGAAGTACTGGTCAACTTTTCATGTGGTCCCGAATTCATTACACTGGGCTTCTCTGAGTGCAAAATCTCAATTGGTGTAGTGAAATTTATCTTAGAAGGAAGCTGCAGTGGTTGGGCTGATGATTGCAGTGAAAAGTGCCATTGCTGTCAGAGTATGTGGAGGTAGTGAGCTAGGTGAATATGGAACGGTATTTGTAAACTGTAAGCCCAGTTTAAAGAAGGAAAACATTTCCAAGTGTCTTCAGAATGCTACCAGCTCTGATCGTAATTGCTGCCAAGAGTGACTAACCCTTCTAGGGTTTCAGACAAATTCACAAAGTCAGGAACAAAGCAGAACATATACTTCCAGTTGGAGAAACTGCTGCCATAGCAAACAGTGCTTCACTTCTATAGCCCCAGGCATTCCTTGACCCTGCATTTCCACATCCAAGAGAACTAGCTCTCAGATGCAACTGTTTTCCAGTATTTCGTGTTTGAAACTTCTCAGAGTGAAATCTGTACCTTTTCTTTCTTTCCAGGATGTTGTTTCTCATAGCAAAAAACTTACCAAGAAGAACAAGGAACAGCTCTCTGACATGATGATGCTGAACAAACAAAGGGGAGGTTTGAAAGCATTGAGCAAAGAAAAGAGAGAAAAGTTGGAAGCCTATCAGCATTTGTTCTACCTACTTCAGGTAAGCAACTTCTTACACTGCTCGGTAACCTTTTCTCACAGAAGGTGATATGTCTTAGCACAGTCTTTGCTTGTGCTCTGTAGTTGTCATAGAAGCAGTAAGGTTGGAAAAGACTTTTAAAGTCAAGTCCAGCCGGCAACTGTTTTGAGCCACCTTAGTTTTCTAGCAACACCAGCAGGGACATGTACACTAAGTAATTTTTCTTGTTGTTGTAGACTAACCCAACCTACTTGGCCAAGCTGATTTTTCAGATGCCTCAAAACAAATCCACAAAATTCATGGATTCTGTCATCTTCACGCTGTATAACTATGCATCCAATCAAAGAGAGGAATACCTGTTGTTGCGACTTTTCCAAACAGCACTGCAGGAAGAGATCAAGTATGTGGTAGCATACGGCACGTTCTTGCTGTTGAATCAGTTTTGGCAATTCCTGAAAATGAGGCACATTTTCATGTGAAGTCTAGTGCTTATATGCAGATAATGCTAATCTGTCCCTTCACTGTCCTTTTCCCATTTCATATCTATTAATGTAGTCTATCAAAGAAGAATCAAGTATGTTGATAGAAGATGAAGGCTTTTTACTTCAATCAAGATTTCACTGCTCAACACGGCAGCTACTTCTGATCTGATGCAAAGTCATTCTAAAATTCAATCTAATCTCAATTCTCCAGTGTCTGATTATAAATATGTCCAACAAAGTGCAAACTCAGGCTTTAGGAGCCAGGAAGAGAGCTAAATCTAAGCTGTCTGGATTTCCAAAAACTAATGAGGAGTCTGAAATCTGTGTTGTTCAGCATTTCTATTTCCTGTCAGTATTAGAAACTCTGGCTGTCCTCAGACATGTTTTGTTGGATTGGTTAGGCCTTAGGAGCTCAGTGTTACATGACTTACATGACTGTAACTCAAAGTGTGAGCTTGAGTTACATGACTTCACAATGCAGAGTGGTACACCTTGCTGTGAGGAAGAATATGCAATGAACTTTTTGAGGAACTACCCTCAAGCATTTTTGGGAATGCTTTTTAAGCATGAAGATGCCCTGAAACAAATAACAACTTCTAAAAAACATGTGTGTCTCCCCCTGCCACCCCACCCCCAAAGTTATGCTTGGAACAGTAGTCCAGGGAAGCGTAGGCAGTGACAGAGTTATGCATACCTAAAATTTCATATGGATTCTTTCTTCTTCAGATCAAAAGTAGACCAGATACATGAAATTGTGACTGGGAATCCTACTGTTATTAAAATGGTGGTAAGTTTCAATCGTGGTGCCCGTGGTCAGAATGCCCTGAGGCAGATCCTTGCGCCAGTTGTGAAGGAAATCATCGATGACAAGTCACTTAATATCAAAACTGATCCTGTGGATATTTACAAGTCTTGGGTTAACCAGATGGAATCTCAAACTGGAGAGGCCAGGTATGGGACCTGTTAATACTGTATTTTTCTGAACATTGCTTAGCTGCTTTGCATTGCTCAGTTAGTCATTCAAAACTTGCATCCTTGGCTCCTCTGCATGCATCCGTCAACTGTCTTGTCAAGACAGCTTCATCTGAGAGTTCTAAAGTTCTTACTCTGGTTATGGTGCTGAGAGTATTGAACAGGAATGTCATTAAATTATGGAAAAAGAAATGCTCTTTGGCATTTTCCTATGTTAACTTGATAGTTAGATATGAGATGCCCTCTAACTTAAAATAATGTATTGTAAGAAAATGTATTTGGGAATTGTTTCCATGTCAGTCCCTGTTCATGTCATGCTTGGCCTGTGCAAGCACGTACTGTTCTGAAGCACACAAAGCCACTCTTGCTGGCAGGAAGCATCACATTGCGTTTAATTCTCCTTGGTCCTAACATCTTTCTAATTAATATCAGCCATTGATGACAATTGTATTCAGGTATGTGATTTTGTGCCATTCTGGTTTCTTTTTCTTCAGTGGTTGTGATTTGCTAGAACTTGAGGGTTTTGTTGTGTTATTAGGGTTTTTTAACGTATTAAAAAAAAAAAGCAAAAACCATACAGATGAATGACTTTCTCCATATCTAAAGCAGTCGTATACCTTTGCACACTTTATGCAAAATTCTGGATATGGTAAAAATGGAAGTGATGGTGTGTATTCAGATTCTTCTCTATACACAAGATTTAGGATACACCTTTATGAATTACCAGCTTCATTTGTCTGTGTTCACTGGAATACTATGCAATAGTTTCAGCTGATTGAAAAAAGAATAACTATTCCTTCAGCAGCATGTTATATTGACTTTATGGATGCTGCTCCGCTCGTGTCCAAGTTTTCATCATCTTAATACTCAAACGTGTAGCTTTCATTTTCACCAATTCGCAGTCTGAAGTACCACTATGTATAATGGATGGCGCTTTTTTTGCCTGGTGTGCATGCTGTAAAAAAGATTCAATTTTGAGTTAGCCGGGTCTTTCTCTCAGTGGCCAGTGCTAGGGAAAGTCAAGGAAGCAAAAGCAAAAGAATTTCAGTTCTGACAGTGCCAAACAGGTTAATTAAAAGCAGTGCATAGTTTTTTGCAGTGAAGTGAATATAAGTTTCTGTTTTTGGCAGTGAATATGTTTCTGTGTCAGGCTATATGTTCTTGATGTGTACTAGCCTGAGTAATACTCTCCTTTATATGTCTGACTTTTTCAAATAGCAAACTACCGTATGATGTTACTCCTGAGCAAGCCCTAAGTCATGAAGAGGTGAGGACGCGCTTGGATGCCTCAATCAGAAACATGAGGACAGTGACAGACAAGTTCCTATCTGCCATTATTAGTTCAGTGGACAAAATCCCGTGAGTCTGATGCACCAGTGTTATCCCTGAGAAGTTGCTGGTGTCTTCATGCTTGCAGCAGTCTTATTTGACCTTTTCTTTCTCTCAGGTATGGAATGCGTTTCATTGCCAAGGTCCTAAAAGACTCCCTGCATGAGAAGTTTCCTGATGCTGGTGAGGATGAGCTTCTGAAGGTGAGGATCTATACACCTTTGTGAATAATTGTCAGCCAAATTGGCTGTGGCGAGCTCATCTCATTCTTCTTTCTTGTTAGGTGTATGTGTGGAGAGGAGCATATGTAAACCTATTCATTTACCTCTACAGATAGAAAATATTTCACATCAGGCTATTGACGTCAGCTTCATACGCATCGCTTAAGATGTAATACATTGTTTAGAAGGAAGTATCCTGGTGCTTCTATTTTGTTTTTAGTATCTTGGGCATTTGGACCTTTAGGTTTCTTGACCTGGGGTTTACTGTTGCTCCTAGAAAATAAACCTTGGGTTAACTAGTGTGGTCACTGCCTGCTGCTCCTTCCTTAAAGAGACAAGTTAAAAAGTCTGTGTGCCAAATTCCTAATGCCCCATCTTTTGACGGCATATGTAGAATATGCCGTCAAAAGATGGGATATTAGGATATTTTGACGGCAATATGTAGAATCGCTTCCCATGACGCCTGGTCAGTTTTGTATTTTGCATTTCAGTTGGTTTGGAGAACTAAAAGGATCCTAATATTAGTTGCTCTGAGATGACTACAGCATCGGGGTTTTCGTTGAAATTTCTTTGGTTTTGTGGCTTCTGGGAAATTCTGAGTTTATGCCCATGAATGCTTTACTTTTTAATACAATGTAGTTTGGTTATTAGAACACTTGACAACGTCTCTTTAAGCTTCTCTGCCTCTGCTTCATTACAAAATAATTACCAATCTGAATGCTGTTTTCTTCTCTCTTCTAGTTCTGTGCTTTCCCATTCTGAGACATCGGTTCTTTCTATGCAGGTGAATTAATTTCTTCCATCTGTAAATTTAGGTGGAAAACTGCAGGTTTTGTTAATCCTCATAGAAATAATGTAACTGTCCACATGAAAATCAAAACTGCAGTTGCGTGCAATGCTTACCTGTAGATATTTTTTAGCAACTGAAGATACTCATATAATATACTGTTCTTTTTGCCCCACAAGTTCAAATGTCATTAATTCAATTTCTTTCATGGATGTTTTTTTCTTTTTACTGGCAGTAAACAGACTGTTAATGGTCAGCAGACTGTTAACATCCCACAGCATAATTTGTGAGAGTACAGCAGAGGCTTGCAGACATGGCCTGACTGAAACCAGTTATTAATTTCTGGGACTTACCAATGGCTAGGTTTTTTCTCTGTGTTTTCACCTGTTTGTTCAGACCCCAATCTCTTCCGTGCATTTTAGTCACATGAAAAGCAGGTGAAGCCAAGGTTCAGTGATCTGGCCTTCTGCAAATGAGCATGTGGTGAGAGAGCTTTTGCTTTAAATCAGCACGGTGAGTTAATACCTTTCCTTGCTAGAATTACTTTTGGCAAAATATCCAGCACAGGGTAGAAGAATATTGTGAGCATATGGATAATGTGATAATCTCTGTTTGTTGTTCTTTGAAATGTACTGCTGCTCACATTTGACTAGGTAAATTGGATTTTCGAAGCATCCAATGCCATTTGTTTTCTGTACTTCTGATTTTCTTACTTCTGGATTAAGTGGTTTCTCACTGACTAGGGGTCTGTGCCTGAATATCTGGCTGGGTTATGGAAGAAGGCTTTTATTCTGAAAGAGAGAAGGGCTTTGGACAAGAAATGGAAAATAATTTCCTCAGTTTACCTTCTTGCTGTGCCATTCTTCCTCCCTATTTTTTCTTTGTCAGAGATGGCAGCCAGTGCTTTATGCTTCTTTAAAAATTGGCTCTTGTTCCACACTGAAACTTCATTATCGGATTCCTCTATATCGTGGTCATTCTGCCCTCTGTTAGGCTAATTCAGGTGCATTTAATTCTCCTGACAGACTCTCTCATGCTCATATCAGTAGTTCATTGGTAATTTATAGTATCTCCTATCCATACATTTTTGTAAGTTGGAATTCTAAATCTTTACGCATAGGAATATCTGCTGCTGTGTTGTCCTGTGACTGATGGTGCTCAGGCTTTCCTCTGTGTTGACTGCCCTATTGCATCTTTATGATATTGTTTTTTTTTTAACACTGTAGATCTCTTGGGATGGTGTGTGCTTCTGTACAGCAGAACCTTTGTGTTGGAAAGAGGCTTACAAGAAAATAATTTATCTCAACACAGAGTAGTTTCAATAAAATTTGGTTGGGTCATGTACTTTTGTTTATTGATACATTTCTTCTTTTTTTCCCAGATTGTTGGCAACTTACTCTATTATCGCTACATGAATCCAGCCATTGTTGCACCAGATGCATTTGACATCATCGACCTTTCAGCTGGAGGTCAGCTGACGACAGATCAACGCAGAAACCTCGGTTCCATTGCAAAGATGTTACAGCATGCTGCATCCAATAAGATGTTCATGGGAGACAATGCTCATCTAAGCATCATTAATGAATACTTGTTGCAGTCATACCAGAAATTCAGGTAGAAGACCGTAGCTAATTAAGTTGGGAAGTTTGTTGAAGGGTAACATTGCAAGTAAAAAGGGAAAACAGTAAATTTAGAATATGGAAAATTCTGTCTCTGTCAAATATGCAGTCTATTTAAAATAAAAGAGATTTCAGTCCAGACTGCCACAAGCATCAGTGACAATGGCAGATAAAATATGTACCTGGGATTTATGAACAATGGATTGTATGTTCATGACATTGCAAAGTCAAGAGTTTCAGGTGTCCAAAATAAAGGTTGTTTTTGCATGTACTTATTACAGTACTTTGGACGGGACATACATTCTTCTGTCCTATTTGAACCCTGGTTGCACATGAAAATCTAGTGGTGATCAGGAATAAAGCAGGTTGGCATTTAGCTATTCATGTAGTTGAAGTAAGCTTTTGTTCAAGAATTGCCATATCTCCTGTCTTTTGGAAAAAGGATAGCCAGAGGTAGCTAGGGGCAAAGGATGATAATGCAGTGGAGGCAGGAGAATGAGGTCACTGAAGGCAGTTCTGTCAATTTTGGAAATGAGCAAATGTCAACATGGCCAGTATCAATGATTGAATTTACTAGGTTGCTTCTGATGTGTTAAACTAAAGCTGCAAACTGTAGTATGCCATAGTGTACCATAGTTTAAAGGGGAGAGACTATGCTTGAAATTGTCATAGGGAGGTAATACTCTTGACATATCTCGGAGTCATACTGAGTGTTCTCTCCTTCTTTGTTCTGAAGACGTTTTTTTCAGGCTGCCTGTGAGGTTCCCGAATTGCAGGATAAATTTAATATTGATGAATATTCAGACTTGGTGACTCTCACTAAACCAGTAATTTATATTTCTATCGGTGAAATCATCAATACACACACTGTAAGTATGCATTAGTCACAGTTGCTCCTTATAACCAGTGTTTGTGAAGAAAATGCTGCTTCTGTCTGAAACACAAAGGTACCAAATACAAGGCTGAAAGTTGTCATGATTGTAGCTTGTGAGAGCTTGTTGGTTTATCGAATATAGTAGTTTAGGTATGGCTTCAGTAAGTCTCTTTGGAAGGCATTTGAGTATTGTCACATTATTGTCACGAT